>NC_138306.1:63602500-63932500 GCF_965601325.2 Salmo salar | reverse complement strand
TTTGTGGAAATTATTTCCTTCTTAATGCGTTTGAGCCACTCAGTTGTGTTGTGACAAGGTAGGGGTGGTATACAGAAGATGGCCCTATTTGGTAAAAGATCAAGTCCATATTATGGCAAGAACAGCTCAAATAAGCAAAGAGAAACGACAGTCCATCATTATTTTAAGACATGAAGGTCAGTCAATTTGGAAAATGTAAAAAAAGTAATGTTTTTTCAAGTGCAGTAGCAAAAATCCATCAAGCGCTATGATGAAACTGGCTCTCATGAGGACCGCCACAGGAAAGGAAGACCCAGAGTGATCAGCCCCCTCTTTTTCACCCAAGACTGCGTGGCCAAGCATGCCTCCAGCTCAATCATCAAGTTTGCAGACTACAGTGGTAGGCTTGATTAACAACAACGATGAGACAGCCTATAGGGAGGAGGTGAGGGCTCTAGGAGCGTGGTGCCAGGAAAATAACCTCTCACTCAATGTCAACAAAACTAAGGAGATGATTGTGGACAACAGGAAACAGCAGAGGGAGCACTCCCCTATCCACATCGATGGGACAGCAATAGAGAAGGTGGAAAGCATCAAGTTCCTCGGTGTACACATCAAGGACAAACTGAAATGGTCCACCCACTCAGACAGTGTGGTGAAGAAGTTGCAACTGCGCCAATTCAACCTCAGGAGGCTAAAGGAATTTGGCTTAACACCTAAAACCCTCACAAACTTTTACAGATGCACAATTGAGAGCATCCTGTCAGGCTGTATCACCGCCTGGTATGGCAACTGCACCGCCCACAACCGCAAAGCTCTCCAGAGGGTGGTGTGGTCTGCCCAACGCATTACTGGGGGAAAACGTCCTGCCCTCCTGGACACCTACAGCACCCGATGCTATAGGAAGGCCAAAAAGACATCAGCCACCCGAGCCACTGCCTGTTCACCCCGCTATCATCCAGAAGGCGAGGTCAGTACAGGTGCATCAAAGCTGGGACCGAGAGACTGAAAAACAGTTTCTATCTCAAGGCCATCAGACTGTTAAACAGACATCACTAGCACATCAGAGGCTGCTGCCTATAGACATAGAATAGGAATCACTGGCCACTTTAAGGAAATGCATTACTCATCTCATATGTGTAAACTGTACTCTATACTATTCTACGGCATCTTAGTCACTTTAATTGTTTGTAAATATTGCATCACCCATCTTTACATTTACATTTACATTTAAGTCATTTAGCAGACGCTCTTATCCAGAGCGACTTACAAATTGGTGTATTCACCTTATGATATCCAGTGGAACAACCACTTTACAATAGTGCATCTAAATCTTTTAAGGGGGGGGGGGGGTTAGAAGGATTACTTTATCATATCCTCATCTCATATGTATATACTGTACTCTATACTATGCCACTACCTTAGTCCAACGCCACTCTGACATATGTATATATATTCTTAATCCATTCCTTACTTAGATTTACGTGTATTTTGGGTATATGTTGTTTAACTGTTAGATATTACTGCACTGTTGGAGCTAGAAGCACAAGCATTTCGCTACACCCGTAATACATCTGCTAAACACGTGTATGTGACCAATTAAATTGTCTTTGATTTGCAGAGGATACATTCATTAGAGTTAACTGCACCTCAGATTACAGCCAAAATAAATGCTTCAGAGTTCAAGTAACAGACACATCAACATCATCTGTTCAGAGGAGACTGCGTGAATCAGTTCTTCATGGTCGAATTGCTGCAAAGAAACCACTACTAAAGGACACCAATAAGAAGAAGAGACTTGCTTGGGCCAAGAAACACGAGCAATGGACATTAGGCGGCTGGAAATCTGTCCTTGAGTCCAAATGTTTGATTTATGGTTCCAACCGCCGTGTCTGAGACGCAGAGTAGGTAAACGGATGAACTCCGCATGTGTGGTTCCCACTGTGAAGCATGGAGGAAGTGGTGTGATGGTGTAGGGTGCTTTGCTAGTGACACAGTCAGTGATTTATTTAGAATTCAATGCACACTTAGCCAGCATGTCTACCACAGCATTCTGCAGGGATACGCCATCCCATCTGGTTTACGCCTAGAGGGACTACCATTTGTTTTTCAACAGGACAATGACCCAACACACCTCCAGGCTGTGTAAGGGCTATTTGACCAAGGAGAGTGATGGAGAACAAAGCAGCACGTATCGCCCCTAGATGTACATGGAGGGCAAGTGTCAGTAACATGCATGTCAATCTCTCCTGGCTCAAAGTTTAGGAGAGATTGACAGCATCAATATTGGTCGTTGTGCGAGTTACTGATGTGTTGAAGGTAGCAAACTGTCTCTTCAAGCAGTTGGCACACAGTTCGGACACTCATTGGTACAACACGAGACACGCAACCAGAGGTCTCTTCACAGTCACCAGGTCCAGAACGGAGGCTTGGAAAAAACACAGTATTAAATAGAGCCATGAAGACATGGAACTCTCTGCCACACCAGGTATCTCAAGCTAGCAATAAAACCAGGATTTAAAAATAAAAAACATTGAAAATAATACCTTACTGCACAAAAGGGGACTGTGAAGAGACACATCCGTTTTATATATCTTGTACTCTAATTTGCACTGTATTATGCATTAGACCTAGATATAGTATATATGTACTGAGATGTAGGCTGTGTGAGACGTTTTGAATTGATGTAGTTCAGTCCTTGACTAACAATGTTCTGTACTATGTATTATACCATGCTTCATGTGGACAGGAAGGGTAGCTGCTGCTTCTGCAGCGGCTAATGGGGATCCTAATGAATACCAAATACCGCTGAGCGAACAGTTTATAAGTCCAGTTTGAGGCTTCCATCAAAGTATTGAAGTACTAGTATCGCTCAAGTACCTCATCACCCTGTTCCCAGTGCAGGCCTTATCTACACAGGGACACAACACCTGCCCTACTGCTTTCATCTGATCTGTGGAAAGAGATGGGAACCAGGGGAGTTCAGAGAGTATCTATCAACTCCAAGTGTCACTACAGTGATGGAGTGTGGCCTTCAGTGGAAGATTCTAGAAAGGGCCCTCAATCCGATCCACCCGAAAAGAGAAAAGTCTGAGCATACTGCCAGAGGGGCGAGGTCAATGGGGTCACCAGGGGTCAGAGGTCAGGGGAACTGAAACAGATGTGGCCTTCAGACTGGGCAGGACTGCTGAGTATCGGGGTTTACAGAGTAAAGAGAAACAGATGGGACAGAGAGAGCGGAAGAAAGAAGGAAAAAGAGACAGTAGAAAGGGAACCAAGGTGGAGATAGAGAGAGACAGAAAAAGAGCAGGCTGAGCGAGAATTGGAAAGAGGAAAAGACAGACAACAGAGAAATGGAGACAGACAGAGAAAGGAAACATTGAGATAGAAGCAAAACAGCACAGTTCATTCCTGCTTCTGTACCTTGTAGGCGGCCCCTCCGTGAATGATGTACTTTATGAAGATGCCAAGGTCCTCGCCCTTCTCCCGGGACTTGTTGCCCTTGAGGCTGATGCCCAGGGAGGCTGAGCCAGTGTCGTTCAGGAGCACCTCGAACATCAGCTGCTCCCGCCCATCCTCCAGCACCAGGGGGCTTGCCTCCTCCCTTTTCTGAAAGAGGGAAAGAGAAGGATGAAGAGGAGGACAGAGAGAGACAGAGATTGTTTTGATATTGAAACAAGCATAGGGCAGTTAATGAAAATAAAAAAAATACAATGCTGAGAGTGAAATAGACACACAGAAAATGAAACATCTCGTCAATATGAGAACTCATCGAATGAGGATGACGGGGAGAGAGAGCGGGAAAAGAGGATGAAAGAAAAAGGTGATAAGGGGTAAGGGAGAGGTTGAGGGAGAAAGAGAAACAAAAACAAATGAAGAGGGATATTTGCATCATGGATCCAAGGTGGTGAAAAACGGGTGAGGGGAGGAAGAATAAAAAAAGAGGAAGAGGATGATGGGAAGCGAGAAGGAGCAGGTGGTGAGAAAGAGAGAGCGAGGGAGGAGACGGCAGGCAGAGAGGTAATTCCATTTTAACATGAAAGGCACAGACAGAGAGCGTGCCATTTCAAAAGGAAACATAATAACCTTTTTTATACATCCTTCTAGAGAGCGATGGAGGGAGGGCGACAGGGGGATCATTTAAAAGTAATAACCCATCCCTGGAGATACCCACTCTCTCTCCCCCTCTCAGTCACTCTCCCCCCTCTTTTCTCTCTCCTCCTTCCTCCGACTCTTAACGTGAACAAAATGACCCGGTGGTTTGGGGAGCGAGAATTGGCTACCAAATGAAAGAAAGAGAGGGAGAGAGAGAGAGAGAGAAGACAAAGAAATGGCAACAAAAGAAAAGAAAAATGTCTGTCATTATGACAGAATGGTGAGAGAGAAAGTGGTGCTAGGGTTTTGTCACCAGGGAAACGGGCCTGTAAAGAGGTGCTTTGAGGCTCTTTCACATAACCGGCCTATTTTCCTGTGAGGAGGAGAGCGAACAACGCAGGAGGGGAAAAATACTGTGTGTACTGTATATGCTTACATTTGTTAACAATAATTGTGTGTGTTACGCCACATTAGTCCAAACTAAGAGACACAGTATGTGAAGTGTCTGTGATTTCGTTTTTTCACAGCTGCCCAATATAAAATCCAAAAGCTCATTGAGCTGCTTTCCTTCATACCTTATCTGTTACTGGAAGCAGATTTATTTTGAACCTCCCAGGTTGCCATATAATATGGCCAGCGCTCTAGCGACAGAGGCAGGAAAGAACGGCTCAGTGTAGCTTTACAGGTTTCTCACTATAATCCCACTGGTGTTGGGTGACATTCACCTGAATCCTGAGGAGGCCCTTGTTTAGCCAACAGAACACCCCCCACAGTTCTCCACCCCTGGATCCTCAGCAGGGGAAGACCTGACAGCGTCTTTTCCTGGGTAGAGCCCCTTAGGAAAGACGGGCAGTCTAGTCTGGGGCCTCACTCTCATGGATCTCCATCACCATCACCTCGAGCTATTGTGGAAACTCCGTTGTACGCTGAGTAGTAAAGATGGGAAACTTTCATTCTGAACGCGTATCCATTGACTCTTTATTCAACGGAGTCAGTGAGAAGACTGACGCAAGGATCCAGCAATCCAGCTCAGACAAGACACTTTGACAGTTGACGTGACAGACAGACAGACCTCTTTGGGCATCTCTATCCCTGACACACATCCATAAGGGAGAGGAGAAGAGGAGAGGAGATGTGGAATCTAAAGAGACGTAACAGCTGCAGGATATTCCATTGTCAGTGTGAGGGGATAGATATTCCAGCAGCACTTTGTAACTAAAGAAGCAGCACATTTTTTTTGTATGAATGTCTTTGGTTTGATCTGTTGATGCAAAGAGCTGTCTTTTTGGGTCACTGTGTGGCAGGCTAAGTTTAAAACACACACACACACCAGATATGTCCACCGTTCTTAACCTCTTGTCGTTCGCCTAGGATAGGGGGCGCTACAGCGATTTTTGAAAAAAATGTGTGCCCATTTTAAACGGCCTCCTACTCAAACTCAGAAGCTAGGATATGCATATAATTAATACTTGTGGATAGAAAACACCCTAAAGTTTCTAAAACTGTGTGAATGGTGTCTGTGAGTATAACAGAACTCATATGGCAGTCAAAACCCCGAGACAGATCATAACAGGAAGTGGAATTCTGAATTGCGGACTCAACTTCATCACTTTGCCTATAAATCACACCGTGAGCAATGGTTCATTGAGCACTTCCTATTGCTTCCACTAGATGTCCCCAGTCTTTACAAAGTAGTTTGAGCCTTCTACTGTGAAAACTGACACAATGAGTCTGTGGAACATGGTCACATGAGGAGGGCCATTACCATTATGACGCCGGCGCCCCTGGCTACCCTCCCCTTTCGAAACGTTTTGAAAGACAATGCAATCGTCCCCCTTGAATCTTATTGGAGCTCTGGTTGAAAAAGGCCCTAAAGATTTATGTTATACAACGTTTGACATGTTTGAACGAACCTAAAAAAAAAAAAAGAAGCATTTTATTGAAAGAGGAGTCCCGCGGCCGACAGCGCTTTTGGAGCAGCCTTCAGAACGCGCTAACAAGAACAAGCTATTGGGACGTAAAGGATTAACTTTTTCGAACGAAAATACATTTGTTGTGGACCTGGGATTCCTGGAAGTGCTTTCTGATGAAGATAATCAAAGGTAAGGGATTATTGACAATAGTATACAAGAGTAGATTTGATATGCGATTGTTCCAAGATGGCGCTGACCTGTAACGGTAGCCTATTTTTCTTAGTATTGCATCCCCTTTTATCGCAAAGTGTGATTACCCAGTAAAGTTATTTTTAAATCTGGCATTACAGGTGCTTTCAAGAGATATTCATCTATAAATCTTAGAATGACAATATTACATTTTAAAAATGTTTTCGAATAGTAATTTAGTAAATTGTAGCGCTGTTTCACCGGATGCATTTGAGGGAAAATAGTTAGTCAACGTCACGTGCCGATGTAAAATGCTGTTTTTATATATAAATACGAACTTTATCGAACAAAAGAATGCATGTATTATGTAACATGATGTCCTAGGAGTGTCATCTGATGAAGATTGTCAAAGGTTAGTGCTGCATTTAGCTGTTTTTTTTGGTTATTTGTGATGCATGTGGTTGGTCGGAAAATGGCTATGTGGCTACTTTTACGATATACTTGCTTTTGCTGTAAAGCCTTTTTGAAATCGGACAACGTGGTTCGATTCAGGAGACGTGTATCTATAAAACGATATAACATAGTCCTATATTTGAAAAAAATATATATATAACATTTCGTTATGCTAATGGCGATAGGATTTTTCGCTGGATGTCCGCTGGAGAGCCCGACCAGGGGTTAAGGGACTAAACTAAATCTCCCGGTGTGAGACACACACCCCTGGTGGTCCACACACACACACCCACACACAAATAATCCCCCCCCCCCCCCCCACACACAGAGCAAAACCCTTCCATTCCTGAGCCCTGTGGCTCCGCTGGCGCACAACACGCCTCATTGTCTCTCCTCAAGTGCTTGTTAACAGGCTTTAAGAGGAGGGGAGACCACCCTTGATCAGAGGAACGAGGAAGACAAAAGGAACCTTTCTACTCATGGGGAAGAAGAAGAGGTGGGGGTGTAAGGAGACCGAATTATACACACTCCTGTCAGCCGGGCTTCTGAATAGACGCTTTCAAAGTGGCAGATTAGCGACGAGAGTGACATTCAATTAAGATGAGATCTCTCTCGCCACTGCTCGATCGGAGAGAAATGAAGTCTGCCAATTATTGGCAGTAATGTTGAGTTCTTATGTTCTCTGTACCTGTGCCTCAGTAGGGGGAGGAGGGGAAGCCAAATTGCTGATGGTTGGGATCATTTGTGTGTGTGTGTGTGTGTGTGTGTGTGTGTGTGTGTGTGTGTGTGTGTGTGTGTGTGTGTGTGTGTGTGTGTGACCTTGAGTGGTTAGCTACCATGGTTCCAGGACACAACCATCCTGGTGCCAACCCAAGAATGGGAAAAGTGCAGAGGAGAAGGGAGAGGAAGAGAAAGCAGCTCTATGCGTGATGGGCATGCAGACGTATAGGTGACCACCACGCTGAGCTTGTCCGAAGACGGACGGACGGACAGAAAGACAAAAAGAAGCTTTCGACCATCGTAGCTCACTTTTAAAGGCGAGTCGAGAATGATTGAGATCAACAAATCCCCTTGCATCACAAATTCAATCCGAAGGACAAACTAAACACTGTCCAGATCAGGTTTAATCATCAAGTTATTCTTGAAAGGCGAGGATCACACCTCAATACAAACTACTAAGAACAGGCCCGGGACCCGGTCGCCTATTCTTATTGTCTAAGTAACCGGAGTAACGTTCTGTGCATGTGCAAATTGAATTTGAAGCTATCATTTCGCTTCTAAACATTCCTTAAACAAGGGTCTCAGCTCATCTGATGGACAGCACAGTTTGTAACTTGTATGAATATTTCCAAAAAATATTAATAAGCAAGTGGCAGTAATTTAGATGGCAGTATACTCTGAGCGTATAAAACATTAAGAACCCTCCCAAACTCCTTTTCCCTCAGAAGGGCCTCAATTCGTCAGGGCATGGACTCTTCAAGGTGTCGAAAGCATTCCACAGGGGCGCTTTCCTAGCCACCGTGCTTTGTTTTTCCTAGCCACCGGGCTTCTACATCTGCATTGCTTGCTGTTTGGGGTTTTAGGCTGGGTTTCTGTATAGCACTTGGTGACATCGGCTGATTTAAAAGGGCTTTAACAATAAATTTGATTAATTGATTGACTCCAATGCTTCTCACAGTTGTGTCAAGTTGGCTGAATGTCCTTTGGGTGGTGGACCATTCTTGATACACACAGGAAACTGTGGAGCATGAAAAACCCACCAGCATTTCAGTTCTTGGCACAGTCAAACCAGTGCGCCTGGCACCTACAACCATACCCCGTTCAAAGGCACTTACCCGTGGGGAAATTTCCCACGTCCCCATGAAGACAAATACTATTTTTAGCTTAGTGGTTAGGTTTAGGATTACAATTAGGGTTAGAATAAGGGTTAGGGTAAGGGGTTAGGTTTAGGAGTTAGGTTGAGGGAAAATTGGATTTTGAATGGAAATACATTTTAGGTCCCCAGAAGGATAGAATAACAACGTACGTGTTGCCGGCCAAATTCTCCGGGAGAAAAAAATAAAAAAAATAATGCTTTTTATTCATTGATGGAAATACCAGTCAATGTGCTCCAACTTCAAAGGCAAAGAGACTATAGGCTAATAAATCCTCAAGCTGCTTGGAAATTAGTGTCGCGTGTGTGTGTGTTTCTATTTCTACTCACACATAAGACGTGAGGTCCTCATAAGGGACTTCAGCTAAGTGTACCCTGACTGGGCAAAATTAGTGAAGATTGTGTTGATTGTCCTTGTTTCCAGTGTGCCCATCGAGGGGGGATTCTTTCTCCAAAACAGAGTAAATACGGCCTCAAGATTGCGCCTTCTTGAGGATAAAGCATTAAGGGCAGTTTTGACTTCCCAACAGCAGCGGTTCTGTTGGGGGGGGCATACCATGGATCATTTGGCTATTTGATTTTGAAATCTTAGGTCCCCTTTAGGTATACATTATTTGATTTGTTTTGGCCTTTACTACTATAGCCCATAGAAACGCACGTACACACACAGCTATAACTGGCCTCTTCACAGAGCTGAGAGAAGCTAACCCAATTACATCAGAATGGGTTGGGGAGGATTTTTTGGTATTTTTAAAAACATGTATTCAGGTCCGGTGTCCATGTGTCGAGGATAAATAGATGGGTCTTTGTGTTGGGGGCTTTGTGAGAGCAGCTGCAATATTAGGGTTGTGACTGAGGCATAATAAGGAGAGAAGACAAGTGTCATGTATGTACGCATTTACTGGACCACAATTGCATCTAAATGTGGAAGTTTAAGGTATTGGAATGAGTTGTGGTTGATTGTGTGAGCCTGCGCATGTGTGCCTGCCTGCAGAAGTTCTGTCTGTGAGCATTGCTGAACTTGAGTGAGGGTGAACATGTACATGAGTTCGAGGGACATGAAACTATATTTGAGGAGGAGGTCTGCAGAGAAGATAAGGAGTTCATCTTTAAGGGCCTCTAACTTCAACAGCCCAGATAAAGACAGAGTTAAAAAGAACAAGATAAAAGAGGAATTCAAGAAGCACCTTAGTGTGGATGTTGTGGAAATGTTGGGTATTTTAATGAGGGCTAATGTGAGCACTGTGTGTGGGTGTGTGCACGCGTGCGTGCGTATTTCCATGTGAATATGCATCGTTCACTACAAAGCGTCAGAGTTGTCCCTCCTGAACGCTTTGAAGTTGAGGAAATTGAATAATGTGAATAATCACAGGAGTAGTGAGTGGCACATGCACACACACACACACACACACACACACACACACACGCTCCTATAGGGTACCACCGGGGCAGTTGACAGGCAGCTTATTTAGATAAAGGGGTAAAAACACGCCACTCAGCGAGGAGTCAGAAAGGTCTCTGGCCACAGCTAAACGGTCACTTAACACCCGTGTGTGTCGGCACGCACCACTTCCTGCGAGGCCGCAGGGACGTGTGTGTGACTTCCTGTCAGTCTCTGAGTCAACACACCCAGATAAGGGCAGGAAGAGGAATGGGGTGCTGGGTACGTGTGCTGGGCCTGGGTGTGTGTGTGTGTGTGTGTGGGTCAGTGCTTGTTTGTAGGTGATGGAATGTGTGCAGGGGGGCAAAAGGGCAGTTCAAAGAGGTTGAACGCCTTTCAATAGCAATAGAAAGAGAAAGACGTTTCAAGGGGTAACAACATGTATAAGACAAGGAGGGGAAAGGTGGAAATTCCTGGTAATGAATGTATCTGCATCAAAGATCATGCAGAGTCAAGAGCAATTGAAGGTGGCTAGAGAGAGATAAAAGGTGTCTGTTCTCACGAGCTCTCTGGGTAGGAGGATCTCCTCTTGTCTGGCCACAACCACAGAGACACACTCCCCCTGCTTGGAGCAGCGCAGCATGGCCACCAGCTCCTCCTGAGTTCGATCCGTCAGGTCTACACCGTTCACCTACACACATCACAGGGAAGGGTTAAAACATGTACAGTATATACACAATGTGCTTCACAGTGCATTTCAATACATAGAATAAATACCTCCACCTAGATATTTAAAGGTTTAAGGACCACCTTCCAGAAAAAAATACAACTAGTTTAAATCAGCCACAGACGGCACTGTTTGAATACTTGAAAAAGTGCTTCCTTCCTCTATTCCATGAGGCAATCGCTGATGATTAGAAATGAACAGACAGGTGAATGCCATGTGGTGGAACACTTGAGTTCACTTACCGAATCAGTCATTACTTCAAGGATAGCAGGAAGGAAGGATGCACTTTTAAGGAATTCAAAGGTCAGAGGTCAAATGACTGCTTCATCTCCAGGATGCGGTCGCCAGGCTGCCATCTTTGATGGCGGCGCCCCGGGCAAGGATGTTCTCGATCAGGGTGGGCCCCGGGCCATGGACCGTCGAGTCCCGGGTCACCACGGTGAAACCCAGCCCCTCGGTACCTGGAGAGGAACGATAGAGAGACAGAGAGGGGGAAAGAAAGAGAATGAAGAACAGATAGGAAAAGAGATGAAAAAACAAGAGCGATAGAGGGGAGTGGGGGACAGAGGGATATTATCACTTATCCTGATAACAGTCTTAACTATACCATCATTCTTTTCCTTGATTTGATTGATTAGGATCCCCATTAGCCGACGCCAATGGCGACAGCTTGTCTTACTGGGGTCCGACATAATGAAAAAGAGATTACACATAAAATACTTTACAATTTACATACATTTAAAAACATTAACACGTAGTGTGTGTGTGTGTGTGTGTGTGCGCGCGCGCATCAATCAGTTACACATACATGTCAGTACACACACACACACACAACAAGTAGGTGACATGGGGAGAGGCGTTGTGTCGTGTGGCGTTGCTTTATTTGTTTTTTGAAACCAGGTTGCTGTTCACTTGGGCTAAATGAGATGGAAGGGAGTTCCATGCACTCATGGCTCGGTATAATACTTTATGTTTCCTTGAATTTGTTCTGGACCTGCGGACAGTGAAAAGACCCCTGGTGACATGTCTGGTGGGGTAAGTGTGTGTGTCAGTGCTGAGTGTAAGTTGACTACGCAAACAATTTTGAATTTCCAACACAATGTTTCTTATAAAAACAAGAAGTGCTTTCCTCAACTCTTAGCCAAGAGAGACTGGCATGCATAGTATTAATATTAGCCCTCTGATTATAATGAATTGCAAGACATGCCGCTCTGTTCTGGGCCAGCTGAAGCTTAATAAAAACCTTTATTTAACTAGGCAGTTAAGAACAAATGTTTATTTACAATTACGGCCTACCAGGGTTAAATGGTTAAATGCCTTGTTCAGGGGCAGAATGGCAGATTTTTACCTTGTCAGCTTGGGGATTTGATCCAGCAACCTTTCGGTTACTGGCCCAACACTCTAACCACTAGGCTACCTACCGTGTTCAAATACTAACCGCACTAACCATATTTGTGATGTGAATTGAATATATAGTATGCTTAGTGGTCATAGTATGGATATAGTTAATATGCCAAAAGTTCCCAGATGTAGTACTAAATTTGCCAAAATATGAAGTATACACGCAGAGGACACTATTACTGTACTTTAGGGCCCATAATGCAATTCTTCAGGAAATGTGCGTGTCTTCACATCGTTTTCAGATTTGAAGTAAATGGCAGAAAATATACAGCTAAAGTACAACGAGAGCGGATACAAATTCATTGCTTTAACTAATTATGACAAAGGTTTAAAATGTTACCTTACGTTATGTTGGCTGACAATTTGTTAGCTATGCTGTCCTTACGAACCACATACTGTAGCATATCATTACAGCAGTATGTACCGGTATGTTAGATAGTTACCTAACGTTAGTTGGCTAATTATACATCAAACTTGCCAGTATATTAACTATATGCTAACTACCCAACGTTTATTGACTTGATTATTCCCATCATTCTTAGCTTAGCTAAATGGTATTTGTGCGTTCTTTCGATAATTCGCTCTGGCTAGCTACTCCGATTTCATGTCCCTCGTCTGAGTGTACCAGGGCGTAGAACAATGAATTTACAAGCGCCTGTTGAATATGGTCGGTGTCAGTAAACGCCGGCAAAAAAAAAACATAATTTAATTGTTGCCAGCAGCAAAGTAACAGTCACCAACACTCTGGATAACATGAAAACTGCCTAACCAGCTCTGCTAGGGCGAGTAAAATGGTCAGAGTGGTCTCATTTGTATCTGGAAGTAGCTAGCAAGCTAGCCAACGTTAGCTTGGGTGCTTGACTGTCGTTTTAAGGTCAGAACGCTCAAAACAACCCTACTCCTCGGCCCGAGCCTCCAGATTGAATTTAAAAACTCACACGAATTTGTAAAATGTCAAACTAGAGGGCCTCCCGAGTGGCGCAGTGGTCTAAGGCACTGCATCGCAGTGCTAGCTGTGTTCACAGGAGACCCATGGGGCAGCGCACAATTGGCCCAGCGTCGTCCGGGTCAGGGGAGGGTTTACCGGCAGGGATGTCCTTGTCCCGTCGTGCACTAGCGACTCTGCACAACGACACGGTCGCCAGGTGTACGGTGTTTCCTCCGACACATTGGTGCGGCTGGCTTCCGGGTTAAGCGGGCATTGTGTCAAGAAGCAGTGCGGCTTGGTTGGGTTGTGTTTCAGAGAACGCATGTCTCTCGACCTTCGCCTCACTCGAGTCCATGCAGGAGTTGCAGCAATGAGACAAAATTGGATACCACGAAATTGGGGAGAAAAGGGGCTAAACATTTTTTTATAAAAAAGTCTAACTAGTAATTTGTTATGCTAACTAGCTAGCAAGAGGTTGCGTAGCAACAGCATCAACTTGCGGTAGACAGGCGAAGAGCTAGTACGCTCAACTGAACAGTATGCTAAAATGAACTAATAGTATATACTCATTATGTAGTATACAATACATTAGTATGGGTATTCGAACACAGCTTAGGTCTTTCTTTGCAGCACTTGATCATATGACTGGACAATAATCAAGATAAGATAAAACTAGAGCCTGCAGGACTTGCTTTGTGGAGTGTGGTGTCAAAAAAGCGGAGCATTTCTTCATTATGGACAGACTTGTCCCCATCATCATGACCCCACATCATCCCATCACGTCGCAACAAGGTCACTTGGTGTGCTAATAAATGGAGGGCGACATCTCTCCACTTGCCCTGCATTCTGTGTGGGGCTGAGTGGGTTCCTCCTGAGTAAACTGGTGATCAACTTCCACTGGTCTGCTGTGGGGCCCTCTCTGCTAGCACCATATTCCCTTTATAGTGCACATGGGCCCTGGTCAAAAGTAGTGTACTATAAATGGAATAGGGTGCTATTCGGGATGTAACCTCAGCCAAAAGCCAGTGGGAAAACTGTTTTCTTATGTGGATTAAGAGGAGGACTGCCTTCAATTTCACGTGTGAGCAGCCCTCACACTGCCTGATGGAGGAAGGTGAAGGGAGAGAAAGAAGGCGAGGTGAAGGAGGGAGAGAGAGAGGTATCCGGAGATATCATTCCCTCGCATGGCTCCTCTCCCTGTGGACTCACAGTTTGATTTCAAGAGTGCTTGTGTGTGTGTGTGTGTGTGTGGTGTGTGTGTGTGTGGGTGTGTGTGTGTGTGGGGGGGGGGGGGGTCCAAGCTTACATGTGTATCTATTTGTGTGTTTGTGCATGCACGCCTGTGTGTGTATTTGTGTGCGCGCGTGCATACCTGTGTGTGTACGTGACTCCAAGCAATGAGTGAAAACTGCCACCATGGTGAGCAGTGGAGATAAGCCAAAAGAGGCATACTAAAAGATAGTGAGTGATCAAATCTCATCTGGCAGCTAAGCTTCTGCCTACCTTCCATTAACGCTTCTAAACCTCCTAGCAGTCACTCACAGTGGGAGAGTAGTCTTTAAAAGGGGAAATCATTAGTTGCTACATCCATTTTTTCACTTATAAATTACTGGTATGTACCCATTGATTCCTGAAGAAAATAATTTATGTGCTTAGTTCAACTGTCGTTCCCCCATCAGATCACAAAATATAAGCTTGTTTGCTCCCGAGTGTCGCAGCGGTCTAAGGCACTGCATCTTAGTGCTAAAGGCGTCACTACAGACACCCTGGTTCAAATTCAGACTGTATCACGTTTGGTCCACCGTCGTCCGGGTTTGGCCTGTGTAGGCCGTCATTGTAAATAAGAATTTGATCTTAATTGACTTGCCTAGTTGAAAAAAGGTTAAATAAATAAAATATAAAATTACTTAAATGTTTGTAAACAAAGAAAATAGCCTCAAAACATGGTTAAAACTACCTAAACTATTGATTTGAGAGTGGTTACATTTCTCCAGCCCCATACCGAAACAGGGGCAGGGATAAACTGTTATTGTTTCTACAGCTGATTGGCGCTTTAACCATGGAAGAGCACAACCACAATCTCTAAGGCTAAGTTTACACAGGCAGCCCAATTCTGATCTTTTGGCAAAATATCTGCTATGACAAAATAACAGATTGGGCTGCCTGTGTAAACGCAGCCTAAGAACACAGTTACCAATTTGTCCGTTTTCTACGATGACTCAATTCATGATTTAAATTTCATTTCACTGAATCGACTGGATTGAAAACTAAATTGACCCCAACACGGCAAAACCTTATACCTTTACAAAAGTACAAAAATCTGTTGTGGGGCTTAGTGGGTTCCTACCGGTTGAATTGCTACAAAGAAACCACTACCAAAGGACACCAATAAGATGAAGAGACTTGCTTGGGCCAAGAAACACGAGCAATGGACATAAGACCGGTGGAAATTTGTCCTTTTATGGTTCCAACCGCTGTGTCTTTATGAGACACGGTGTGGGTAAACGGATGATCTCTGCATGTGTATTTCCCACCGTAAAGCATAGAGGAGGTGGTGGTGTGATGGTGTGGGGGTGCTTTTCTGGTGACGCTGTCTGTGATTTATTTAGAATTCAAGGCACACTTCACCAGCATGGCTACCACAGCATTCTGCAGCGATACGCCATCCCATCTGATTTGGCCTTAGTGGGACTATCAATTTGTTTATGAACAGGACAATAAACCAACACACCTCCAGGCTGTGTAAGGGCTATTTGACCAAGAAGGCGAGTGATGGAGTGCTGCATCAGTAGACCTGGCCTCCACAATCCCCTGACCTCAACCCAATTGAGATGGTTTTGTATGAGTCTGACCGCAGAGTGAAAGAAAAGCAGCCAACAAGTGCTCAGCATATGTGGGAACTCCTTCCAGACTGTTGGAAAAGCATTCCAGGTGAAGAGAATGCCAAGAGTTTGCAAAGCTGTCATCAAGGCAAAGGGTGGCAATTTGAAGAATCTCAAATATAAAATATATTTTGATTTGTTTAACACTTTTTTGGTTACTACATGATTTCATATGTGTTATTTCATAGTTTTGATGTCTTAACTATTATTCTACAATGTAGAAAATAGTAAAAATAAAGAAAAACCCATGAATGAGTACTGTAGGTGTTCTAAAACTTTTGACCGGTAGTGTACATGGAACTTGCCAGGCAGTATATTAACTATCTGCTATCTAACTAACTGCCCAATGTTTACTGACTTGATTATTTACATCATTCTTAGCTAAGTGGTATAGTCGTGCGATTCAATGGCTATCTACTCCGATTTCAGAGCACTCTCGCGAAGAATAACTGATGAATATACGAACGCTCAACACCCGTTGAATACGCCGGTGTCAGTAAACATCAGCAAAAAAAGCGTAATTAAATTGTTGCCAGCAGCACAGTTACAGTCACCAACACACTGGCTAGGGCAAGTAAAATGGTCAGTGAGGTGTTCTCTCATTCGTGTCTGGAAGTAGCTAGCCAACGTTAGCCAGTTAGCTTGGGTGCTTGACTGCCGTTGAACGCTCGGTTCAACCCTACTCCTCGGCCAGAGCGTCCAGTGTGCGCTCTTAACTCTGACAACGCTCTGGATTTACGAACGCCCAGAGCGCACTCTGGCACCCCAGATTGAATTTACGAACACACCCGAAATTGTAAAATGTTTAGCTAGTCATTTGTTAAGCTAACAAGCTAGGAAGAGGTTGCATAGCAACAGCATCAACTACCGGTAGACAGGCGAAGCTCTAGTACGCTCAACTGGAAGGATATCGTTCGTTTCCAGTATACTAAAATGAACTAATAGTATATAGTATGTAGTATATACTCATTAAGTATGTAGTAAACAATATGTTAGTATGGGTATTCGAACACAACAATACCCCCTTTTCCATAGTGCCTCCATACCTTTCCTCAATCTTCAGCTTCAGGCCTCCCTTCTGGTTGGTCAGGTTGGCCAGGTTAGGGAGCCCAGTGGGACTCTTTCCCTGGGCCAGGGGGCTCTCGCTGCCCCCCACCGCCATGGGGGAGGCCCCATCCCGATCTCTGACCACTGGGGCTGGGGACACACTGAGGGGCATCTCCTCTGGGACGTGCCCAGTCTGGTGCTCCCCAAGCGGGGTGAGAGAGGCTGGGAGATCGGGGGTCTTGGAGCTGAGGACACGGAGGTCTGGACGTCTGGGCTCCAGTTTGGGATTGATCTGCTCTGGTTTCACGGTTTCTGGTTTCACTTCTGGTTTAGCGTCCATTTTTTGGTGGATCACGAGGGGGCTCTTGGCTTTGGGGATGGAGTCGTGAATGTCGGTGACGAGCTGCCCGATGAGGCGTTTCTCATATTGCTGCTTGTTGGCCAGCGGCAGGATCTCCAGGCGCACCAGAGGGGAACACATGGCCTGACGGAACACTTCCTGGGACCTGTGGGTGTGAGGAAGTAACATCATCAATGTCCGTCTCTGGAGGACATGACTGAAGGTTGAGAATACTGCTATATCAGACTTGATTGTACGGTTTTCCACTACGTATTTATGGAAATGTGTTGGAAGATCACACTCACTCTCGTAGTAGTTACTAGTACACCAAGCACAGAGCTTCCATTGGTATCAACACCAGTACAAACTCAAGCTTACTAAGTTCTCATTCAACACCCGTATTGACTAGCGGTCACAGACTAGACCCTCAAGAGTCAATTCACTAGAGACAAGTAGTCTTTAGACAAGTAATCTATAGTAGTAGTCACTAGTAGCAACTCCTTATCCAGAACCAGGGCAGCAGTGTCAGACCTATTGTCAAGCCTCTTCTGGGCTATACTATCAGATCTAACAAGGTCCACCTCTTTTACTGGGCATTTCATTAAGGTAGGGTATTAGACAATCCTCCTTGATGCCCACCAATTCTCTCTCTTTTTACTGTTTGTTTCTCTCTTATCTTTCTCACTCACTAGCCCTCACAGCTACTGTCCCACTCCTTTTGAAGTCTAACCAATGCTGTGATAGTCATAAATGAACCTATTCCCGACAACAGTGAAGCGAGACAATGAGTGTTTCTCGCTTTCGTTTTCTCTCTCACACGCTTTTGTTGCTGTGGAGATGTGGTGTGAGATAAATCCAGGAATAGGGAGGATTTGTAAGAGCAGGGATTAAGAAGGGCTCCTAATAAAAGGGGAAATAAAAGGGAAACTGAGTGACAGACCGGCCTCACACTGGTAGATTTGTGATAGTGTAGGGCAGGCTTGCATCCAAAATGACACAGGATGCGTCTCAAATGGCAACCTATTCCCTACTTTTGACCAGGGACTTATAGGTCAAAAGGAGTGCACTATAAAGGGAATACGGAGACGTTTGAGACTCATCCTGCGATAGCGTAGAGCCGAGGTACGTACTGGGCAAATGTCTTGTCCATTAGCTTGGTGCCGCTAATCTGAACGATGCACTCATCCTCCCGGAATATGCCCTCTCTCTTGGAGCGACTGTTCGCCTCGATACTTTTAATGTGCTGGCCCAGGGTCCTGAGAACGGGTGATAAACACAGTCTGAACACACACACAAACAGCCTTCAATGTATGGGTAGAGAACGTGTAAGAGAGCGCGTGAAAGTGAGTGAGTTACAGTGAGTGAGTGAAAGTACGTGTGTGTGTGTGTTTGTGTTCCTCACCGTCCACTCAGCGAGGAGCAGTAGGGGACGACGTGGATCCCCAGCGGTCCCTGTTCTCCAGAGAGTTCCACTGTCTCGGTCAGGGGGCTGAAAAGACAAAACGCACGGTCAGAGATAGTTTGTGTTCGTCAATCTCACTCACACACAAAAACGGTAACAGGAACACAGATACCTACAAATAGGAACACACACAGTAATACATTCACCCACATCACTTTTCTAGAGTACGTTCAGTCTTTACATTTACAAGCTTTTACTGGCACTTGTGAGACGAACACACACACACACACACACACACACACACACACACACACACACCGGGGTTAAAGCAACAACAAATAAATACATCTCTCTCTGGGGGCAAGTTAACCTCCCCTTTCATGTAAAAAAGTAATGACCATAGTGCTTCTAGGGAAAGAGGATTATTTTGTATATGCATTTAACTGCAAGTTTGACCAATTCCAATCCCCTTGTTTAAGGGGGTCCGGTGTCCTTCGAGATCATTTTTATGAAGAAGGACTGAGAAGCTCAGTTCTGGTGACTTTTTAAAAAGGACATTCTACTTCCAAATGAATAAAAATGTAATTATACTGACACCATCTAAAATATCATTTCCACCTCGAGAAATTAGCCCACTAACATATTGGTAAGAATTATGTAAAAATGTGTGCAGTTTTAGTTGAGCGTTGCGGTGGTGGTGAGCATTAGACTATTTAATTCCCTTCATCTGAACATCGGTGTCCGCAACAATCATGCATGTCAGTTCAGCATACAAAGCGTAACAAAGAAAATATATATATATTTTTTTTGTTCGTAGAACAGACATGCTTCTGTATTAGGCTGGCATCTCCAAACCAGCCCACCACCAAACACCCAAGAGATTTTTTATTGCGGATCTCAACAAACAACCTCTCCAGAATCCATATGATGGATATGCGTCGCAGTGACTGAGAACTTTAACCCTTGGAAAACAGAGACAGAGTCACTCTCTCTCCCCCCTTCCCTCGCTCTCTGAGAGAGACAGTGGTTGAGTGAACAAGGTCAAGGTGAATTAACTGGCATTTACATGGTCCAGCTGCGCTTATGCAAGCGTGTGAAACCTGCCCTGACAGGTTGTGTAAGTGTGATGCTGGAGCGTGGTGGAGCGGAGAGGTGTGTGATGCTAGGTTTAGCTGCTTGCCTTTCGAACATGATTGGTTTCAGGCCACAGGGTATGCTGCCCTTCGACCTAGCGTGTGTCCCAAATGGCACCCTATTCTATATATAGTGCACTACTTTTGACAAGAGCCCCATGACTTTGTTCAAAAGTGGTGTACTATAGAGGGAATATGGTATCATTTGGGACGCATTCCAAGACTGTTTACACACCCCCTCTACTGTAACAAATCTTTCTCGCGTACACACGCCAGGCTGCCATTAGACCCTAGTAGACAGAGGGGAAGGATTCCCACAGAGAATGTGCATAGATTTACCAACACACCACTGAGCAGGGGAATGGAGCTAATAACTAGATCTGGCTGGCCACATATTTACACACATACACACTCAAATGTGCACCGAAAGACCTTGTATGCCCAGTTGAGAACCGGGATACTGCCACTGGCAATTGAAGTATGTAGGTCCAATGCCATTGATGAAGAAAAGCGGCTATGTACAGTCCGCAATTTAGGGAAGAAGAATGAACGGGATGGAGAATGAATGGTACTTTTATTTTATTGTACTTTATGATGATGATTTAAGAGTAACTAGGATGAAATGCAACAACAGAAACCATAGCAATTGTGGATTAGTGGTTAAGACAAACTTGAATGGCTATTTAGAAAAATAAGTGTTTCTGGGTGCAAATGTTATTTCCAAAGCTTAGAAGATAAGACGAGGGTTTTTACGTTTTAAGTTTAAATGATTTTCATTTCTCTAGGAATGCTTCCTGAACACTTCTACATTAATGTGGATGCTACCATGATTACGGATAATCCTGAATGAATCGTGAATTATTATGTATGAGAACGTTACAGAGGGACAAAGATACCCCCGCGAGATGCTAATCTCTCACCATTACCAGTACCAGGGGATGCGAATCTCTCACCATTACCAGTACCAGGGGATGCGAATCTCCCACCATTACCAGTACCAGGGGATGCGAATCTCCCGCCATTACCAGTACCAGGGGGGGTTAACCTCCCGCCATTACCAGTACCAGGGGGGGTTAACCTCCCGCCATTACCAGTACCAGGGGAGGTTAACCTCCCGCCATTACCAGTACCAGGGGAGGTTAACCTCCCGCCATTACCAGTACCAGGGGAGGTTACCCTCCCGCCATTACCAGTACCAGGGGAGGTTGACGCCGGGGGGTCCCGCCATTACCAGTACCAGGGGAGGTACCCTCCCGCCATTACCAGTACCAGGGGAGGTACCCTCCCGCCATTACCAGTACCAGGGGAGGTACCCTCCCGCCATTAGCAGTACCAGGGGAGGTTAACCTCCCGCCATTACCAGTACCAGGGGAGGTTAACCTCCCGCCATTACCAGTACCAGGGGAGGTTAACCTCCCGCCATTACCAGTACCAGGGGAGGTTAACCTCCCGCCATTACCAGTACCAGGGGAGATTAACTTCTCACCATTACCAGTACCAGGGGAGGTTAAAACCTTTTTTTGCGGGTATGACCTTGGTTCCTCTGTAACTTTCTCACTCCTCATTATTCACAATTTTTTAAATTGAACCTTTATTTATCTAGGCAAGTCAGTTAAGAAAAAAAATCTTATTTACAATAACGGCCTACCCCGGCCAAACCCGGACGACGCTGCGCCGCCCTATGGGACTCCCAATCACAGCCGGATGTGATACAGTCGAACCAGGGATTGCAGTGACGCCTCTTGCACCTGAAGTGACTCCTCTTGCACTGAGATGCAGTGCCTTAGACCCCTGCGCCACTCGGGAGCCCAATTAATTCATGATCATCTGTAATCATGGTAGCATCCACATTAACGTAGAAGTGTTTAGAAACATATTCTATTCTTATTTACAATAAAAGTGACTACAAAATGACAATACCAAATACCAAACGTATGACTATTTTAATACACATAAGGGAACTTGTCCAAATACTTTTGGTTCTGTAAAATTGGGGGACCACGTACAAAAAGTGCTATAATTTCTAAACAGTTCACACAATATGGATGAAAATACCCTCAAATTAAAGCTGAAAGCCTGCACTTAAGTCGCAATCATTGTATCATTTCAAATCCAAATACAGTGAGTGCGGTTACATGCACACAATAATACAATTATTATGGATATATTAATGTAATAGTTTAAAATGTTTACATGCTTTGCAAGAATAATAATTTCTCTAATAATCCTGTTAACATCTGAAATGAGGCTACTGATCGGACTTAAATGCAGAAAATCAACAATCAAAATAAAAGTTCTACCACGGCGACCATGTTATTTTTGCGAAGCCTATTAGGAGTTTGGACATATAAAGTTTGTATGTGAAAATTATAACGTTTTCTACATTTTCTTTTTATGTGAACTCACTTCACTTGCGAATAAGAGGGAGGCTTGCTCTACCGGTGCTGGCACATGACCAGATCAAACACACTGCTGCAACGCTGAATAAGCTGTTTACATGTCCTAATCATTGAATAGATTGCTCAGAAAACCGGGTGTTTTAATCGGTGTATGCTTACTTGGGTTTTGAACTTTCAAGATAAGCAGAGTAGTGTTTACATGACTATTGCCATACTCAGCCTACTGCCATAATCAGTTTAACATGGAATTATTAGCGTGCATGTAAACATACTCATTGTCTTATAGGACCATGTGGGATGGGCACCCTGAAGAGGGATGCCACTACAATAAAAATAAAATCCAATCAAATCATGCATCCGCAAACACAACTACTTTCCCTCTCTCTCTTGCGCACACACACACACACACACACCAGGAATGACCTGCTGGCTGGCTGCCTGTCCTGCTCATTAGGGTAGTGTAATTAGTTGTGGTTCTGGGGGTCTGCTACAAACACAGGAGAACTGACTGTCACTCATACACACAGACAGGAGAGAGGGAGGGAGAGGGGGGGAAGCAAGGTGGAGAAAGAGGGAGAGAGAGAAAAGGAGAACAGGAGCCTGATTAGAGTGGTTATGCGTCACAGAAAAAGGGAGAGAGGGGTAGAGAGAAAGAGGGGGGAGAGAGAGGAATGAGCATCAGGTAAGTCAGCAAATGAGGAATAAAAGGATGAAAGGGAGGGCGGGGGAAAATGAGATGCAAGCAAATCAACCTGAATGAGCAAGGTAATCAACTGCCTATCAATAACATAGGACCATGTGTTAGTGGAGAGCAGAAAGGACATGGTAGACACACACACACACACACACACTAGAGAAACACAGATGCACACACTCGCCCTCTCCCTCCCCTTAGCATCCACTTCAGATCCATTTGCTGTTTCCTGAGAGCTACACTAAGGCCAACAAATGAGCTTAAAAGGTAGGTGTGGCAAGGTGGAACAATGGAGGAAAGAAGGGTGTGTGTGTTTGTGTGCGCACGTTAGAGACAGACAGACAGACAGACAGACAGACAGACAGACAGACAGACAGACAGACAGACAGACAGACAGACAGACAGACAGACAGACAGACAGACAGACAGACAGACAGACAGACAGAAAGCATGCATGTGTGCGTGAATTGTAAGCAATTGTGCATTTAGACGACTGTAATTTTAATAAGGTAGGTAGGGGAATATTTCTCATTTTAAGGTACATGCACCACTAGTATGGATGCATGCTTGTATGCATTCAATTTAGGTAAGGCTGTGTGAGTGTGTGTTCGCCTGAATGTACAATGAACATAACTGGATGTGTGAGTATGTGTGAATGTCATTTGATAGAGGTTGTGCACAGTACAATCCAGTACTGTATGTATGCAGTGTGCGTGTGTGTGCGTGTGTGGTGGGGGGGGGGGGGGGGGGGAGTGAGTGAGTGAGTGAGTGAGTGAGTGAGTGAGTGAGTGAGTGAGTGAGGAGGAGGAGGAGGGGGGGGCCCGAGCGGAGGTTAAAAATAATAGTGTGACAGAGGAGTCCTCTCTCTCTCAAATGATGCCAGCCATGCAGGTAATAAACCTGACCCATTCCACCCAGATACAACCGGTACTCAATTCTAACATGTCCTGGACTTCCCACAGTGACCGTTTTCCCTTCTGTCCCTTCTCAAAACAACCCTTCCCTAGTCATTATACCGCACACACTAATGACTACCATAATGATCCTCATACATTAGTCATGTCCCTGAGCTCTATACACACACGGGCACACGTGTGCAAACTCCCGCACATGCGCAAATGCACACACGCACACGTGAATACGCATACAAGCTGCGCTTTCCCCTGATCTTATCTATGGGAACTCTATCACTATCAAAGGCCGTGCTCTCTCAGTATCGGGTTGTGATGTCCTTGTTCATCTCTGGTTGACAGCCACAGCTCAGTGCTTTGGAGATAAACTGGTGGAAGAGAGACACAAACTCATCACTGTCATTTATTATATTTCTCTATTCCTCTGTTCTGTCCTTTTTCTTTATGGGGAAGTTCATAGATAAAGTACACCTGCATTCCTGGGTCAGACACACACACACACCCTCTCCGCACCAAATCTACATTCATAAAAACAAACGCTGGCACAAACAAGCTCATCAGAGGAAGCCAGAGCTTGTTAGCGCCAGGCTGTAATACATGCATGCTATGCTCCTCTCCCTTTTTAGCATCCCGTGCATACACAAACAAACACATCCACTCTGAGGTGGTGGAGGGAGGGAGGGAGGGAGGGAGGGGAGGGAAAGGAGGGAGAGGAGAATAAGATGGAACAACCACTCTTTTCTGACTAGTCGTAGATCAACTTTGGTCTGAAGAATCTCCTCACTAACAAACTTGCTTTCCTTTTGCCATATAAATGGCAAATTATTGGTGATAAACGAAGCCAATTGCTGGTGTTGAAAGTGTTTTCACTGCTAGTAAGATAGGTGAGTTCTCTCCATTTACAAAGTACAGTTCTTTAAACTCTATACGCATCGAATCCATTCTTAAATCGTAACGAAAATACTGGAGCACACTGACAATATACTGGTCATGGTTTACTGTATATCAGTTTAGGGTGTGCATCCTGGCTCCTGGGACTGTGACAACTACAGGAAATGGAGACACACACACACACACACACACACACACACACACACACACACACACACACAGTCACACGCCACAGGGAGTCACATGACCACTGATAGACTGGGATATTATGGTCCCTTGGGGCACTAGCCATGGGCGGCACTAACAGACAGCAGCGGTTGCCATGGAGAGACACACACCCCCGCCTAGCCAGGTCTCTACTAATTCAGCTTGCAGAGTGAAGTCTCTGGGAGGCTACTGGGCAGGAGTCAAAGGTATAGTGGAACTCTCTCTCGCACACACACACGGCCAAGGCAGTTTAATCTG
The DNA here is from genome assembly GCF_965601325.2 of Salmo salar. NCBI lineage: Eukaryota > Metazoa > Chordata > Actinopteri > Salmoniformes > Salmonidae > Salmo > Salmo salar. Next base: position 63,907,397 of record NC_138306.1, on the reverse strand, counting down.
GTCACAGCAGGAGAACAAAGAACGGAGGCATTTGTAATCACTCTCAATGTTGTCAATCCAGCCCAGAGAGTGAGCGAGCAAGAGAGAGAGAGAGCGAGCAAGAGAGAGAGCGAGCGAGCGAGCAAGAGAGCGAGCGAGCGAGCGAGCGAGAGAGAGAGAGCGAGCGAGCAAGAGAGAGAGCGAGCGAGCGAGCAAGAGAGAGAGCGAGCGAGCAAGAGAGAGAGCGAGCGAGCGAGCAAGAGAGCGCGAGCGAGCAAGAGAGAGCGCGAGCGAGCAAGAGAGAGAGCGAGCAAGAGAGCGAGCGAGCGAGCAAGAGAGCGAGCGAGCGAGCAAGAGAGAGAGCGAGCGAGCAAGAGAGAGAGCGAGCGAGCAAGAGAGAGAGCGAGCGAGCGAGCAAGAGAGAGCGAGCGAGCAAGAGAGAGAGCGAGCGAGCGAGCAAGAGAGAGAGCGAGCGAGCGAGCAAGAGAGAGCGAGCGAGCAAGAGAGCGAGCGAGCGAGCAAGAGAGAGCGAGCGAGCGAGCAAGAGAGAGCGAGCGAGCAAGCAAGAGAGAGAGCGAGCGAGCGAGCAAGAGAGAGAGCGAGCGAGCGAGCAAGAGAGAGAGCGAGCGAGCGAGCAAGAGAGAGAGCGAGCGAGCGAGCAAGAGAGAGAGCGAGCGAGCAAGAGAGAGAGCGAGCGAGCAAGAGAGAGAGCGAGCGAGCAAGAGAGAGAGAGAGCGAGCAAGAGAGAGAGAGAGCGAGCAAGAGAGAGAGAGAGCGAGCAAGAGAGAGAGCGAGCGAGCAAGAGAGAGAGCGAGCGAGCAAGAGAGAGAGCGAGCGAGCAAGAGAGAGAGCGAGCGAGCGAGCAAGAGAGAGAGCGAGCAGCGAGCAAGAGAGAGAGCGAGCGAGCAAGAGAGAGAGCGAGCGAGCGAGCAAGAGAGAGCGCGAGCGAGCAAGAGAGAGCGCGAGCGAGCAAGAGAGAGAGCGAGCAAGAGAGCGAGCGAGCGAGCAAGAGAGAGAGCGAGCGAGCAAGAGAGAGAGCGAGCGAGCGAGCAAGAGAGAGAGCGAGCGAGCAAGAGAGAGAGCGAGCGAGCAAGAGAGAGAGCGAGCGAGCAAGAGAGAGCGAGCGAGCGAGCAAGAGAGAGAGCGAGCGAGCGAGCAAGAGAGAGAGCGAGCGAGCGAGCAAGAGAGAGCGAGCGAGCGAGCAAGAGAGAGCGAGCGAGCGAGCAAGAGAGAGAGAGAGCGAGCGAGCAAGAGAGAGCGAGCGAGCGAGCAAGAGAGAGAGCGAGCGAGCGAGCAAGAGAGAGAGCGAGCGAGCAAGAGAGAGAGCGAGCGAGCAAGAGAGAGAGCGAGCGAGCAAGAGAGAGAGCGAGCGAGCAAGAGAGAGAGAGAGCGAGCAAGAGAGAGAGAGAGCGAGCAAGAGAGAGAGAGAGCGAGCAAGAGAGAGAGAGAGCGAGCAAGAGAGAGAGCGAGCGAGCAAGAGAGAGAGCGAGCGAGCAAGAGAGAGAGCGAGCGAGCAAGAGAGAGAGCGAGCGAGCAAGAGAGAGAGCGAGCGAGCGAGCAAGAGAGAGAGAGAGCGAGCAAGAGAGAGAGAGAGCGAGCAAGAGAGAGAGAGAGCGAGCAAGAGAGAGAGAGCGCGAGCAAGAGAGAGAGAGAGCGCGAGCAGAGAGAGAGAGAGCGAGCAAGAGAGAGAGAGCGAGCGAGCAAGAGAGAGAGGGAGCGAGCAAGAGAGAGAGGAGCGAGCAAGAGAGAGAGCGAGCGAGCAAGAGAGAGAGAGAGCGAGCGAGCGAGCAAGAGAGGAGCAGAGAGAGAGAGAGCGAGCGAGAGAGAGAGCGAGCGAGCGAGCAAGAGAGAGAGCGAGCGAGCGAGCAAGAGAGCGAGCGAGCAAGAGAGAGAGCGAGCGAGCAAGAGAGAGAGCGAGCGAGCAAGAGAGAGAGCGAGCGAGCGAGCAAGAGAGAGAGCGAGCGAGCAAGAGAGAGAGCGAGCGAGCAAGAGAGAGAGCGAGCGAGCAAGAGAGAGAGCGAGCGAGCAAGAGAGAGAGCGAGCGAGCGAGCAAGAGAGCGAGCGAGCAAGAGAGCGAGCGAGCAAGAGAGAGAGAGAGCGAGCAGAGCAGAGAGAGAGAGCGAGCGAGCAAGAGAGAGAGCGAGCGAGCAAGAGAGAGAGCGAGCGAGCAAGAGAGAGAGCGAGCGAGCAAGAGAGAGAGCGAGCGAGCAAGAGAGAGAGCGAGCGAGCAAGAGAGAGAGCGAGCGAGCGAGCAAGAGAGCGAGCGAGCAAGAGAGAGAGCGAGCGAGCAAGAGAGAGAGAGAGCGAGCAGAGCAGAGAGAGAGCGAGCGAGCAAGAGAGAGAGCGAGCGAGCGAGCAAGAGAGAGAGCGAGCGAGCAAGAGAGAGAGCGAGCGAGCCAGAGAGAGAGCGAGCGAGCAAGAGAGAGCGAGCGAGCGAGCAAGAGAGAGCGAGCGAGCGAGCGAGCGCAAGAGAGAGAGCGAGCGAGCAAGAGAGAGAGCGAGCGAGCAAGAGAGAGAGCGAGCGAGCAAGAGAGAGAGCGAGCGAGCAGAGAGAGAGCGAGCGAGCAAGAGAGCGAGAGAGAGAGAGCGAGCGAGCGAGAGAGAGAGAGAGAGAGCAAGAGAGAGAGCGAGCGAGCAAGAGAGAGAGAGAGCGAGCGAGAGAGCGAGCGAGCGAGAGAGCGAGCGAGCCAGAGAGAGAGAGCGAGCAAGAGAGAGAGCGAGCAAGAGAGAGAGCGAGCAAGAGAGAGAGCGAGCAAGAGAGAGAGCGAGCAAGAGAGAGAGCGAGCAGAGAGAGGCGAGCGAGAGAGAGGGCGAGCGAGCAAGAGAGAGAGAGAGCGAGCGAGCAGAGGAGCGAGCGAGAGAGAGCGAGCGAGCAAGAGAGAGAGAGAGCGAGCAGAGAGCGAGAGAGCGAGCAGAGAGAGCGAGCGAGCAAGAGAGAGAGAGAGCGAGCGAGCAAGAGAGAGAGCGAGCGAGCGAGCAAGAGAGAGCGAGCGAGCGAGCAGAGAGAGCGAGCGAGCGAGCAAGAGAGAGCGAGCGAGCGAGCAAGAGAGAGCGAGCGAGCGAGCAAGAGAGAGAGCGAGCGAGCAAGAGAGAGAGCGAGCGAGCGAGCGAGAGAGAGAGCGAGCGAGCGAGCAAGAGAGAGAGCGAGCGAGCAAGAGAGAGAGCGAGCGAGCAAGAGAGAGAGCGAGCAAGAGAGAGAGCGAGCAAGAGAGAGAGCGAGCGAGCAGAGAGCGAGCGAGAGAGAGAGAGCGAGCGAGCGAGAGAGAGAGCGAGCAAGAGAGAGAGCGAGCGAGCAGAGAGAGAGCGAGCGAGAGAGAGAGCGAGCGAGCAGAGAGAGAGAGCGAGCAAGAGAGAGGAGCGAGCAAGAGAGAGAGCGAGCAAGAGAGAGAGCGAGCGAGCGAGCAGAGAGAGCGAGCGAGCGAGCGAGCAAGAGAGCGAGCGAGCGAGCGAGCAAGAGAGAGAGCGAGCGAGCAAGAGAGAGAGCGAGCGAGCGAGCAAGAGAGAGAGCGAGCGAGCGAGCAAGAGAGAGAGCGAGCGAGCAAGAGAGAGGGAGCGAGCGAGCAGAGAGAGAGCGAGCGAGCGAGCAAGAGAGAGCGAGCGAGCAAGAGAGAGAGCGAGCGAGCAAGAGAGAGAGCGAGCGAGCAAGAGAGAGAGCGAGCGAGCAAGAGAGCGAGAGAGAGAGCGAGCAGAGAGAGCGAGCGAGCAGAGAGAGAGAGCGAGCGAGAGAGAGAGAGCGAGCGAGCAAGAGAGAGAGAGAGCGAGCGAGAGAGAGAGCGAGCAAGAGAGAGAGGAGCGAGCGAGAGAGCGAGCGAGCGAGCAAGAGAGAGAGAGCGAGCAAGAGAGAGAGCGAGCAAGAGAGAGAGCGAGCAAGAGAGAGAGCGAGCAAGAGAGAGAGCGAGCAAGAGAGAGAGCGAGCGAGCAAGAGAGAGAGCGAGCGAGCAGAGAGAGAGAGCGAGCGAGCAAGAGAGAGAGAGAGCGAGCGAGCAAGAGAGAGAGAGAGCGAGCGAGCAAGAGAGAGAGAGAGCGAGCGAGCAAGAGAGAGAGAGAGCGAGCGAGCAAGAGAGAGCGAGCGAGCAAGAGAGAGCGAGCGAGCAAGAGAGAGCGCAAGAGAGAGAGCGAGCAAGAGAGAGAGCGAGCAAGAGAGAGAGCGAGCAAGAGAGAGAGCGAGCAAGAGAGAGAGCGAGCAAGAGAGAGAGCGAGCAAGAGAGAGAGCGAGCAAGAGAGAGAGCGAGCGAGCGAGCAAGAGAGCGAGCGAGCGAGCGAGCAAGAGAGCGAGCGAGCGAGCGAGCAAGAGAGCGAGCGAGCGAGCGAGCAAGAGAGAGAGCGAGCGAGCAAGAGAGAGAGCGAGCGAGCAAGAGAGAGAGCGAGCGAGCGAGCAAGAGAGAGAGCGAGCGAGCAAGAGAGAGAGCGAGCGAGCGAGCAAGAGAGAGAGCGAGCGAGCAAGAGAGAGAGCGAGCGAGCAAGAGAGAGAGCGAGCGAGCAAGAGAGAGAGCGAGCGATGCACACACATAAGCGACTAGTAGTTACAGATATGCAAACACAAACATGCTTATGAAAAAAAAAGAACAGCACACAAACAAACCTTGTAAACATATCAACCCATGCAAACATGTGAATATGTAGTTGTGTGTACACAGACACACACCCCCTACTTGAGTGTGACCCGGCTCATTTTGGCTGTAGTGGGGATGTCAAGCCTCAGTCGGTCTTTGGGTTCTCCTCTGTGGGTCAGTGCATGGCTGTCATCCTGTGTATATACACACACACACACACACACACACACACACACACACACACACACACACACACACACACACACACACACACACACACACACACACACACACACACACACACACACACACACACACATACATACATACATACATACATAGTTAGCCAAGTCTACTGTTGGTATCTCAGTCCCTCACTCTCCACTCGTCCACTAACAAGGACACCAACCAATCAAACAATATCTTCAGTTGATATCAATCCCCGAGACCTTCAGACAAGACAATGGCCAGATGGACCTGGGTTCCAACCTCATCCGTGAGTGTCCCTCTCTCCTCCGTCAACTCAATCTGTTCTTCTTTGTTTTGCTCTCCTTCCATATCGCTCAGGAGAGAGAGGCTCATTTTAAGTCATGCATGCTAGCGCCACACCAGCAGCCCCGGGGTGAAAAAAAAATATATATATTTTTTTAAACGGCGCAATCAGTGTTGACGGACGAGGAAGAAAGAAGAATGGGGGGAAAAAAACGCAATACAAAAAGGAGGTTCCCAATTACGACCTTCTGCCCAGTCACTTTCATTGTGTCACCAACCTCCTCCATTGTCTCAACCCCCTCGTACTGACACATACAGGGGGGCCTCCCACTTACCCCTCCCCCGATCCCTTGGCCAGCCAGGATCCTCGGTCCAACCCCTGCTTCTCCTCTCCTAAATACACATCTCCACGACACGCGACGCTCCGTGCACAGATAGACAAATAGTGGCCCAGTTATTAGGCCGCTCAGCTGTTATCCACAATGGGCCACATGTTACCATGTCTCCATTGTTATTGTGCATCGCCCCACCTATTCCTCCATCTCCTCCATTAAGAGTTCTGCTATATTCACACGGCCCAGGGGAAAAGAGAAAAACAGAGAAAGAAGGGGAGAGGGCGAGTGAGAGAGGAGGGGGAGAGAGAGGACAACAGGCTAAAATGGGGTTTAACCCTATACACTCATCTGAATTGGTCTATATGGATCGGGGTAAATTTAAATGTTTCTTACAGAAGAAATATGCATAAGCATGGTAGCAATTGAAAGGGGACGTGTTGGAGATTATGGGAAAAGTATTAGACCAAAGTTGAGGACACAAAAGTTCACCTGACAAGACTGAATCCAAACATTACACTGTTGATTTTATGTGCATTTTACATTCTGTACTTTTTGCCACATTTGTTGATAACTAAATGTGAAAATACTCTGGATACATTCAGTAACATAAGAATATTCTTGTTAAATGTGGGGTAGGTGCAACATTAGACAAGACATTTTGAAGGGTTTGAGTGAGAGGACTAAGTGGCGTCTCCAAGTGGCTACACACCTCTCTGAAGTGTGCACAGTTCCTAAGTTATTTCAATACACTTTTATGACTCAAAGAAGAGTCTTCAACTATAAGGTGCTTTTTGAGCTCTCCTAGCTGTGCTGTTGAGGAACTAGAGCAAGCACACTTGCAGTTGTTTCGTCTGGAACAGAAACCCACCATCCCAGCCATAACACAATTACTGTTGTTGTTTACACAATCCAAAAACCGCCCATTTTAAATAGCAATCTGGGTCAGGTGGGCATCATTTGAAAGCTTGTTCAATTGCCAACATGACTAGCTAAATTAAAGAAAATACTACCGTACAGGGTTAGGTTTTCACAAGGCAATTCAGAGAAACAGATCGTTATTGGAGTGCATTCAGGTGAGTGTTCCACAGCTAATTTTCTTAACAATAGACTTAACACAGGCTCATTCTGTTCAGAACAACCCGGGGTATGGCGGCATGTCATCTTGTAACTGTACATCAAACATTGTGATCATAAACGTTGACACATGAGTTTTATGATATGGAAATGTGAAGTGCACATTTGGACTCACGGGAGTTCTCGTCAATAACAGCATTACCCTCACTCATTACCCTCACTCATTACCCTCACTCATTACCCTCACTCAGACAACAAAAAAGTTGGCCACAACTTCTTGTTGTTGCGGTGCTCAAACTGCCTTATTAATTATCTCCCATGATTAGCATCTAATACATTCTAATAAAAACGCACTGACGCTTGGATTTAATAAAGTAAATAATATAATAGTATGCTGCTGTGTTTCTTCTTCATGTGACTGTTTTTTCTCAGGAAAAATTAAGTATTCTGTGGCCAAATACATGCCGGGGCTAGCGAGAACGCACATGACAAATGAGGTGTGTGTGTGTGGTTGTTGTCATACGCATGAGAAATGAGGTGTGAGTGTGTTCTCTGGGAACGCTTCTGTGATCTGCTAAACGTCAGATGTGGTGAGAAATGGTGTGTGTGTCTGTGTCGGGGAGTACTTTCCTGTGACCCTTGACCCCTGTCATATCCATCACAGAATTGCCCCTTACTCATAGCTGAAGCATTACCCCTCTAGGGAAGGGGTCAGGACATACACACACACAACCGTACTACTGATGTGAGCTCCTCTGTACAGTTCTCACTCAACATTACAGGGTATGGGCAGTAATACCACACCAAAACTGCCGCCATTTAAAACTTTCACTACACTCACGCCCGTCGCTCCCCTTTTTCACATGCAGGGGGGAAAATGTTAGTTTCAGTGTTTGGAGGTGAAATATGACCTAGGTCCCAATACAGTGCCTATAGAAAGTCTACATCCCCCTTGAACTTTCTTCACATGTTGCTGTCTTAAAATGTAATCTAAAAGGGGATTCAATTACATTTTTTCCCCTACAGATCTACACAACCTACTCCACATTTTCAAAGTGAAAGAAAGTTGTAGAAAATGTCCCAAATTAAGAGAAAATCTAAAAACTGAAAAATCTGAATTGGATAAGTCTCCACCCTCCTGAGTTAATACTTGGTGGAAGCACCTTGGCAGCCATTACAGCTGTGAATCTTTTGACATGACAACTCTTACGGCAGCATATATACATATATATACACACACTGAACCAAAATATAAATGCAACAATTTCAAAGATTTCACTGAGTTACAGTTCATATGAGGAAATCAGTCAATTTAAATAAATTCATTAGGCACAAAACTATGGATTTCACACGATAGTCACAGATACCTTAAAACAAATGGGCCTCACAAGAGCAACAGGATCTCGTCACAGTATTTTTGTGCCTTCAGATTGCCATTGATAAAATGCAATTGTGTTCGTTGTCCGTAGCTTATGCCTGCCCATACCATAACCCCACAGCCACCATGGGCACTCTGTTCACAACGTTGACATCAGCAAACCGCTCGCTCACACGATGCCATGCACATGGTCTGCGGTTGTGAGGCCAGTTGGACGTACTGCCAAATTCTTTAAAACGACGTTGGAGGCGGCTTATGGTAGAGAAACAAACATTACATTCTCTTGCAATAGCTCTGGTGGACATTCCTGCAGTCAGCATGCCAATTGCACACTCCCTAAAAACTTGTAACATCTGTGGCATTGTAATGTGTGACAATACTGCACTTTTTAGAGTGGCTGTTTATCGTGGCCAGCGCCGGTGTAATGTGCATGCTGTTTAATCAGCTTCTTGATATGCCACACCTGTCAGGTGGATGGATTATCTTGGCAAAGGAGAAATGCTCACTAACAGGGATGTCGACACATTTGTGCTCAATATGAGAGAAATAAGCTTTTTGTGCGTATGGAAGATTTCTGGGATCTTTTATTTCAGCTCATGAAACATGCGACCAACACTTTACATGTTGCGTTTATATTTTCTGTCAAAATTGCTCAAGGTCATTACATTTTGTTGGAAATCAGTGATGGATGGACTGCAATAGTCAAACCTTGACTAGACCACTCAGGAACACTCACCACCTTTTGGAAAGCCAATCTGGTGTGTCTTCGGCATCTACATTTGTGTAATTGCCTCGCTGAAAAATTAAACTAACCCAGGGTTAGGTTTTCAGAAGACTGAGGCAGGTTTTCCTCTAACTTTTTATCTGGGCTTCGCTCCTGTTATATCTATTTTGATGCTGACAAACTCCCCAGTCCCTGTCGATGACAAGCATACTCATAACATGATGCTGCCACCACAATATTTGAAAATGGAGAGGGTTTCACTCTGTTGTGTTGTATTGGATTTTACCTAACCTTGTAGTTTTTAAGTAAGGCCAAAAAGTTACTTTATTTGCCATGTCATGCAGATTTACCTAACAGCCGTGTTGCAAACAGAATGGATGATTTGAAGTGGATTTTCGTTTAACAAAGGCTTCTTTCTTTTGACTTTGTCATACAGGCCAGTAAAATGGGATTAATGCAATGTTGCTGATCCCTTCGTGTTTTCAAGTATTGTGGTGGCAACATCCTGTTATGTGTATGCTTGTCACCAGCAGGGACTGGGGAGTTTGTTAAGATCAAAATAAATATGAAAGGAGCAAAGATCAGATAAAAAGTTATTTTTCTGCGGGACAATTTTACACATTTTTACATGCAAAAGACTTTCCAAGAGGTGCTGAGTGTTCCTGAGCAGTCTAGTCTCAGTCCTGACTTAACTCTGCTTAAAAATCAGAGACAAGGTTTGAATATTGCTGTCCATTAATGATTCCCAACCAAATTGAATGAACTTGAGCAATTTCGACCAAAAAAATGGATACATGTTGTCCTAAGAGTGGTAGAATATTGTGGACATTGAAATTGGGTTTTTATTTTCGTAATAAGGCTTGCTTCCCACTTATGGCTAGAAAGAAGTTTGTTCAGGCCACTTTTCTCTCTGTAATTGATTATGGTGACTTGTTTATGCATGCAACCTCCTCCGTCTCACAGAGACTGGACTGTTTATCATGCATCCTTGCGCTTTATTACAAATGCCAAGTCACTCACCCACCATTGCACATTGTACCAAATGGTAGGTTGGACCTCACTTTATATGCGCAGAAAGATACATTTGCATGTGTTCATCTACAAAGCCCTTTTGGGTAAACTCCCTCTTTACCTCTGTAGTCTGGGCTCCTTCACTACCAGCAGTTACCATACCCAGTCTGCTAGGTGGTTGCTACTTAAAGTCCCCAGGACATTCACAGTATTAGGCAAGACTGCCTTCTCTTCTTGTGCACCAGACGCATGGAATACTCTACAATCCATGCTTTATCTACATATGTTAGTGCCACTGAATTAATTAAAAATATTGATGGGAGACTCTGTTACAGAGGAGTGTAAATGCTTTTTTTAGGCTGCTGTTGTATTGTTGTATGTTTTAATTATGCAATGTATCTACTGTTGCTGCCTTCTTGGCCAGGTCTCCCCTGAGAAAGAGACTCTGGGTCTCAATGGGCTTTTCCTGGTTAAATAAAGGTTAAAAAAAAGAAGTAAATTATTCACAGCTTAAATGGCTGCCAAAAGGTGCTTCGACCAAGTATTAACTCAGGGCGTGGAGACAAACTTAAATATCATAATTGGATATTTGCAAATGTTTAGAATTTGTACATTTTTCTATAACCGACTTTGAAAATGTGGAGTAGGTCGATTTAAAAACTTTAAGGCAGCAAAATGTGAAGAGAGCTCAAGGGGGTGTAAGACTTTCTTTCTCACGGGCAGTGTTCACTTGTTCACTTCCCTAAAGAAAGCCCACAGGAGTGTGTGTGCATATGTGTTTTTGCATGTGCACGTGTGTGTGCGCCAGTGTGTGTAGACAGCTCCAGGGTGGAAAGGTTTCACCTGAGCCGCCTCGGCAGAGAGGGGGAGCAGGTCCTGCTGCGTTTGATACCTCTATTTGGGGACGAACTGGGATGTTTATTGCTGCACTGACCTTAATTACACAATCTTACTTTCGCCATCCCCTCTTCAGAAAGAGAGGGAGAGAGGGAGGGGAAGAGAAGGGGAGAAACTTAATTGCATACTCCACGCGTCCTCGCCTCCTTCTCAAAGCCCATTGGAGGAGAAGGTCAGATGGGAGGGACCTCTGGCTTTTGCATCCGATGAGTTTTGAGAAGGAGATGAGAGATGACCCGAGGAGTATGCAAGGAAAGAGAATAAAGGAGAAGACGGGTGGGAGGGAATGAGAGGAGAGAGAGCGAGAGAGAGCTGGATCAAAAGGAGGGAAGCAAAGGATGCAGTAGAGGAGTACGGATGGCCTAACGGACATGCACACTTTTAAAAGACTTAGACAGCTGCATATTATCACAATTTTAAAATGTCACCAACAAAATCATAAACAACATGCCTATAGCAAATGCAGCATATAGCAGTCATTTTTCACATGCAAATAGCATTTTTCAGTAGTGCTCAAACCATCCCATTCAATGAGAGCAGCATTCATTTTTCAACTTGAAGCAATGAGCCCAATCAGTACTCCATAACAACAAAATCATATGGGCTAATACAGTGCTGTGTTACAGCCCGAATTCAAATTTGATTAATTATTTTTCTCTCACCCATCTAGACACAATACCCCATAATGACAAAGAGAAAACGTATTTTTAGAAATATTAGCAATCTACTGAAAATGAAATACAGAAGTGTAATTTACATAAGTATTCATACCCCTGAGTCAATACATGTCAGATTCACCTATGGAGCTGTGTGTCTTCTGGGTAAGTGTCTAAGAGCTTTGCACACCTGGATTGTACAATATTAGCACATTCTTTTTTAAATTCTTCTAGCTCTGTCAAGTTGGCTGTTGATCATTGCTAGACAACCATTTAAGCCTTGCCATAGATTTTCAAGCCAATTTAAATCAAAACTGTAACTAGGCCACTTAGGAACATTTAATGTATTCTTGGTAAGCAACTTAAGTGTATATTTGACCATGTGTTTTAGGTTGTCCTGCTGAACGGTGATTTTGTCTCCCAGTGTCTATTGGAGAGCAGACAACCAGTTTTTCCTCTAGAATTGTGCCTGTGCTTAGCTCTATTCCCTAGATTTTTATCTCCCCAGAAACTCCCTAGTCTTTGCTGACGACAAGCATACTCATAACATGATGCAGCCATGCATTTATTTGCCACATTTTACTTTAGTGCCTTATTGTAAACAGGATGCATATTTTGGAATATTTGTATTTTGTACAGGCTTCCATCTTTTCACTCTGTCATTTAGGTTAGTATTGTGCAGTAACTCCGATCACAGCCATTAAACTCTGTTTTAAGTTGTTTAAGTTTAAGGTGTGCGTAGTGGTGAAATCCCTCAGTGGTTTCCTTTCTCTCCGTCAACTGAGTTAGGAAGGTCGCCTGTATCTTCGGGTGTATTGATACACCATCCAAAGTGAAATGAATTACTTCACCATGCTCAAAGGGATATTGAATGTCTACTTTTTATTTATTTATACCCATCTACCAATAGGTAGGTGCCCTTCTTTGTGAGGCATTGGGAAACCTCCCTGGTCTTTGTGGTTGAATCTGTGCTTGAAATTCACCGCTCGACTGAGGAACCTTACAGATAATTGTATGTGTGGGGTACAGAGATGAGGTAGTCATTCAGAAATCATGTTAAACACTATTATTGCACACAGTGAGTTCATGCACTGTGACTTGTTAAGCAAATCTTTACTCCTGAATTTATTTAGGCTTGCCATAACAAAGGGATTGAATACTTTTTTTATTTTTTATTAGTAAACATTTGTAAAACATAATACCACATTTACATTATGGGATATTGTGTGTAGACCAGTGACTCAAAATCTAAATTGAATCAATTTTAAATTCAGGCTGTAACACAACAACATGTAGAAAAAGTCAAGGGGTGTGAATACTTTATCAAGGCACTGTAAAAGTCCTTTGTTTCGGGGTTTTGGGTGAAACAATGGCTAAATTTATATTTCCAAGTCCTATTATTGAAGATCAAGGGGTGTTAAAATTCATTGTAATGACTGGAAATCTGACAGACTTTGGTTTTTAATGTAACGATATAGCCTAATCGTATTATCTGTAGTAGAAAGCAATGGGTTAGAAGAAGCCTACATATCCAACCCATAAACTAAAATGCAACATCAGTTTATGGCCAGCTACGTAAACTCATTGATTTATCTTGTAATAGATGTTGTTCAATTGGTAATATTCATTTTTGTCTCATTCTAATGCCTCTTAAGGGGAAAGTAATCTACAAGTAACTGAAAATAGTCAGGTCCCGTTACCGATATTGGGTGATCCAAAAGTTACAGTACTGATTACAATTTTGGATGGGCAACTAGTAACTGTAACCGATTACATTTAGAAAGTAACCTACCCAACCCTGCACACACGAGCCAAAACACTCTGAAGAAAAGACAGTGGAGGGCTTCCTTAATGGTTCCCTATTTTCAAAAGGAGAGTTCTTGAACCGCTGAACCCTTTCAAACTCCTGCCTCTGGGTCTGTATTCGGGGAGTGTGTGTGTGTGTGGGGGGGGGGGGGGGGGGCTCTCTCTCTCCCATCCATCAGAAAGAGAGTGACTCAGATTATGCAACAGTCCATCCCATCGTGCAGGAGCCAGCAGAAGGAGAGACAAATAAAATGTGATTTGATTTTGAGAGGGGGCGGCATCCCTTTTTCTCTCTCAATCCATGATTGTGTCCCAATGATCTCTTCTTCATCCCAAAGTGTTATCTTGTTCACATCCCTTCACTGATTTGAAAGGAAATGACTGGTATAAAGAAAGCCCATGCCTCCACCAGTCCAATGATTTTATTATTATTGGTACGCAACGTATAGGTTTACAGGATAGGGGCCAGTTAAACACATACACCAATGTTTTTTTATTTTACCTTTATTTAACTAGGCAAGTCAGTTAAGAACAAATTCTTATTTTCAATGACGGCCTAGGAGGGTTAACTGTGGGTTAACTGCCTTGTTCAGGGGCAGAACGACAGATTTGTACCATGTCAGCTGGGGGATTCGAACTTGCAACCTTACTAGTCAAACGCTCTAACCACTAGGCTACGCTGCCGCCCAACAATGTAAAATGTGAAAACAAAAATATTGGGAAGCAGTGTCTCAGAGGAAAAAGGGCAGAAATAAATAAAATCACACAAGCCACGCCCCATGATCAGACAGAGACATATTCAGGGTTGCAAACTGGTAAGGGCCCAAAAAGGTGACACTTTTCTTTCTTTTTTTTACACTGAAACATGCAAAAAAATCCCTGCTAGGGGGAAATGCAGGTTTTAACTAATTAAAGAACAATTGAAATGATCTACATGATCAGTCTCTCTGTGTAAAATAAAAAGTGGTTAATTTGAACGCAACACAGATCAAAACTAAGGAAAGCAATCCAATGTTATTTGTTGGATCCAAGTCTTCAAAAAATAGAATATTGCAGTTAGCCATGACAGCCTTTATAATAGAATGCGTGTGACCACAGACACATCTAAATATTTCACTTGGGAAAAAAACATCTTAACCCTAGGATCAAATTGTTCTAATATTCCAGGAATTCCTTAAATAATGTCTTTAATGTTCTAACATCCTAGTTGTGCTTTTTTTAATTTCTTATTTTTTTTTAAGTAAAAATAGTTTTTGCGTCACTACCCCAAGTTTTCATATGTGGGTCAAATATGACCAGTATGTATTTCCTACGGAAATACAATAATAAAACCTAAGTAATTAATGAAATATTTATTAAATATCTTGTTTTTAAATGTTCATTAATCACCGTTTTCATTTACTCATTGAGTAAAAGGAGTTTCATAAGAATGCTGCCAGATATACGACCAAAATGGTTTTACAGATGTTGGATAAGGAAGCCATTGGTGCCTCTGACTCAGAATCTGAGGTATCCAATTCAGATGACACAGACTATGTGCCTGTGGCTCAAGTTGGAGTTGTGGACGCAACTGGTAGTCCAGCTGTCCTAGATGATTCTACAGATGGGGAGGACTCCTCCTCTGAAGAGAGTGAAAACCAGTCAAACAGACTGAGTAAAAAGGGATCTTCGTGGAGTGAACACCCCCCACCCCCTAAAGGCTGGACCAGAAGCCAAAACATCCTGAGGAGCTGCCCAGGGCCTGTACTGGGCTCAACAGATGTGTCACCAAAAGTTGCCTGGGAGCGGTTCATTAGTGACAGCATCATTGAGGAGGTCCTAAAGTGTACAAATTTAGAAGGATGGAGAATAGCAACAGCAAAGGGGACAGAGTGTAGAGAGGTCAACAAAGAGGAACTTAAGGCCTTTATCGGCATGGAGAAAAGGTGGGATGTCTCCAAACGAGAGCTATTTTTAGATCCACTGCAGAATCCAATGTACAAGGCCACCATGTCGGTCGGAAGATATGAGGATATCGTTCGCTACCTGAGGCTTGATGACAAGAGGACCAGAGTGTTCAGAGAGGCAATGGACCACCTGTCAGCATTCCAGTATGTGTGGGACCTTTTCCTAGCAAACTGTAAAGGGTCATCTCCAGCGACTGCGTCACAATGGATAAGAAACTTTCCTCCAGATGTGACGCTTGGCATTCCATCCAAAGAGTTCAATCTTGGTTTCATCAGACCAAAGAATCTTGTTTCTCATGGTCAGAATCTTTTAGGTGCCTTTTGGCAAACTCCAAGCGGGCTGTCATGTGCCTTTTACTGAGAAGTGGCTTCCGCCTGGCCACTCTACCATAAAGGCCTGATTGTTGGAGTGCTGCAGAGATGGTTGTCCTTCTGGAAGGTTCTCCCATCTCCACAGAAGAACTGAGGCAATGGAAAGATGTGGGGTGATGAAAGAGCCATGCCACCACCACTCAGATCAGCCAGGGCCAGAAGAGGAAGAGGTGCCAGCTCTGCCCAAGCGCAAAGGAACAAAAAGTCAGTTGCTAGAGTTTTCAGTGCAACACACCTGTCTGCAAAGAGCACAGTCACATGCTTTTGAATTGTAACAAATACACAGACTAAGACAGCATAAGTAAGCATCACACACACTTTTCTGAATTCACAATTGTTAGTGTTGTCGTTTATATTGATGATGAACTTTGGATTTTCATTTTATTTTTTTTATATTATAAAACATGCTTAAGGTGGTGTTATTTTTGTTTTTCACACTAAAAGGTTGAATGTGAAACTTTGTAAGAAAAATATGCTAATATTTTCAACAGCTGTTATAATTTTCTTAATATGTTATCATTGAAATGTGTATGAAATTGTTGAAGAGCGACTAAAAACATTTCAAACAATAAAATAATTATTGAAAGGTCCAAATCATCACTCAAAATAATTATGTTCAACAAAAAGGATAATATTTTAGACCCATATAAATAAAACACAGATATTACATTATCGGGTCATTTTGACCCAGCATATGCATTCTTGGTGCGCCATGTTTACTATGCATCCTAGGGTTAAAGTAGAAATAGAATGCCTGTTTCATTCTCTGTTTGCTCTATTATAGTGGCCACTATAGTAGACGTCGATCAAGTGCACAAGGCTACATGTGTGCAAAAATAACCCCCCTCACTCACACAAAAGTGTTACTGTCAAGTTCAACACAACAAAAGCAATATCTTTGGGCTACACTGCACATTATTACATTGTACACTTTGCCTGCAGACATCTGTTCTACAATGTGCCAGCAGAGCATGATACCCTGTTGGCATAATCTCTTTCAGGCAGAGAGTACACAAGTGGCATACCCCTTTTTATCCACTGTATTGAAAGAGGGAAAATGTGTGGCGTTTCTTTCACCTCTATTGGCATCCAGCAAAATAAGCAAGGCCCAGCTCCAACTACACTTGATCCCTGAATCCACTTGTTTAACAAGCAACACCTCATTTTCATCTAATTCTCTCATTCTGAAAATTATCCACATATTGTAGAGGGAAAACATTAGTTCAAAAATAGCAGTTGGTTCATTAGCTAGTTAACATTTCACACAGATTGCCAAGGACCAGTAACTGGCTGACTACACTGCTCGCGACACGTGCGAGCGTTGCAAAATAAATGTAGAAATCTATATTATTCAATTATTGCACCCACACTGCTAGCGCGCGCCAACGAGCGTCTGCGTTGCCAAGGGCTAAAATAGAAGTCAGTTCTATTTCCGACGCAGATCCTGCTGCAAGTCCTGCCTCTCCCATCTCCTCATTGGTTTATAGAAGCAGGTACCCACGTGCCATCTCCGCATTGGTTATACCCACGTGGGTGACTGAAGACGAACAAGGTCAGTGGCAGTAATGCACCTAATTTATGAAAGTTGCCAATCGCAATATAAAGTCAAGAGAAGAAAAAGCCTGGAAGGATGAAAGATGACTAGAAACGTTTCGGTGGACCGTTTTATGTGTGGATTAATTGGTGGAGTAGAGGACCTTCTGCATTTCAGGTAAAATAACAACTCAATGTTTATATCCCAGGATAAATTAGCTAGCAACAGCAAGCTAGCTAAATAGGACAAATTAGCTAGCAAGTGCATGCTAGCTAGCTAAATTGCCATAAATGTTCAATGCTTTTCGAACTGTCCCCAAATTAATATAATTGGTTCAGAGTTTGTTTTGATATTTTAACCTGCGTGTCGTGATCACGTTTGGTGTGGGGGGAAAAAATACATTTTTGCACGATGGCGCACGCGCACAGCCGGTTTGGGTTCCGCGTTAGCCCTTGGCAACGCAGACGCTCGTTGGCGCGCGCGAGCAGTGTGGGTGCAATAATTGAATAATATAAATTTCAAAATGTATTTTGCAATGCTCACATCGCATGCAGTCAACCTGTAAGGCTTCTCATCTGCCTCTTCGTTATCGTTCAGGGGACGCGCTGCTGTAACTGCATTGCACTATCTGCTGTCTTGCCAGAGTGCCCGCTGATTCTGTAACCAGCAAATTGGTTGTCTCTTCTCTCTACAGTCGCGTGCTGCATTCTGTTGTTATGTGAACAATTGGCTGAGCCTTGGATACCGCCAGCATTGCTCCAAATGTGCATCACTCATTCGCTTACAGCCAGTAATGATCCAAAGCCCCCCCTCCACACTCCCACCCAAACTGTATCTCATCGGATCTACACGATTCACGTAGGTCACCTATTTTGGATTCAAAACAGCGAATTTTGCCGAAAGGCGACTAGTTTGCATCCCTGCATATTTTATGTGCTGTGAGACCATGGACAAAAATAACTCTGTGGTTGGTAGTGGGGGGGCTTGGTGTTGAGGTCTCACAGAGGGCCACAGGTGCTGCTAGCCCTGAGGATTAAAAACAACCTCAGAGAGAGGAAATTACTGAGACCACAGGGCTGCTCGGAGGAAAGGAGGTTGGGGGAGGGGAGGGGGGGGCAGAATGAGCTAGAGGGTGCAAGGAGGAGGGAGAAAGGGGGTGCTAGAGAAGGCGAGACAAAAAGAAGGGGGGAGACATGGAGGAGTTACAGGTGGCAATAGCCTGCAGACTAGGAGAAGAGGATAGGAATACAATAGGTGATCACGGGAGCGTTCCCAAACGGGAAGAGAGGGAGCCAGGGGTAAAGACAATGGAGAGAGACAGAGCGTGTCAAGCGAGACAGATCATACTTCCATGACCCGGTCACGGACTGTTTGGGAGGCTGAGGGAACATTGCGTGTGTGTATACGCGCTCGGCTCTGTGGCAGAGCTTCTTACAAGGAGTGACTGTAGGAGTCTGCTTTCTGAAGAGGGGACAGGTGTGAGGTAAGGATGGAGGTATAGGGGTATGAGTACAAATGCATGTCCTCCAACGCAGGGACAGGGCAACAGTGATTTGTCTGGATTACAGGATGTAAATTGTCAGATGGTGGAAACATAGTCAAGTCTCAAAAAGAGAGAAGAAATGAACTAACCTCTGGTCAGGGGTGTTCAAATCCTACACTGGAGGTCAGGGCCTAAGACTAACTTTTCTGTATACCAGCCACTGTGGCAGGTAAATAAAGAAATCTACCAGCCACTCAGATTTTTTACCTTGAGCATGCTTAGTAATGTCTTAAAACAAGAAATGTATTACTAGTAACAATGTGGTATATTGCTCAATTTAATTTAATATTCTGTTACCGGAGCCTTTTAGCCAAAATATCACAGAGGCAAAAATGTTCAGCTGCCCCTTTAAGGTTACTTTGGTAAGAGGGCCACTCAAGTCATGACTTGTTCCTGTGAGAATCTCACAGCAACCTTTTGAACAAAACAATGTAAATTCAAAAGAAACATGAGGACAATGTCTCACTTTAGTAGACTTGAGTAAATTATGCCTGTGCGCATTGCTTCCAAAAACTACTTTTTCAGTACTTCACGGTCAGTGCTCACAGACCCCAGACAGATAGTATTGCTGCATGAGGTGGGATATCTATAACGGTAGGAGTCAGATTTCTTTGTGCATTACTAGATATTAAACAAAACGGGAGAAATTAATTTGTAAATTTAATTTTAGGCCCTGCTGGAGGTCCAAAGTAGTGCTGGTTTCTATTGTTCTTGATAATTAAATTGCACCCACCCGGTCTCCCAGGTCTAAATCAGTCCCCAACCAGTCCCTGATTAGCGGGGAAGAATACATTTTAAAGCAGTGGAACTGTCTTTGAGGTACAGATTTGTATTTGAGGACTCCAACCACATCTCTGGACACGAACAGACTCATGGACTTTTTTTTTGTTCTCGTCTTTGTATTACATTTTCTAGGCTTGCTGTATTTTACTCAGCTGCCACAGTTTGTACTTTAAGATGAAGTCTTTCTCACCATTTCAGCTGGTCTGGCATTGAGGTCATCAGGGGGAGGTGTCACAATTTCCAGTGGTGGGGCCAGGGCAGAGTCACTGCTGCTCCTCACCAGTAGAGGGATGCCTGGGAAATACCAACACACAGAAAGAGAAAGAGAGAGAGAGAGGTGGTCAATGTTGTCCATCAATGCAAATGTGAGTACACCGATTGTGTTTGTGTAAACTGATCTACGCTTGGTATTAAGTTAGGCACTGTTTTCCAACAACACAAATCCACTGTAAATCTGCCCAAGATTTACAGTGGATGAAATAAGCATCGGAGGAACAGAGGGAGGGAGAGAAAGAGCGAGATACTTTGCGCCCCCCCCCCCACCCCTCCCTAAATGGAAAGTCAATCTGATCAGCAGCTGCTGCCCCCCCAAACCCATGCCTTGCAATCTAACCCACTCCCCCTTACGCAATCAAGCCAATTACACCACATGAAACGGCTTGGGGTACCAGAGAGGTACACTGAACTACAGGGGAGGAAAATATTTTTACTCTGCTTTTAAAAGCGGCATCAGGGCCAGACCTCAAATAGGCCCGGGCTAACTCCCAAATGGCACTCTATTCCCTATATAGTACACTACTATATAGAGAACAGGGTGGGTCCTGGTCATAAGTAGTGCCCTACATAGGAAATAGGGTGCAATTTGGGACACATCATGTGAAACCACATCTAGAGCTGTAGGGGCAACTGAGCTTTTTATACGACTGTAACCTACAGAGAGTTGGTTAGACCTGGACACCACAGAGGAGCGAGATAGGCGAAGGAGAGGGAGGAGTGGAGAGAAGTCAAAGCGATCCCTCTGATCTTTATCATCCCGTCATCAATCTCACTTTAAAGGGGAAGAGGCCAGGTCTTTCTGGTCCAATTGGGCCAAAATAAAAAAAAAAACGGATGAGTATCAAGTATATGAAAAAGTTCAAAGGAGAAGTGTTACTGCACTGTATCGGCCAGTCCCACTTTGCTCCTTTGACCTTGCTTTGATGTTAGGACTATAATGGAAGCTCCTTCCATATGGTAGCGGCTGTATGAAAGGCCTAAAGGATAGATCCTCTGCAGAGACAGGAGTAGGAGCCAATCATTTTTATTGAACGCATGACCTGACCAGGACAAGCGCTCCTTGCTCTAGTGTTGACCCACCCAGGCTGCTGACCACGTCAAACAAGCAAGTCACCCTACACCATACAGACAACCTCAGACCAGACCAACCAGGAGGAGCTCACACACACACATCTTAAGGAATCCAGAAATGCATCCACCTTAACAACCAATTTCAAAACCCCTACAGTGCTATGCTCCTATAAAAAGGCCTACCATCTGGAAGCACATTTCTCCAACGATTTACAAAGAAACAGACACCTTAGAATAGTGTCCCCAATGTTTAACCGAACACTGCTTCTGTTAAGCGATGATGTATTGTCTGTCTTTGAGGTAAAGCTCTGTGTTTAATCCTCTCTATGTCACTTGGATCTGTGTCCTATCTGTCTATCACAGCCTTTGTCTGTTACTCTCTCTCTCTCTGTGTGTGTGTGTGTGTGTGTGTGTGTGTGTGTGTGTGTGTGTGTGTGTGTGTGTGTGTGTGTCTTTCTCTCAATTACTCTCGGTTCTCTGACTTAAATTAACTAAACTGTTCTTTAAAGAAATTGATAGTTACATATTGCAATATTATTTATGGACTACATTATAATCGATATTTGACTACGAGTATCGATGTCAATTTTATTTACATTACTGATCAAAACAAATAGTCTCATGCTGTCTCTGCAGCAGTCATATAGTGAGCAAGATGTTTGGAACATCAAATGGCAATATTGAATTGCAATACATATAGAATTGTGAGAATCGCAATACATACAGTTCCTTCAAAGTATTCACAAGCCTTTTCCTTTCTCACATTTTGTTGGGTTACAGCCTGCATTTAAAATTAGATTTGTGTCACTGATCTACACACAATAGCCCATAATGTCAAAGTGGAATTTAGTTTGTAGTACATTTTAGAAATTAATAAAAAAAATGTTACGCTGAAATGTCAATAGGTATTCAACCCCTCTGTTATTTAGGCAAGCCTAAATAAGTTCAGGAGTAAAAATGTGCTAAACAAATTGCATAATACGTTGCATGAACTCATTACGTGTTCAATAATAGTGGCTAAAAGTGGATTTCACCATAGTATAGGAGAGTTAAAATGGTTATTCCATCAAACTTCAAATTATTAGAATAGTACACAAAACAGAACATCCAGGTTAAGGTTCAGAGGCGCATGCTCGCGAACAGGAATGTTCCAAGTTCAGACAGAAGGGGGAATCAGATCGCTATGATTGCCAGGAACCTTACTTTTGATTTATATTTTCATTTTTTTGCACTACTAGTACTGCCTGTTGATGTTCAGGAGGTAGCTACAGTAGCTGGATGATATTAACATCTTCGGTTTTTATTTGATTAAATCTACTTCATTTCATCTTGGTGCTTACGTCACCTACTAACACCCTGGTACTACCCGTAGCTCCCGTTCTCCTCAGTCCGTGAAAACACAGAGAGAAATGGGTGTCGCTGATTACTCCTGTGTAGAAGTCCATAATGCACAATAAATAAATGGAGATGTGAGAGGGAATGTGTTTTACTTTTCTCCATGCTCCTCCATAAACAACATGACAGATGGTGCATTGAAGAATGATGTACTCCAGTCCTGACTTCTTCATAATACCATTGCAGGTATGCTTATATTGTCTATGAATTATTATCATACAGTCTTTGTATTGAAGTTTATTTATTACTGTAGTCTATAGATTATTGCTTTATCTATAAATGTGATTGTGTGGGTCCGTGAAAACAGAGAGAAAGAACAACTTGTCAGACGGTGCATTGAAGACTGATAATCATTCCTAACCTGACTTTTCATAGTACCATTGCAGATCTACATAAAAGGCCGAAAAGACCGCCATGGTGTCGCTCTTCATTTCTTGGTTCTTCTGTGGTACATATAAAGACCACTACAATGAGGCCAATGGTGATTTTAATGGTTGTGAAATGAGAAAACGGAGGATGGATCAACAACATTAAAGTTACTCCATTATATTAACCTAAATGACAGACGGAAAAGAAAGCATGCACAGAATTAAAATATTCCAAACCATGCATCCTGTTTGCAACAAGGCACTTAAGTAATACTGCAAAAAAAATAGTTGTTTGTCCAACACAACACATTACACATTTTAAGCATGTGGTGGCTACATCATGTTATGGGTATGTTGTCATCGGCAAGGACTAGGGATTTTTTGGGGGGATAAAAAGAAACGATATCTATAAGCACAGGTGAAAACCTGGTTCAGTCTGCTTTCCAACAGACACTGCGAGATTAATTCACATTTCAGCAAGACATTAACCTAAAACACAAGGCCAAAACTGGAGTTGCTTACTAAGATGACATTGAATGTTCCTGAGTGGCCTAGTTACAATTTTGACAAAAAACTACTTGAAAACCTATGGCACGACTTGAAAATGTCTGTCTAGCAATGATCAACATTTGAACATCTTGGCCATGTTCTGTTATAATCTCCACCCGGCACAGCCAGAAGAGGACTGGCCACCCCCCCCCCATCCATAGCCTGGTTCCTCTCTAGGTGTCTTCCTAGGTTCTGGCCTTTCTAGGGAGTATTTCCTAGCCACCGTGCTTCTACACCTGCATTGCTTGCTGTTTGGGGTTTTAGACTGGGTTTCTGTACAGCACTTTGAGATATCAGCTGATGTAAGAAGGGCTTTATAAATAAATCTGATTTGATCAACTTGACAGAGTTTGATGAATTTTGAAAATAATGGGTAAATATTGTACAGTCCAGGTGTGCAAGACTCTTAAGAGATTTATCAAAAAAGACTTACAATTGTAATCACCGCGAAAGGTGATTCTACAAAGTATTGAATCAGGGGTGTGAATACTTGCGTAACAGTTATTTCTTGTACTTCATTTTCAATAAATTGGCAAAAAACACATTTTCCCTTTGTCATTATGGGGTATAACGTGTAGATGGGTGAGGTAAAAAACAAACGGTTTAATCCATTTTGAATTGAGGCAATAACAACAAAATGTGAAATAAGTCAAGGGGTATGAATACTTTCTGAAGGCGCAGTATCGTTTCGGCACCTAAGTATCATGATAATATCGTATTGAGAGGTCTCTGGCAATTCCCAGCCCTACCAAATAACAGTTCAGACTACTCAGTCATGGACAAAGCACTTCAGAGTCCTCCCAGGGAAAGGTACCTACGATTTTGTTATATGAAGAGGCTGAGTACACATAATTAGGGCCCAGAGTTTATGCTCACCTGACTTGACCAGGAAAAACTCTGATGACCAAGGTAGAGGTTAACTACAGATCAGTAAAATGTCTCTCTCTTCAATGCTCCCACTTTAAGGGGCAAATCCTAACTCCCACTTTTAAGTAGAATTTTCAATGGGAGATTAAGTTTTTTGATTAAAAAACCTGAGGCATTTAGGAACTAGGGAGAATCTCAATTGCATATTCTTCACGTCCTCTCGCCTCGCCTCCTTCCCAAAACCCATTGGATGAGAAAGCCAGAGGTCCAACCCCACAGATAAACATCTCTGACCTCTGACCCTAGAGCATAGGTTCATGGGAGATCAGAAGGCCCAGAAGAGGAGGGCAGTAGATTGTTTTGTCTTCTCTGTCTTTTTCTCAATGTTGAGTTTAATGATAATCCATTGAGGACTATGTATCCTAATGGACTGCTAATTCAGTTTGTAATCTGTAAAGGAATTTTGAATATATAAAAAAAAACAAAAAAAAACTCACTCTTCAAAATGGTTATTGATCTCATCTAAACTAAGGCAAAGCCACAGATGAAATAACCATTCCCATTTGGCTGCATGCAGTCCTGTGTCTGAGTGGGCACGCGTCTGTGTGCGCCCAGAGTGATCTTGTCTCGTCAGATCAATAGAACCCTCCTGCCCAGGGTGCTCGTGGGACGCAGTGATAAGGACTGTCATTCCCCCTCGCCGACAGGAGTGTGTGTGTCGACAGGAGTATGTGTGTGTGTGTGTGTGTGTGTGTGTTCAGCGCAGTACAGGGATCGATGCAGGTCTAATCATCCGACTGGGACTCTGGTGGGGCTCAATCACAATGTTAAAACAACCAAGTTCGAATCCTGTCAATCTACACTGCTATAGCACAACAACACACAGCGTTCAAATTGTACCACTAAACAACACCCAGTGTTATGACTGGGGCCAGAAGTATTTCCTCACCACAGAGCCTAGCGAAGGAACTACTGCTGTCTGCCGTTATCATCTCGCTTTCCGATCAAAGTGCATGAATTGAGGAGAAAACTGAAGTGAAAATGCACTCACCACAGGAAAAACTATGAACAGAAAAAAAAAAGTCTGTGCCCTAGTTATGGTATATAAGTAGGACATCATGACCGATCATAAAACAAGACCATGTACGCTGAACAAAAACATAAGTGCAACATGTAAAGTGTTGATTCCATGTTTCATGAGCTGAAATAAAATCTCAGAAATGTCTCCTAACCACAAAAAGCTTATTTCTCTCAGATTTTGGCCACAAATTTGTTTACATCCCTGTTAGTGAGCATTTCTCCATTGCCAAGATAATCCATTCACCTGACAGGTGTGGCATATCAAGAAGCTGAATAAACAGCATAATCATTACACAGGGGCACCTTGTGCCGAGGACAATAAAAGTCCACTCTAAAATGAACAATTTTGTCACACAAAACAATGCCACAGATGTCTCAAGTTTTGAGGGAGAGTGACGCCGGTGGGGAGGGCTGCCGTTTTACGGGCTACAAACCAACTGTGCTATTTTATTAGTCTTTTCGCATTGTTTGTAACTCATTTTGTACATAATGTTGCTGCTACCGTCTCTTATGTCCCGAAAATAGTTTCTGGACATCAGAACAGCGATTACTCACCTCGAACTGGACTAAGATTTTTTCTGTAATGAGTTCGACGCGAAGGACATACTGCTTTGTCAAGACAAGGCCCAAATCCATCATAAGCGTGAAGACAAGACAGAGAAAAGGGGGGAAGAGGGCGGGGTAACTTGTAAGAATTCGCAGATGAGTAGGTAAACCCCCAATACACTCAGTAGTATTGGCCAACGTGCAATCATTGGAAAACAAACTGGACGATCAAGACTATTCTACCAACGGGACATTAAAAACTAATATTTTATGTTTCACCAAGATTTGGCTGAACAATGACACGGATTATTAGGGCTGACCGTCTTCTCCAGGTATCGGCAGGACAAGAGCAGCTACATCTGGTAAGATGAGGGGCGGGGCTGTGTGTCTATTTGTCAATAACTGCTGCTGCGCAAAGTCTAATATTAAAGAAGTCTCGAGGTATTGCTCGCCTGAGGAAGAATACCTCATAAGCTGTAGACCACACTATCTACCAAGAGAGTTCTCATCTATATTATTCGTAGACGTCTATTTACCACCACAAACCGATGCAGACACTAAGACTGCACTCAACGAGCTGTATAAGGCCATAAGCAAACAACAAAATGCTCACCCAGAAGCAGTTGGGGACTTTAATGCAGGCAAACTTAAATCGGTTTTACCTCATTTAAACCAGCATGTGCAACCACCGGGAAAAAAAACTGAAGACCCCCTTTACTCCACACACAGAGACGCATACAGAAACACCAATTTGGCAAATCGGACCATAATTCTATCCTCCTGATTACAAGTAAAAATTTAAAGTAATAAGTACCAGTGACTCACTCAATACGGAAGTGGTCAGATGACACGGATGCTATGCTACAGGTCTGATTTGCTAGCACAGCCTGGAATATGTTCTGGGATTCATCCAATGACATTGAGGAGTATACCACCTCAGTCCCCGGCTTCATCCATAAGTGCATCGACGACGTCATCACCACAGCAACCGTATGTACATTTCCCAACCAGAAGCCATGGACTACAGGCAACATCCGCACCGAGCTAAAGGGAAGAGCTGCAGCTTTCAAGGACCGAGACACTAATCCAGATGCTTATAAAGAAATCCAGCTGTGCCCTCAGACGAACCATCAAACAGGCAAAGCATCAATACAGGACTAAGATTGAATCCTACTACACCAGCTCTGACACTCGTCGGATGTGGCAGGGCTTGAAAACTATTACAGACTACAAAGGGAATACCAGCCGCGAGCTGCCCAGTGACACAAGCCTACCATACAAGCTAAATGCCTTTAATTCTCACTTCGAGGCAAGCAACACAGAAGCATGCTTGAGAGCACCAGCTGTTCCAGACAACTGCGTGATATTGCTCCGTAACCGACGTCAGCAAGACCTTTAAACAGGTCAACATTCACAAAGCCGTGGGTCCAGACGGATTACCAGGGTGTGAACTCAAAGCATGTGCGGACCAACTGGCAAGTGTCTTCACTGACATTTTCAAACTCTCCCTGGCAGAGTCTGCAATACCTACATGTTTCAAACAGACCAACATAGTCCCTGTGCCCAAGAAAGTGAAGGTAACCTGTCTAAATAATTACCAACCCGTATCACTCACGTCGGTAGCCATGAAGTGCTTTGAAAGGCTGGCATGGCTGACATCAACACCATCATGCCAGAAACCCTAGACCCACTCCAATTCGCATACCACCCCAACAGGTCCACAGATGACGCAATCTCAATCGAAATCCACAATGCCCTTTCCCACCTGGACAAAAGGAACACCTATGTGAGAATGCTGTTCATTGACTACAGCTCAGCATTCAACACCAGAGTGCCCTCAAAGTTCATCACTAAGCTAAGGACCCTGGGACTAAACACCACCCTCTGCAACTGGATCCTGGACATCCTGACAGGCCGCCCCCAAGTGGTAAGGGTAGGCAACAACACATCTGCCATGCTGATTCTCAAAACTGGGGCCACTCAGGGGTGCATGCTTAGTTCCCTCCTGTACTCCCTGTTCACCCATGACTACATGGCCAAGCACGACTCCAACACCATCATTAAGTTTGCTGACGACAACGATGAGAGTTTGATCACCGACAACAATGAAACAGCCTATGGGGAGGTGGTCAGAGACTCCGCAGTGTGGTGCCAGGACAACAACCTCTTTCTCAATATGAGCAAGACAAAGGATCTGATTGTAGACTATAGGACAAGGAGGGCCGAACAGGCCAGCATAAACATCGACGGGACTGAAGTGGAGTAGGTTGAGAGTTTCAGGTTCCTTGGTGTCCACATCACCAACCAACTATCATGGTTCAAACTAGGGTTGGACATTTTGGGGAATATTCAGAGGTGGAAACTTTCCGTGGGAATTAACTGGAATATATGGGAATTAACGGAAATATATGCAAATTAAGAAAAATAGCTTTTAAAATGTAGATTTTTTTTGCATTGGATATACTTACAATATCATATGTAGACAGAAACATAAACCTTTTACTTTATCATAAGTAGACATAATTGGAAATGATTAAATCCTTCCAATAGAGAAATACAAATTTGTTCCGAATTGAAATTTAATTAAATGAGTTGACTCTTCACACGGGATGATTTCACTGAACAACAAAAGGGAATATTGAACGATCCCCAAATGATCGATCGCATCTCCCAAAAACGTTTTCATCATACATCTGTAAAATTATAGTTTAGAAACTAAAGCTTTGGTTGTCTTCCTCTCAGGCTTCCATGTCTTCTCCCTGGACCTCCTCAATGTCCACCGCTTGAACATCAGACTCTGAGGCCTCATCTTTACTGTCACTTTCCAAGCTTGTTGAGGATGGCTCGTTGTCAACCCTTGTATTGGTCTGCCTGTTGCGTACTTTGGTGCGTGTGTTCCCAAACAAGGACCAGTTGCGCTCTGAGGCGGCTGATGTTGGTGGGATTTGGAGGATGATGGAGGCAACAGGAGAAAG
This sequence comes from Salmo salar, assembly GCF_965601325.2. Classification (NCBI taxonomy): domain Eukaryota; kingdom Metazoa; phylum Chordata; class Actinopteri; order Salmoniformes; family Salmonidae; genus Salmo; species Salmo salar. The sequence continues at coordinate 63,879,187 of NC_138306.1, read as the reverse complement.
AGCCTCAGATCCACAAAGTCACTTCCACCAGGCGTGTGATGAGATATGTTGGCACAACTGCCATATTGCATCTCCATCCCAAAGCCCTTGCTTGGAAGTGTACTTCGCCAGACTGCCAAGAACCTTGCCCTCATCCAGGCCAAGGTGGCGAGACACAGTAGTGATGACACCATAGGCCTTGCTAATCTCTGCACCAAAAAGATGCTCTTGCCAGCATACTTGGGGTCCAACATGTACGCTGCGGTGTGTATGGGCTTCAGGTAGAAGTCTTCACGCTTTTTGATGCATTTCAGAACTGCAGTTTCCTCTGCTTAGCGCAACAGTGAAGTGCGCAGGACAGTACGGATTTCTTCTTACATCTGCAAGCAGAGTCTGAACATCAGACAGGATAGCATTGCCTCCCCCCTACCACTATAGGTTTCAGGCTGCTTACCACTCTCTCCCAAAATACATCATCCAGGAGGATCCTCTTGATGGGGCTGTCCATATCGGCAGACTGTGATATGGCCATTACTTGGAGAGACTCCTTCCCCTCCAGGAGCCTGTCAAACATGATGACAACACCACCCAACAGGTGTTGCTGGGCAGCTTCAATGTGGTGCTCTTACTCTTCTCATTTTGCTTGGTGAGGAGGATTGCTGCTATAGCTTGATGACCCTTCACATACCTAACCATTTCCTTGGCTCTCTTGTAGAGTGTATCCTTTGTTTTCAGTGCCATGATATACTTGAGGAGCAGAATCAATGCATGAGCAGCACAGCCAATGGGTGTGATGTGAGGGTAGGAATCCTCCACTTTAGACCAAGCAGCCTTCATGTTTGCAGCAGTGTCTGTCACCAGTGCAAATACCTTCTGTGGTCCAAGGTCATTGATGACTGCCTTCAGCTCATCTGCAATGTAGAGACCGGTGTGTCTGTTGTCCCTTGCGTCTGTGCTCTTTTAGAATACTGGTTGAGGGGTGGAGATGATGTAGTTAATTATTCTTTGCCCACAAACATTTGACCACCCATCAGAGATGATTGCAATACAGTCTGCTTTCTCTATGATTTTCTTGACCTTCACTTGAACTCTGTTGAACTCTGCATCCAGCAAATGAGTAGATAAAGCATGTCTGGTTAGAGGGGTGTATGCTGGGCAAAGAACATTCAGAAATCTCTTCCAATACACATTGCCTGTGAGCATCAGAGGTGAACCAGTTGCATACACAACTTGAGCAAGACATTCATCAGCATTTCTCTGACTACGTTCATCCATTGATTCAAATAAAATTCTGATTCCAGCAGGACCATGAGCTGTTGCTTTCGATAAGGTGTCTTATTCATAATTTTCACCTCAAATAGAAGTAGAGGGACATTTGTCAAAGGTTGCTTGTTGTAAGCGCTGAGGGAACTTTATGCACTTGGCCAAATGATTCTGCATCTTTGTTGCATTCTTCACATATGATTTGGCACAGTATTTGCAAATGTACACAGCTTTTCCTTCTACATTTGCTGCAGTGAAATGTCTCCACACATCAGATAGTGCCTGTGGCATTTTCATGTAAAGATTAAAAGAAACAAAAACAATTCTATGTAGAGATAAATAGTTAAGCAGTTAGATTAAACTCCTTTGTAAGATAAATGTTTTTAGATGAAAATGTATGGAAACAGGTGAATTAACACTCCTCAGTTAGCAGGCTCAAGCGAGCTAAAACCCACATGGTAGCAAAAACTAACTAGCAGAAACTGTTAACAAGTTATAAATGATTTAAACACACTTTGCTGTTGGCTACTATTTACTAGTTAACAAAAATCATGTACGTCCTATAAAATATATTCATCCCACCCAGTATTGTAATCAAAACTTACCATAAACCATGTAGTCCTTGGCTCAGACAGTGTAGTAGTGTGGGCCCAACAGCATCTCATTGGTGTGCAAGATCTTGAGAATCAGCTGTACATGTGATGGAAGAGTGCACTGCACATGTGATGGAAGAGTGCACTGCACATGTGATGGAAGAGTGCACTGCACATGTGATGGAAGAGTGCACTGTGCATGCAGAGGGTTGCAACTCCATTGAATTGGGGATAGCTTATCCAAAATATGCCACAAGACCTGGAATTGCCTTGTGCATCCCACAAAAAAAGGTTTAGATCAGATAGTGCCTGTGGCATTTTCATGTAAAGATTAGAAGAAAAAAAAACTAATATAATTCTATGTACAGATAAATAGTTAAGCAGTTAGATTAAACTCCTTTGTAAGATAAATGTTTTTAAATTAAAAGTTATAAGCTAACTTTTTTTGACGAATTTAAGCAAAATTCCCCAAATTCCAGGTCTTAACTTCCGATGGAAAAATTCCGAAATTTACCGGAAAGTTTCAGACCCTTTGTAACCCTAGTCCAAGACAGTTGTGAAGAGGCAAGACAGTCGTGAAGAGGGCACAACATCTTTTTCCCCCCCCACGACACTGAAAAGATTTGGTATGGGTCCACAGATCCTCAAAAAAGTTCTACAGCGGCACCATCGAGAGCATCATGACCAGTTGCATCACCGCCTGGTATGGCAACTGCTCGGCATCTGACCATAAGGCACTAGAGGGTAGTGCATACGGCCCAGTACATCACTGGGGCCAAGCTTCCTGACATCCAAGACCGGTGTACTAGGCAGTGTCAGAGAAAGATCCCAAACATTTTCCAAGACTCCAGTCACCCAAGTCACAGACTGTTCTCTCTGCTGCTCCACGGCAAGCAGTACCAGAGCACCAAGTCTAGGACCAAAAAGCTCCTTAACAGCTTCTACCCCCAAGACATAAGACTGCTGAACAACTAATCAAATGGCCACCTGGACTATTTACATTGACCCCACCTTTGTTTTTCCACTGCTGCTACTCGCTGTTTATTATCTATGCATAGTCACTTTACAAATTACCTCGACTAACCTGTACCCCCGCACATTGACTTGGTACGGTACCCCCTGTATATAGCCACGTTATTGTTATGAAAAGGTATTATTGTGTTACCTTTTGATTGATTCAATAAATGTTTTTACTTTTGTTTATTTAGTAAATATTTAAACTATATTTCTTTAACTGCATTGTTGGTTAAAGGCTTGTAAGTAAGCCGTTTACAGTAAGGTATTCCTGTTGTATTCGGCGCATGTGACAAATACAATTTTATTTTATTTGAATTGGCATGCTGACTGCCGGAATGTCCACCAGAGCCGTTGCCAGAGAAGTGAATATTAATTTCTCCATCATAAGCCTCACATGTCCTCAACTGGCTGGCAGCTTCATTAAATAGTACCCACAATACAGCAGTCTCAACATCAACTGTGAAGAGGTGACTCCGGGATGCTGGCCTTCTAGGCAGAGCTGCAAAGAAAAAGCCATATCGCAGACTGACCAATAACAAGAAAAGATTAAGATGGGCAAAAGAACACAGACACTGGACAGAGTTCCGGAGTCGCCTCTTCACTGTTGACGTTGAGACTGCTGTTTTGTGGGTACTATTTAATGAAGCTGCCAGTTAAGGAATAGTGAGGCGTCTGTTTCTCAAACTAGACACTCTAATGTACTTGTCCTCTTGCTCAGTTGTGCACCGGGGCCTCCCACTCTTTCTATTCTGGTTAGAGCCAGTTTGCGCTGTTCTGTGAAGGGAGTAGTACACAGGGATTGTACGAGATCTTCAGTTTCTTGGCAATTTCTTGCATGGAATAGCCTTCATTTCTTAGAACAAGAATAGACTGACGAGTTTCAGAAGAAAGTACTTTGTTTCTTGCCATTTTGAGCCTGTAAACGAACCCACAAATGCTGATGCTCCAGATACTCAGCAAGTCTAAAGAAGGCCAGTTGTATTGCTTCTTTAGCCTGTTGGGGGTAGGGGGTAGGTGGCAGTATTTACACGGCCGGATAAAAAACGTACCCGATTTAATCTGGTTATTACTACTGCCCAGAAACTAGAATATGCATATAAGAACTCATATGGCAGGCAAAAACCTGAGAAGATTCTGTACAGGAAGTGCCCTCTCTGACCATTCCTTGAGCTTCTTGACTCTGTTTATTGAAGACTGAGGATCTTTGCTGTAACGTGACACTTCCTACGGCTCCCATAGGCTCTCAGAAGGCGGGAAAAAGCTGAATGATGTAATTCCAGCCACTGGCTGAAAAACATTAGCGCTTTTGGCAAGTGCTCTATCAGAGGACAATGGGCTGAGGCGCGTGCACGAGTCGACCCCATGTTTTTATTTTCTCTCTCTTTGTACTAAAACACGATTTCCCGGTCGGAATGTTATCGCTTTTTTACGAGAAAAATGGCATAAAAATTGATTTTAAACAGCTGTTGACATGCTTCGAAGTACGGTAATGGAATATTTAGAATTTTTTTGTCACGAAACGCGTCGGGCGCGTCACCCTTCTTTACCCTTTCGGTTAGTGTCTTGAACGCACGAACAAAACGCCGCTATTTGGATATAACTATGGATTATTTTGAACCAAACCAACATTTGTTATTGAAGTAGAAGTCCTGGGAGTGCATTCTGACGAAGAACAGCAAAGGTAATAACATTTTTCTTATAGTAAATCTGACTTTGGTGAGGGCTAAACTTGGTGGGTGTCTAAATAGCTAGCCCTGTGATGCCGGGCTATCTACTTAGAATATTGCAAAATGTGCTTTCACCGAAGAGCTATTTTAAAATCGGACATAGCGAGTGTATAGAGGAGTTCTGTATCTATAATTCTTAAAATAATTGTTATGTTTTTTGTGAACGTTTATCGTGAGTAATTTAGTAAATTCACCGGAAGTTTGCGGGGGGTATGCTAGTTCTGAACGTCACATGCTAATGTAAAAAGCTGGTTTTTGATATAAATATGAACTTGATTGAACAAAACATGCATGTATTGTATAACATAATGTCCTAGGGTTGTCATCTGATGAAGATCATCAAAGGTTAGTGCTGCATTTAGCTGTGGTTTGGGTTTATGTGACATTATATGCTAGCTTGAAAAATGGGTGTCTGATTATTTCTGGCTGGGTACTCTGCTGACATAATCTAATGTTTTGCTTTCGTTGTAAAGCCTTTTTGAAATCGGACAGTGTGGTTAGATTAACGAGAGTCTTGTCTTTAAAATGGTGTAAAATAGTCATATGTTTGAGAAATTGAAGTAATAGCATTTCTAAGGTATTTGAATAACGCGCCACGGGATTCAACTGGCTGTTGAGTAGGTGGGACGATTTCGTCCCGCCGACCCTAGAGAGGTTAAATCAGCACAACAGTTTTCAGCTGTGCTGACATAATTGCGAAAGTGTTTTCTAATGATCAATTAGCCTTTTTAAAATGGTTAAAAAAATAGAATTTCAAAAAAGCAGTTTCCAGCTACAACAGTAATTTACAACATTAATAATGTGTACACTGTACTTCTGATCAATTTGATGTTATTTTAAATGAACAAAAAAAATGTACTTTTCTTTATAAAACAAGGAAATTGCTAAGTGACCCCAAACTTTTTAACTGTAGTGTAAAAAATTACGGGGGGGGGGGGGGGTCGTCGCCCAGGGAGCCATACAAGCTGAAACCGCCACTGAGCCTAACACATTAATATATAACGAGTGGGACATACTTATAATGCACATAGCTAGTAGAATGGCGACTGGTAGAACTACTGAATTTTGTCCAAATTTCTGTGTTCTGCCCCTCTCGCTCACTCCCCATATCTCGCTCTCCCCCACGCCGGCCACCAGCTGCATGTGATACGATACACAGCAAACAGCCAATCTGCTTAATTTAAGTGATAAAGAAAACAAAAAAGGCCCCTGTGCACACATACAGAGTGGTCCCTGTCAGACAGTCATAGCAGTGTCTGGATGATCGGGTTTAGGCTGAGCCTGTTTAAGTGAGTTCTCCACCCATGCTTTTGTTAGTAGGCTGAGACTAATTAAATAAGCTTCTTTTGTCATCTCAAACTAGCTGGGAGAGCTCCACAGGGTCATGTCCTAACTCAGTAAAGGGTTGAGGGGTGGCAGGAAGGGGTCCTAAAAATATATTTTTTTAAAGGGTTAAAATGAGAGGCATTGAAAGAAAGTGTTCATGCTCGGCAGGACCCTGGGCAAGCTAACAGGCTACAGTGCTAATCCAGTTAGTGGCTGAGCCCCATCCCAGAGCACTGCGGTTGGTTAGCGAGGAGCTCTGATCCAGAACGCCAAGGGTTAGGGAGGATGTGGTGAGAGAGATGGGGGGGAGGGGGGTCAGGGGGTGGCAGCTGGGTGGTTGGGTGAGTGACTGGCAGGTGGTGAATGGTGTGGTAGGGGGTGGCTAAAAGAGGATGGGGGGTCAGAGGGGTTGGCACTCTGCTCTGGGTCATGGAACATCTGATGGATGGTGGGAGAGGAGGAGAGACAAAGAAAGGGGGAGTAGGAAGAGAGAAAAGGAGGACAGTAGTAGGAGAGAGAAAGGGGTGTGAGGAAAGAATAAACAATATCATAACGATATCTAAACGATTTAAGCGCCATCGATAAGACACAGTACTGTGCTGCCGTCTTCATCGACCTGACCAAAGGCTTTCGACTCTGTCAAGCACCGCATTCTTATCGGCAGACTCAATAGCCTTGGCTTCTCAAATGACTGCCTCGCCTGGTTCACCAACTACTTCTCAGATGGAGTTCAGTGTGTCAAATCGGAGGGCCTGTTGTCCGGACCTCTGGCAGTCTCTATGGGGGTGCCACAGGGTTCAATTCTCGGGCCGACTCTCTTCTCTGTATACATCAATGATGTCGCTCTTGCTGCTGGTGATTCTCTGATCCACCTCTACGCAGACGACGGCATTCTGTATACATCTGGCCCTTCTTTGGACACTGTGCTAACAAACTTTCAAACGAGCTTCAATGCCATTCAACACTCCTCCCGTGGCCTCCAACTGCTTTTAAATGCTAGTAAAACTACGTGCATGCTCTTCAACCGATTGCTGCCCGTCTAGCATCACTACTCTGGACGGTTCTGACTTAGAATATGTGGACAACTACAAATACCTAGGCGTCTGGTTAGACTGCAAACTCTCCTTCCAGACTCACATCACGCATCTCGAATCCAAAATTAAATCTAGAATCAGCTTTCTATTTCGCAACAAAGCCTCCTTCACTCATGCTGCCAAACATACCCTCGTAAAACTGACTATCCTACCGATCCTTGACTTCGGCGATGTAATTTACAAAATAACCTCCAACTCTCTACTCAGCAAACTGGATGTAGTCTATCACAGTGCCATCCGTTTTGTCACCAAAGCCCCATATACTACCCAGCACAGCGACCTGTACGCTCTCGTTGGCTGGCCCTCACTACATATTCGTCGCCAAACCCACTGGCTCCAGGTCATCTATAAGTCTATGCTAGGTAAAGCCCTGCCTTATGTCAGCTCACTGGTCACCATAGCAACACCCACCCGTAGCACGCTCTCCAGCAGGTATATTTCACTGGTCATCCCCATAGCCAACACTTCCTTTGGCCGCCTTTCCTTCCAGTTCTCTGCTGCCAATGACTGGAACGAATTGCAAAAATCACTGAAGCTGGAGTCTTATATCTCCCTTTCTAACTTTAAGCATCAGCTGTCTGAGCAGCTTACCGATCACTGTACCTGTACACAGCCAATCTGTAAATAGCACACCCAACTACCTCACCCCCATATTATTACTTACCCTCTTGCTCTTTTGCACCCCAGTATCTCTACTTGCACATCATCATCTGCACATCTATCACTCCGGTGTTAATGCTAAATTGTAATTTGCCTCTATGGCCTATTTATTGCCTACCTCCCTACTCGTCTACATTTGCACACACTGTACATAGATTTTTTTGTATTGTATTATTGACTGTACGTTTGTTTATGTGCAACTCTGTGCTGTTCGATTTTATCGCACTGCTTTGCTTTATCTTGGCCAGGTCGCAGTTGTAAATGAGAATTTGTTCTCAACTGGCCTACCTAGTTAAATAAAGGTGAAATAAAAAAAAAATGAAAATGAGGAGAAGGATAAGAGAGAAATAAAGGGGGAGTGAGGAAAGAAGAAAATGAGGCGAGAAATGGAAGAGAAAGAAAGGGGAAGTAGGGAAGAAGAAAATTAGGAGGAAGAAGGGGATTTGGGAAAAGTGTGAGAGCCGGAGGTTAAGTTTTTTCTGTAACGGTACACCTTGGCCTAGATGTTTACATTAAAGGACATGACTTACCCAAAGAATGCCAGAGCCGCACTTAAATCCTCTTTCACAGGCAGTGAATTAAAAGCTGAGCTTCTCTTTACATAGAAGTTCTAAATTATGTGAGGTTGTTAAATGAACATGCACGCAAGTATGCATAGTCATGCAACCACTCACCTAAAACTGCACACGTATACTAACACACTCTCACACGCACGCCATCTCACACGCACGCCACACACCCACACAGAGCCCCAATGTTTTTCCCCATCTAGTGAGTGTGTGTGTGTGTGTGTGCCTGCGTTCAGCCTGGCCTTGGCAGGCAGCTAAAGTGAAACCCACCTGAGGAGCATGGGTAGCCCTGAGGAGCACCGCAGAGGGGAGACCTGGGAAACGTAGTGTTTGTTTAACCCTGGAGAGCCTCCTAAAAAGGGCTCAGCTGTCTAGGAGGGCCCCAAGCTGGGATATACAGGGAGAGCTTCTGGCTCAACAGCCATACCTTGCTGTCGGATACTCATATTTCTCACACAGCCAGTGAAACACCATTTGACATCCTAAATAAGTAGGCCGCTGGGGTATTCAAAATGTATAATATGTGAAATGTAGTATGCTATAAATGCCAAAATGTTACACTCATTTAGTCTTTTCATTTAGTACGAATTAGTTGCATGCTATGGAGGAAGGGAATCAACAAAAGATGACATTCTCAGTGTGTGTGAGCCTACAATGTTGATATTTACTGCATACATTTTCACCAAACAATAGTATGTAGTTTGATTAGCGCAGATTACGTAGTTTTAGTAAGTAAAAGTAAGACAAATTTCGGACACGGCCATGGTGTTTCCTCGTTCAATAGGCTAGGGCCGGGCAACACTACTAACTAATACAAGGAACACGTAAAACCAGGGGGCCAACTTTGGTTTTAGAGGTGGGGGGGACATAATTCATTCATTCATTCATTCATTTATAAATGAATATATATATATATATATATATACACATACACATTTTTATCCAATCGGATAAACAAACCAAACAGCCTACCCGACCGCTCGGAGGCGTCCGCATGCTCCTAAAGCACACTGTTGCCTCATTTTGTATCACATTCCAATGATAAAACTGGGAGGGGACAAAAATGCAATTTCAGAATGTGGGGGGGACGCCCCCCCATCCCCAGTGAAAGTTGCACTCCTGCGTAAAACTATATAAATATTTTAAAAAATGTCATTACTAATGTTATCCCCCAACGGTGTTACCATCCTATACCAATAGTTGAAGTGGACAGAAATACTCTATGTGCCAGTACACAATTTGACTGCAGTTAGTCTTTATATTTAGGTGCCGGTACTCAACATATTTTTAAAGTGAATATTCCATAAGAGGTGCCGGTACTCAAGCAGTTGAACATTTGAGTTGTGTACTGGCCCAATTCAAGCATTGTCCCACACCGACATGTAACACCAAATCATGGGTGTTACTTTACTGTTCATGCCATAGCCCTGAACATTAAAATCAGTTAGTGGCGCTCTACTGTGGTACGTACTGGCTTTGAGGGTGGAGGCATTAACCTCTATCCCTCCTCCTCTGGTTGGCTGAAAGTAGGAGGGCTGGTGATCGTAGGGGTCAGGATCGGGGTAAGGGCTGGGGCTAGAGCGGCCCGTGGAGCCCCCCTCGCTGTCCGCTGGGCTCGCTGTCACCCTCCTCTGGAACTCCTGTGCTTCGAACACTGCCACCAGCTGAAATACAAGCACAGACGTACAACAGGACTGGAATCATACAGGATTAGAAACAATAGGGTGTTAAGGTAGCTTAGCGGTTTGAGCGCTGGGCCAGTAACTGAAAGGTCGCTGGTTCGAATACCTAAGCCAACAAGGTAAAAACCAATTCTGTTGATGTTCCCTTGAGTAAGGCACTTCATCTTAATTTGCTCCAGGGGTGCCATACTACTATGGCTGACCCTGTAAAACAACACATTTCACTGCACCTATCCGTTGTATGTGACAATAAAACATGCATTTTCTTTATTTAAATACAACATAATTATCAATAGAATCATTCTGTAATAGTGTCATACTGTACACCAACCAGACACAGAGTCAAATGGCCTATTTCCAAATGGGTGGCAAGTCAAACCTGAGTGGTTGGGTGTCAGAATGTGTGAAAGTGTTCAGACCATCAACAAAGAGTGGTTATCAACAGACAGAGGGGCAATCTAGCCTCGTTACACCCTTTTATGGATGTAATGGTGTGACAATAGTAAATGCTCATGTTCATGCTTTTTGCACGTACTACTGCAATTCATCTCTGTGGGAAGCGAACTGGTGGGAAATGCACTTAACATTAGCATAAGCCTGACAGATACACACACACACGTACGCATCCGCAAACGCACAAAACAGACTTATCTACCAAACAGTAGGGAGAGGGCTGCGCATTCTCTAGGCCAGGAGGAGTGTGTGGTGCTTCACAAATACCATCAATCAACAGTGTGAGGGATGGCAAGAGAGAGAGAGAGAGAGAGAGAGAGAGAGAGAGAGAGAGATATTGAGAAAGAGAAGGTGTGTGTGTGTGTGTGTGTGTGTGTGTGTGTGTGTGTGAATGCCAGCTAAACCCTACATGTGATTTATCGGGATCAAAACAGCTCTATCGCTTTCTGTCAACCCAAGTCGGTGTATGAGGTCATACCAACAAGAGGAGCATACGAATGTGATCTGTGTATTCCAGATCATAATAATACATAGAAGTTAGGACTAATTTGTCTTATCCTAGCAGCAAAACACATTCCATGAGGCCAGTTCAGTAAACCCAGTTAGCCATACGAATCAGAAACATACATATGCACAGTGTGTGTCTGTGTGTTCCCATGTGTTAATTGCTATTGGTTAACTGTGTTTACTAAACACACACACACACACACACACCACAGAAACCCAGTCCAGCAGTGGTAGGATTTGAGCTGTGTACACGTCGGAATAAATAGTCAAATGAAATCTGACAGGAGAATCAGAACCTGTCAAACACAATGACACAGTTGCCTCCACGAGCTGGATGGAGACAGGGATGGAGGCGCGAGAGCGAGAGAGAGACAGGGATGGAGAACAGAGAGAGAGAGAGAAACAGACAGAGACAGAGAGAGAGAATAGAGGGTAATGGTCCTCCGACACGCTGCCGTGAATGTGACTTTTGACAAATTAGCACTTTGTTGGCGTGACGCTCTCATTAAACAGTGCTAGCACAGGAAATGACCACCTAATGAAAGAGAGAATGATAATCAGAACAGGGGGAAGAAGAAAACAACAAAGACAGAGGAAGAATAGTGAGACACAAATGCAAGAAAGAGAGAGCCACAGATTCATAGGAGGGAGGTGTGTGTGTGCGCGCACGCAAGAGAGCTACAGGGAGTGAGTGAGAGAAAATGAGTGAGAAAGAGGAAGAGAAACGCAGAGAAAGAGTTTTTCTGAATCATCTGCACCCATAACTGGGGGGTGGGGAAACAATAAGCAATAACACTGGTGGGTAGAAATAAATCATGAATGTCACGCTTCTCACTCTCCCTTTCTGCCATGATTCAATATCCTGACACCTCCACGCCCCAAACCAGAGGAAATTGGCCACATCAGAGCATCAGCCGGAGGGAGGCAGGGTGGGGTCAGAAAAAAAGCATATCCACTATGTGATTGATTGATGCCTCTTCGTCTTTCCCCCCTCTTCCCTGGTCTTTTCCTATTCTCTACCTCTTTCTAAATCAGATGACTGTCCCTTACAGAGGATGAGAGAGTTGACTAATGTGGATGTGATGAGGAGAGAGTTATAGAAACCCCAGTGTCACAAACAGATCAAAAAGAAGCACCTGTAGAGAGCAAGAGCCATCTCTACTCCTTGATACACACATCCTCAGTGTCCCCATAGTCACGGTGACACACACACAGCTCTCCTCAATTAGTCTAGCCTCTGGGCACTAGTACCAAGGAAAGTCTAGAGTAGCATGTAAATTGGTAGTAAAGGGTTATACAGGTTGTCAAGCAAATAGCCATAGGAACAGTAGGTAGTGGTCTTCAACATAGTCACAACCTCTTTATACTCTGTCAGGAAAATTCTGGAGCCTTTCTCTGTGTGTGTGTGTGTGTGTGTGTGTGTGTGTGTGTGTGTGTGTGTGTGTATGCAAGCTTACTGTTTATCTAACCCTAATCTCAGCTGATGAGCCAAACGTGCAGGCAGTCAGCGCGAAGGGGGGCTGAAGTGGGATAAAGAGGGCTCATGTTTGCCAAAGGGTGCTAACAAATCCGGAAAGCTGCTAAGGGCTGATAACACGCACACTGAAGAGCGCTGTCAGGTAGGCTTGGGCGGTATCCAGATTTTCATACTGTTCTTCTGCCATCCCGGGATTTATGGTATTACCGGCATAGCACACAAGGGGGTGCTAAAAATGCAAAAAAAGCCCACAGGGCGTCTATTAAAAGAATGCTAACAAAATAAGTAGTAGCGAATATTCATGGGCGCTTTTAACAAAATGCTAACGAGTGCACTAATTGCAAATACTGGCAAATACAGCTCATAAAGTTAAACAAGTACAGTTGAAGTCGGAAGTTTACATACACTTTAGCCAAATACATTTAAACTCAGTTTTTCACAATTCCTGACATTTAATCCTAGTAAAAATTCCCTGTCTTAGGTCAGTTAGGATCACCACTTTATTTCAAGAATGTGAAATGTCAGAATAATAGTAGAGAGAGAATGATTTATTTCAGATTTTATTTCTGTCATCACATTCCCAGTGGGTCAGAAGTTTACATACACTCAATTAGTATTTGGCAGCATTGCCTTTAAATTGTTTAACTTGGGTCAAACATTTCGGGTAGCCTTCCACAAGCTTCCCACAATAAGTTGGGTGAATTTTGGCCCATTCCTCCTGACAGAGCTGGTGTAACTGAGTCAGGTTTGTAGGCCTCCTTGCTTGCACACGCTTTTTCAGTTCTGCCCACTAATTTTCTATAGGATTGATGTCAGGGCTTTGTGATGGCCACTCCAATACCTTGACTTTGTTGTCCTTAAGCCATTTTGCCACATCTTTGGAAGTATGCTTGGGGACATTGTCCATTTGGAAAGACCCATTTGCGACCAAGCTTAAACTTCCTGACTGATGTGTTGAGATGTTGCTTCAATATATCCACATCATTTTCCTCCTCATGATGCCATCTATTTTGTGAAGTGCACCAGTCCTTCCTGCAGCAAAGTACCCCCACAACATGATGCTGCCACTCCCGTGCTTCACGGTTGGGATGGTGTTCTTCGGCTAGCAAGTCTCCCCCTTTTTCCTCCAAACATAACGATGGTCATTATGGCCAAACAGTTATATTTTTGTTTCATCCGACCAGAGGACATTTCTCCAAAACATACGATCTTTGTCCCCATGTGCAGTTGCAAACCGTAGTCTGGCTTTTTTATGGTGGTTTTGGAGCAGTGGCTTCTTCCTTGCTGAGCGGCCTTTCAGGTTATGTCGATATAGGACTTGTTTTACTGTGGATATAGATACATTTGTACCGGTTTCCTCCAGCACCTTCACAGGTCCTTTGCGGTTGTTCTGGGATTGATTTGCACTTTTCACACCAAAGTACGTTCATCTCTAGGAGACAGAACGCGTCTCCTTCCTGAGCGGTATGACGGCTGCGTGGTCCCATGGTGTTTATACTTGCGTACTATTGTTTGTACAGATGAACGTGGTACCTTCAGGCGTTTGGAAATTGCTCCCAAGAATGAACCAGACTTGTGGAGGTCTACATTTTTTTCTGAGGTCTTGGCTGATTTCTTTTGATTTTCCCATGATGTCAAGCAAAGAGGCACTGAGTTTGAAGGTAGGCCATGAAATACATCCACAGGTACACCTCCAATTGACTCAAATGAATGTCAATTAGCATATCAGAAGCTTCTACAGCCATGACATCATTTTCTGGAATTTTCCAAGCTGTTTAAAGGCACAGTCAACTTAGTGTATGCAAACTTCTGACCCACTGGAATTGTGATACATTGAATTATAAGTGAAATAATCTGTCAGTAAACAATTGTTGGAAAAATGACTTGTGTCATGCACACAGTTGATGTCCTAACCGACTTGCCAAAACTATAGTTTGTTAACAAGAAATTTGTGGAGTGGTTGAAAAACGAGTTTTAAATGATTCCAACCTAAGTGTATGTAAACTTTCGACTTCAACTGTAGCTCATCCAGAACTCTTTGACTTCTCAAACACAGCAGAAAGCTAACACCCCATCTCCTTATTAATTCAGCCACTTACTCAGCCAACTAACAAAAACACAGCTGGTTGAGCGTAGCACATCTTAGACAGAAGATATCTGATGGCAAACATTTAGTAGTGAATTGCATACAAGGGTAACTTCATCACCTCATGTGCGACCCACAACAGAGAGAGACTCAGTGATAGATACAGAACGCTGTGGACTCACCCGCTCCCACGTTCTCCCATTGTGCTCTTTACAACCAACACTTGACTGCCTGCTGTTCTGGGGAACTATGGTAAGCTTCATAATGAAAAATAATGTGACAAGCAAAATGAAGAACGCTGTCTGCTTTATCTCCTAACGTATTGGACAAGTTGACTGCAGGTATTTACTTAAAAAGTTGCTACAAATATTCAAATGTATTCAACAATTTTAACAAAATAGTTTCAACGGTATAAGTAAACACCATTCCGTGTGCATTTCCAAATACCCCTGTATACGGTATACCGCTCAACCCTACTGACAGGTGATACGGAGTGCCAACGCATACCATGCCATCTCAACCTAACTTGATGATATAATTACCTGAATCAGTGGGGTCCTAATTGGCCTGATGGGTGGATGGGGAAACTGTCTCACAATCCCGATTCTCCACTCTTTACCCAAAGTGTGGACAGGCACACCTCCCATCATCTATTTAAAACCATTGGATTGGTGTTTCATTAGCTGGAATGAGTTTCCACCATTGTTAAATTCATGACGGGAAGTGTGGAAGTGCACACTTTAGGACAGGTATCATCAACTAGATTCAGCTGCGGGATGATTTTTTCTTAATTACAAATCATTTGTAGACTGCAAATTGATCACAAGAAGCCCAAACAGATATTTGACTAAAACATAATAATTTCAAACCTTGCTTACATTTGTATACGATCACATACACCGAGTGTAAAAAACATTAGGAACAACTGCTCTTTCCATGACAGACTGACAAGTTGAATCCAGGTAAAAGCTATGATCCCTTATTGATGTCACCTGTAGATGAAGAGGAGGAAACAGATTAAAGGATTTTTAAACCTTGAGAAAATTGAGACCCGGAATGTGGCTGAATCGAGGCTGTTCTGAGGGACAAAGGGGGTGCAACTCAATATTAGGAAGGTGTTCCGAATGTTTTGTAAATTCAGTATTCGTATTTATTAAGGATGGAAGCAGCTACCCTTCCAAGGGTCCAGCAACATATGACAGTTAGATACAGCTAAAAATACTACATGACATTACATTTCATAACACCTTACCCAACACATTCAGTGTTCCCACATGCCACCACATATTTACAATACACCATCCATGTGCACGTGTGTGTAGATTGCGCTTCTTATCATGTGTATGTGTGTCTGTGCCTGTGTGTCTCTTCACAGTCCCCACTGTATTTTTATCCGTTGTGTTCTATCAGATTCTACTGCTCGCATCAGTTACCTGATGTGGAATAGAGTTCCTTGTAGTCATGGCTCTATGTAGTACTGTGCACCTCCCATAGGCTGTTCTTGACTTGGTGATTGTGAAGAGACCTTTGGTGGCTGTTTTTGTAGGGTATGCATGGGTGTCCGAGCTGTGTGCTGGTAGTTTAAACAGACGGCGCATTCAGCACGTCAACAATTCTTACAAAAACAAGTAATGAAGTCACTCTCTCCTCCACTTTTAGCCATGAGAGATTTACATGCATATTATTAATGTTAGCTCTCTGTGTACATTTAAGGGCCAGCCGTAATGCCCTGTTCTGAGCCAATTGTCATTTTCTGAGGTCCCTCTTCGTGGCACCTGACCACACGACTGAACAGTAGTCCAGATGCGACAAATCTACAACCTGCAGGACTTGCGTTGTTGTTAGTGTTGTTGAAAAGGCAGAGCAGTGCTTTATCATAGACAGACTTCTCCCCATCTTAGCTACTGTTGGATCAACATGTTTTGAACATGCCAGCTTACGATTCAGGGTTACGCCAAGCAGTTTAGTCACCTCAACCTGGTCAATAATGGCTTAGTGAATGATTTTTCCCTAATATAATGCTTTTAGCTTTTGAAATATTTAGGACCAACTTATTCCTTGCCACCCATTCTGAAACTAACTGCAGCTCTTTGTTAAGTGTTGCAAGGATTTCCCTCGCTGTAGTAGCTGACGCATATAGTGTTGAGTCATCCGCATACATAGACACACTGGCTTTATTTATAGTCATATAAAGACCATCAATGAATCACCACACTAGGTGTGGAAACGGAGGGCTCTCTCTCTCTACAACACGTGACTAGACTCTGAGGGTGTAAGCACACACACAAAGATGTTTGCACACAACAGCTACTACGATCATCATATGCTTTAAACCAACAAGTCCGCACGTTTGTGGGACACTGAAGTGGGGGGGGGGAGGGTAAAAAAAAAATGATACGTTTAAGTTTAGGAATTAAGTTAGGCAGACTTTGCTATACATGACGTTAGAGCTCAGGGTCTCCGCTTCACAGCTCTGTATGGGTTATGACTGACAGTCGTTAGAAACTTGAGCACCGCAAGTTGCCTCCATCCCTCCCTCTAATTGGGAAACTTTTGAAAAATGTTTTCCTGAGTAAGGGAAATGCTGTAAATTAAGAGGACTCGAAAGATGAGACGTTGAGGATTATAATAAATATCACGTTGATGTCATACAAGCAAGCCAAACACCTGAGTCCAAATATACAGTGCCGATGTTTATGATCACTATATTGGATTTAGTTACAAGATGACATGGCGTCGTACCCTGGGTTGTCCTGAACAGAATGAGCCTAAGACAATTTGTCACGGACCACGCATCTGAATGCACGCATGACACCAAAATTGACACCAAAATTCCGATCTTCTCTGAATTGCCTTGAGAAAGCCTAACACTTTTTTTTAGGGGATAGATCAGCTTTAATAGGGCAGATAGAGTGTGGCTTCCATCAATGTAATTGTCTGCATCATTGCCAATCCCCAATATATATTTTTTTGTAAATATATTTTGATTTATTAGCTAGTCATGTTTGCAATAGAACAAGCTTTCCCAATGGATGCCCACCTGACCCAGATTGCGATTTATAATGGAAGGTCTTAGTATTGCGTAAAAAGTAATTGTGTGATGGCGGGGATGCAGGGCTATGTTCCAAACACAACTGCAAGTGTGCTTGCTCTAGTTCCTCAACAACACAGCTAGGAGAGCTAAAATAAAATGTTAAAACATTTTTTTGTTGGACTCTTCTTCGAGTCATAAAAGTGCATTGAAATTACTTAGGAACTGTGCACATTGTGTGGAAACTTGGGACATCAGCTTGATCTCTAACTCAAACCTATGTCATTTTTTTTGTCTTATGTTGCACCTATCCCACATTTTCAAAGAATATTCTTATGTTACTGAACGTATCCATAGTATTTTCAGATTTTGTTAACAAATGCGCAGAAAATTACAGTTAATGTAAAATGCACATAAAATCAAAAGTGTAGTCTAATAATTTTCCGATAATCTCCAAATTGTTCCCTTTTGATTACTTCCATGGTTATGCATATACTTTCCATATTTCTTCTTTAAGAAACATCTCAATTTAGCCCTAGCCCTATATAGGACCATTCCCATGAGTGTAAAGGGTTAAGGTTTGGGATAGGGTTAAAACCCAAAAAAATGTAACGAGTGCCTAGCACTGGGATTGAACGAGCAACCCTACATATGCATTGCTTGATGTTTGGGGTTTTAAGCTGGGTTTCTGTACAGCACTTTGTGACATAGGCTGATGTAAAAGGGGCTTTATAAATACATTTGATTGATTGATTGATTGATTGATTGATTGATTGATTGAAGCCAGCTCTCGTGGCTTACACCCATCCTCCATCCACAACACCCTAGCAAGCCTACTTGGTAGGCTCACCTTTGCCACTAGTGGCCGGTTTTGAATTAATCTCCTGATGTCCTGGGGACTTGGACAAATGTTGAATAATCACCTTGGATCTTGAGTGACCTGGCAGCCCCAAACAACCAGGGGCCATAGCTAAAAGTTTACATCTGAATCAAACAACTCAGAAAGAATAATAAACAGTGTGTTGTGGACTGGTGTGTGTGTGTTCCTGAGGGACTTTTCCCATATTGTACCTCTCAAAAGCTGAACACCTAAACACTGATGTTTACGCTCTCTGGACTTATACACAATGCTGGGATGACTGGGTCATATTCATTACACTGTAGCAAAATGTTTTGCAATGGAAAATGAAAACAAGCGTTTCTTATTGGACAAGAAAGATCAGGTAGTCCTTCCCCATTTTGACCCATTTGCTTACATTGGACAAATGAATAAGACCATATTGTCAAAGGGGATACAGTCCAGGTAGATTTAGTGCAGATGTCTGTGGCTTGTATCAAGCTCCCTTTCCGCCATGTCCAAAACAAAGTAATCAGTCGCTCAGTCTACAGAGGTTCACATATAGGAGCTACTGGAAAACATGCTTGCACACACACACCCTACATGGGAACAGATGAACAGTGCCACCTAGCTCGAAGCAACAGCAACTACAGCCCATTGTCTTTCAACCATCTCACACACACACACACACACACTACATCCAAACACACAGTACATCCAAACACACAGTACATCCAAACACAGTACCACAATACACTACATCTGCCCCTCCCCCCACACACATACTTCATCTCTCTCCAACCATTCCTTCTCTTCATCGCCTCTGTTGGTGTGTGGCACATCTCTATTGAGCTGCTGTGCTTTTGTCTGCCTGTCATGCATCTAGAGTCCTCCACTCTCTTCCAATTCCCCCCCCCCCCCCCTCTCCTTTGAAACTCCTGGAATGCATAATGCGAAAGCGAGGCGCGGGCTGCATCGTGATGGTAATACAGTTATCCAATCATCTCTGTCTCCCTACACCTCTCCACGCACAGTCAAGGAACTGTTCAGCTTAAAGCGTGGGGGGCCTTCTCTTAAATATAGGGTCTACTCTAAACCTCTGAAAGAAGTAGAATACCTTACACCTCTGTCAGCACACAGTTAGTCTGCTTCCCAAATGGTACCATATTTCCTAGGTAGTACAGTACTTTTGACCAGGACCCAAATGGAATAGGGTGCTATTTGGTACACAGCCTTAGTCATAGGGTGAATCAAATCTCAAACCCAAACCTGATGGAGAAGAAGAAAAAAAAATCACGCTTTTCAGATTACTGAAATTCCTGCGGAATCACGTGTATAAACAGTGAAAAATAGAATGAAGGGAAAAGTGCTCAGCCCTTAAAATGCATCCTTCCTTCCTCCTTTCCTTGAAGCAATCACTGATTTGACATTGCTGGATTGGTGAAAGGCTACTTACTGTATATGATAGAAGTGTTCCTAACCGTACACTAATCAAGTCATCAAGGAAGGGAGGAAGAAAGAAGGCATTTGAGCTTTGCCTGATTGGTATTTGTAGAGTCCAGTGTCAGGTGACTCTGGTGCTGAGGGTGTGATGAATGGAAGAAAACCTGCCTACTGATGCCATGAGTCATCCTTTCATGCAGTGCAATGTTAAAAGTACATGCATACCCAAATGTACTCCAATGATGCAACGCTTTACGTATCTGTGCACACACACGGTCAGTCTTAACACACACACACACACACACACTGCTGTTAAAAAAAAAAGTAGGAAATTGGACCGATTACCATCTAGACTCCCCTAATCCTACGTCTACTTCCCTGTAACATACATCCAGATGTTTGATTTTATTTATTTATCCTTTAACTAGCAAGTCAGTTAAGAACAAAGTCTTATTTACAATGATGGCCTACTTGTAAAGCTTCCCCGGCAAAAGCCTGCCCTAATCCGGATGACGCTGGGCCAATTGTGCGCCGCCCTATAGGACTCCCGATCACGGCCGGTTGTGATACAGCTCGGGATCGAACCCGGGTCTGTTGTGACGCCTACTAGCACTGCCATATACCGCTGCACTACTCGGGAGCCCTCCTTGAAACACACACCTGGGTTTCAGCACACCCCAATCTTGCACAAATGCATTCATACATAGTACAAAAGGCTACGCACGCACATACACTCCTAACACACAAACATGGCTGTGAGCATCAGCCAACCCAACTCACTCTCCACGCATAACCACACACACAGGCCTACTATAATGGGCCTTGTAAGGCCTGATTACCAACAGCGACAAGACAGCCTATAGGGAGGAGGTGAGAGTCTGGTGGAGTGGTCTACAAGCAAATAACCTCCCTCCATACTGACACCATGGTGGGAGGCTGAAGAAATTTGGCATGGCCCCTAAGACCCTCACAAACTTCTGCAGATGCACCAGAGAGCATTCTGTTGGGCTGTATCACCGCCTTGTACAGCAATTGCACCAGCCGCAACTGCAGGGCTCTCCAGAGGGTGGTGCGGTCAACCCAACACATCACTGGAGGCACACTGCCTGCCCTCCAGGACATCTACAGCACCCGTTGTCACAGGACGGCCAAGAAAATCATGAACGACATCAGTCACCCGAGCCACGTCCAGTTCCAGGGCCTAAAATGAACACCCGCCACCTGCCGGGCACTGGTAGATATTGGCATTGGCGGGTAAGATGTCTATTGACCAGCCACGTTGGCGGGTTATCAGGCCTCCACAGAAAGAGCGTTTCACTCGCATTTGTGAATACAAAGTGTCAAATATTATCACATTTCTAGTCAAATAAATGCTGCAGTAGCTGTTTTCAAAGTATTTCTGCCTTTTCATTTCATAGCCGGTAAATTAATGGCACAAAGTCAAAGAACTGACAATCATATATAGGCTATTTCACCGCGTGCAGCAACACTGCCTGGCTGGGGGTTTTGCACACATGAAGAGCTAAGTGAAAGATTCATTTTTAGAAGTGGAGTGCACATGCATAAAAGTTGGTGTAATTTACTTGAAACAAAAGTCTACTGAAGTGAGACTTTGTCCTTGTGTTTCTTGGCTATTTATATTGTTTTGTTCACAAGCTAGGTTGTTGTTCTATGTTTGAGTTTCAACTGCTAGGGAAAAGAAGACAATGCTTCTACTATTCATACTCAATCTCAGACACAAACCTGACTTGAGTCCCGCTACCGTGGTAACCTCCTGCCTTAAAGGGGAAGGTGAAAATGTTTGTGATATTTTGGTTAAAAGACAATATACCACATTACTTCTTACTAGTAATACATTTGTTTTAGACACATTACAAAGCAGGTTCATCTATTTTGGGGTTTTTTGTTGGTGTAATTTTAGTGGGAAAAAATATTTTGGCTGGTACAAAATCTGAGTGGCTAGTGGACCAAAAAGAAAATGTTATGCCCTGGCCTGTTCACTCTGCTACCATCTAGAAGGCAGAGACCGTACAGGTGCATCAAAGCTGGGACCGAGATACTGAAAAACAGCTATGATCCCTTATTGATGTCACTAGTTAAATCCACTTCAATCAGTGTAGATGAAGAGGACAAGTTAAAGAAGGATTTTTAAGCCTTGAGACACACAAAAAAGGTATGTGCCTTTGAACGGTGTATGGTAGTAGGTGCCAGGCGCACCGGTTTGTGTCAAGAAATGCAATGCTCAACAGTTTCCCGTGTGTATCAAGAATGGTCCACCACCCAAAAGACATCCAGCCAACTTGACAACTGTGGGAAGTATTAGAATCAACATGGGCCAGCATCCCTGTGGAACGCTTTCGACACCTTGTAGAGTCCATGCCCCAATGAATTGAGGCTGTTCTGAGGACAAAATAAAAAATATTAGGAAGGTGTCCTTATATTTTTTTGTATACCCAGTGTACATACTGTATTCTCGACATATAGTAGCTCATCTTATACAACTACTGCTGTACATAGCTTTTCCCTACTTAAAGTATATATTGTCCATACTGTCTATACACACCGCATGTATATTCCGGACTCTTGACATTGCACGCTGATATTTCTTAATGTCGTTTCTTACTTTTTTTCTCCTTTTTTGGGGGATAATTTGTTTATTAGTATTGTACTGTTAGATATTTTACCGCATTGCACACAAGCATTTTGCTGCACCTGCTTTAAAACCTGTTAGGGCTAGGGGGCAGTATTTACACGGCCGGATAAAAAACGTACCCGATTTAATCTGGTTATTACTACTGCCCAGAAACTAGAATATACATATAATTATTGGCTTTGGATAGAAAACACCCTAAAGTTTCTAAAACTGTTTGAATGGTGTCTGTGAGTATAACAGAACTCATATGGCAGGCAAAAACCTGAGAAGATTCTGTACAGGAAGTACCCTCTCTGACCATTCCTTGGGCTTCTTGGCTCTGTTTATTGAAAACTTAGGATCTTTGCTGTAACGTGACACTTCCTACGGCTCCCATAGGCTCTCAGAACCCGGGAAAAAGCTGAATGATGTAATTCCAGCCCCTGGCTGAAAAACATTAGCGCCTTTGGTAAGTGGTCCATCAGAGGACCATCAGACTGAGGCGCGTGCACGGGGTGACACCATGTTTTTATTTTCTCTCTCTTTGTACTAAAACACGATTTCCCGGTCGGAATGTTATCGCTTTTTTACGAGAAAAATGGCATAAAAATTGATTTTAAACAGCGGTTGACATGCTTCGAAGTACGGTAATGGAATATTTAGAATTTTTTTGTCACGAAACGCGTCGGGCGCGTCACCCTTCTTTACCCTTTCGGATAGTGTCTTGAACGCACGAACAAAACGCCGCTATTTGGATATAACTATGGATTATTTTGAACCAAACCAACATTTGTTATTGAAGTAGAAGTCCTGGGAGTGCATTCTGACGAAGAACAGCAAAGGTAATAACATTTTTCTTATAGTAAATCTGACTTTGGTGAGGGCTAAACTTGGTGGGTGTCTAAATAGCTAGCCCTGTGATGCCGGGCTATCTACTTAGAATATTGCAAAATGTGCTTTCACCGAAGAGCTATTTTAAAATCGGACATAGCGAGTGCATAGAGGAGTTCTGTATCTATAATTCTTAAAATAATTATGTTTTTTGTGAACGTTTATCGTGAGTAATTTAGTAAATTCACCAGAAGTTTGCGGGGGGTATGCTAGTTCTGAACGTCACATGCTAATGTAAAAAGCTGTTTTTTGATATAAATATGAACTTGATTGAACAAAACATGCATGTATTGTATAACATAATGTCCTAGGGTTGTCATCTGATGAAGATCATCAAAGGTTAGTGCTGCATTTAGCTGTGGTTTGGGTTTATGTGACATTATATGCTAGCTTGAAAAATGGGTGTCTGATTATTTCTGGCTGGGTACTCTGCTGACATAATCTAATGTTTTGCTTTCGTTGTAAAGCCTTTTTGAAATCGGACAGTGTGGTTAGATTAACGAGAGTCTTGTCTTTAAAATGGTGTAAAATAGTCATATGTTTGAGAAATTGAAGTAATAGCATTTCTAAGGTATTTGAATAACGCGCCACGGGATTCCACTGGCTGTTACGTAGGTGGGACGAAATCGTCCCACTGGCCCTAGAGAAGTTAACACCTGCTAATCTCTGTACGCGACATATAAACGTTTATTTGATGGGTTACTCTGCCCAGGATGTCTCTCTCACTCCATCTTGCTCTTTCCATCTATCCAGGTGTAAAAGCAGTCTCCCTCTCCCATGCCTGATCTCTTCCATCAACCACCGTGATGACGGAGTGCTCTCTCCGGTGTGTGCCCACTACACCCCACACGCATTCCATTTCTGACTGATGATTCTAAATTCACAAAACACGTCCACATGCAAACAGGCACTGTTTGCTAGCTGTGCGTTGTGACAGGCCTTATTTTTATTTATGAACACTCAGGGTAAACTCTTCACAAATCACGTGGTGCCCAGGAGAACAGGAGGGAAGTGTGTGCATGTGTCTGTGTCAATTTATGATGGGAGGGAGGAAAGAGGGGGGAAGAGAAAGACGGGGAGGGGGGAGAGAAAGACAGGGGGGGGGGGGGGGGGGGGCTTCATATATTTCTCAGATGTGACACAACACAGAGTCACAGACAAAAAAAAATTAAAATATGAATTTATCACAGCAACAGTGCAAACACATCACTAATGGTCACAATGTTTTCTCCACTACCCTTTTCCACCATCCACCTCCTCCCAAAAGTCCTTGTGAGAAGCTAATAAATCGGGTTCTTTTTACCCTGTGGCGAACGTAAGGCCAGCTGCTCCCCGCAATCACCCCTCTCCCTCATCCTTCCTTTTCCACGTTCACCCCCCGAGGGTCAGGGAGAGAAATGGAAGGAGTGATTAACCTGGAAACTGGCATGCTGGAGCAACCATGCACCTGTGGAGATCTTGTTGCTCGCTCTTCCATTCACACACTCACTTGTTCTCTTCTCTCTTTATAACACCATCTCTGTTATTATATTTCACTTCATTGTTTGCTGTCAATCAAGTCCACTTTTGTTAATCTCTCCTAATTTTTTTTAAATTACGGAAGCTTCCTTTCCTTAATTAATGAATGAATTACCACCGGCACACGCTTAGTGATTTAATAGACACTAAACCATCTCTTAATAGGCACACCTCCTCCATTAACAAAGCCTTGGACTAGCCAACTACGCTACTGATGTTTGCCGACTGGATGAGAGGGACAGAGGGAAAGAGAAGGAGGGAGGAAAGGGGGAGGAGGAGAGGATAAGAGAGACAGAAAAGGAAAGAGAAGGCGAAGAGGGAAAGAGGAGGAGAGGGAAAGATAGAATTAGAAAAAGATGGCGAGAGGAAGAGAGAGAAATAGGAGGTAGGAGAGAGCAGAAAAGGGAAAGCTGGGGAGAAAGGAAGATGGAAAGTAAAAGAGGGAATCGGGCTCAGCTTCATATAATGTTTGTTCCAACTTCACCTTGCAAGTAAGCCATGAGAACAATTAAACAGTGTCTTGGTGATATCAACCTCTGCAGTAGTGAGTGGGTGTCTGCTCTGTCAAGCTCACAGCAGTATAATACTAGTGAGTGTTTGGGACCCAAATATAGTGGAGTAGAAAAGAATCTGACTGATGCTCCACAGAATATTGCTTATTACTAACAGTACAGAACAAGTCGGCTGTTCCGGCAATTATGTTTTCAACAGGTCTTCTTTCATGCCACAACTCAAGGACGGACAGGGACAAGAAATCAGCACAGGCATTTCTAACATGCATTCCCCATACCGGTCCATTATTTTCCTCGAGACCCCATTTTTAGCCCGGCCCACTGGGCTAAAGATGGACCAGCCCATCTGGCATTTGCCTGAACTGCCCTTTGGCCAGTCTGTTTCTGCCACCACTCATAAGTGTCACAAATAGCAGATGAAATAAAGGCTTATAGTTGAGCCACTAGATTCCCTGTAGCCTCTGGTCGTCAACCCTGCTAATATCATCATTCCTTACAGTGTTGACCCAAGGCTCAATAAGCACTCTGTCCATTCATATCATAATACAGTCATGTGCAGTACATTTAGCCTACTGGCTTCACCATACTTACTGTTGCCATGGTGAGCAATCCCTCGCAGCTATCTATGGCTAGGAATTTCAAATCTTATAGAGCCTTCTAGAATCGCCAAGACAGAATTATGTTTTCTGATGGCTAAAACTATGGTTAAATCTGAAATGGCAACCTATTTGCTAAGTACTTTCTGTACAAAGGAAATGCACTATATGGAATAGAGTGCTGTTTTGTACCCTGGACTGTGGTTAACCTGTTGGGTCTAGGGGGCAGCATTTGCACGTCTGGATAAAAAAAATGTACCCGATTTAATCTGGTTACTAATCCTACCCAGTAACTAGAATATGCATATACTTATTATATATGGATAGAAAACACTCTAAAGTTTCCAAAACTGTTTGAATGGTGTCTGTGAGTATAACAGAACTCATTTGGCAGGCAAAACCCTGAGACATTTTCTGACAGGAAGTGGATACCTGATGTGTTGTATTGACTTTAAAGCTATCCCATTGAAAGACACAGGGGTTTAGGAATATTTTGGCACTTCCTATTGCTTCCACTAGATGTCACCAGCCTTTACAAAGTGTTTTGAGTCTTCTGGAGGGAGATCTGACCGAACAAGAGCCATGGAACGGTGATGTCCCATTAGACACCTGGCGCGCTACTTCATGTTGGGTACCCTCGTTCCAATACGTTATAAAAGGCTATGCATTCGTCCACCTTGAATATTATTCATGTTCTGGTTAAAAAAGGCCCTAATGATTTATGCTATACAACGTTTGACATGTTTGAACGAACGGAAATATATTTTTTCCCCTCGTTCATGACGAGAAGTCCGGCTGGCTTACATCATGTGCTAACGAGACGGAGATTTTTGGACATAAATGATGAGCTTTTTTGAACAAAACTACATTCGTTATGGACCTGTGATACCTGGAAGTGACATCTGATGAAGAGAATCAAAGGTAATGGATTATTTACATAGTATTTTCGATTTTAGATCTCCCCAACATGACGTCTAGTCTGTATCGCAACGCGTATTTTTCTGGGCACAGTGCTCAGATTATTGCAAAGTGTGATTTCCCAGTAAGGTTATTTTTAAATCTGGCAAGTTGATTGCGTTCAAAAGATGTAAATCTATAATTCTTTAAATGACAATATAATATTTTAACAATGTTTTCTAATTTTAATTATTTAATTTCTGACGCTGACTTGACTGCCGGTTATTGGAGGGAAACGATTTCCTCAACATCAATGCCATAGTAAAACGCTGTTTTTGTATATAAATATGAACTTGATAGAACTAAAAATGCATGCATTGTCTAACATAATGTCCTAGGAGTGTCATCTGATGGAGATTGTAAAAGGTTAGTGTATCATTTTAGCTGGTTTTATGGTTTTGGTGACCCTGTCTTTGACTTGACAAAACATTACACACAACTCTTGTAAATGTACTGTCCTAACATACTCTAAATTTATGCTTTCGCCGTAAAACCTTTTTGAAATCGTAAAACGTGGTTAGATTAAGGAGATGTTTATCTTTCAAATGGTGTAACATAGTTGTATTTTTGAAAAATTTGAATTTTGACATTTATTTGGATTCAAATTTGCCGCTCTTGAAATGCACCTGCTGTTGATGGAGTGCACCACAGGTGGCACGCTAGCGTCCCACCTAGCCCCAAGAGGTTTTAAACTTAAAACATGAAAATATAACATATATTTAAAAAAAATAATAATAATGTATGACAGAAGAGCATATAGAAAAATCACTGTTAGAAATGGTGAGATATGGTTATTTTTCAGCTGTTGAAGAGTATTGGCAAGCCTTTCATGCAAATCCATGATTTTCCTACATTTTGTGAAGCGTATGGTATTACCTGTCACATGTCAGGCTTACGGAAAGTCACAATAAAACCTCAAGTGGGCTATTCAGATGCATTACCGTCTAATCAAGAGATGTCCATTTATTAAGACAATCAATTAATTCGTACGGGCGGGTGGCGCCTGGTGTAAATTGATAGCGACGGATGACACAAAATAATGATGACGGTGTCAATGACCCATCAGAGACGACGCAGGTGCAGTTTCAGACGTTTAATTGCGGCGGGAACACGGTAAAGGATTTCGCCCCGTGCCTTTTGCTCCCTCCTCCAGTTAACCCCACAACCCCTGGCTCGGGTCCACGTGCTGCACAGAGCACGCACACACCTTCACACTCACCCGTCTCAGATAGAGATGGTTGATTTAAAGATAATTCGAGCGATTAGCGGGGCGGCTGGATGGGGGCGGGAACACGCAGCAGGGTACATTACAGTGCATTCGGAAAGTATTCAAACCCCTTGACTTTTTTCAAATGTTCTTACGTTACAGCCTTATTTTGAATTGGATTAAATAAAATGTTTATTCTCAATCTATACACAATAACGCATAATGACGAAGCAAAAACAAATGTATTAAAAAGTAATTTAAAACAGAAATACCTTATTTACATAAGTATTCAGACCCTTTGCTATGATAGTCGAAATTGAGCTCAGGTGCATTGATCATCCTTGAGATGTTTCTACAACTGGATTGGAGTCCAACTGTGGTAAATTCAATTGATTGGACATGGTGGTTTGTTAGAGAGGGATAGAGATAAAAGCCTGCACATGCATTAGCTCTCCTGGGAGGATGGGGCACCACCCTTGATGTAAAACCCTGTAACATTCCAACCAAATACGTTTAATGCCTTGTGGAATAATTCACTCGTTCAATATATCAAATGGCTATGGCAGGCTACAAATCTTTTTATTCTGCTGAAGCAAGACCACTATTTTTTTTTCATGAAATGTACATTTTCTAGTTCAGTCAAATTGATCTTAGCCATCTTAAGTGTTTACTTTGCAACTCAATAGATGCTAGTCAGCCGGCAATGTCCCATACGTTGGATGTCCTAATCAATCTAAAACATTTTTGAAGCCACATAATCCAAAAGAAAAGGCAACGTCTAATATTCTTTTCTAAAATGAAATGTTCACAATTCACTAATTATTCTTTTGATTCGCGCGTTTCAATGCGATTGAACCGAATAGCTTGAGTGAATCATATGAATCGTTCAAAATAGAATATCGACTTTGAATGGCATTATTCGCAAGTGTCGGTGATACGGTTGTTGGGACATGACATGAAGAAAACATTAATAGCCTACATGCTTATAATAGCTAAACAGTTAACTACAGGGTACCTAGTAAGTCTGTACTCTATCAATTTTTATAGGCTATGCCTACCTGCTGCTGCAATGTCCAACTGTCTCTCTCTCCTTGAGCAGCAGCTCACACATTTCGCACATATGCAGGTCATTCGAGCAAACATGCAGACGCGCTAAAGTTGAATTCCGATTCTGGCTGATATGTGGATTTTTATTTGAATGATTCAAAATATATATTTTAACTGTGCCTAAATAAATTACATTAACAGAAATTATGAAATTTCCATTACTTTTCCAAAACATTTAGGATTTGATCCTTTTCAAGAACACCATTTTAAAAGTCCATGACTTTTCCAGGATTTTCATGACCGTATGAACCCTGATAAAAAAAAACATGGTGTTAGCCACTCCACAATACAAATGTTCGTACATTTTTTTCGTACATTTTTTCCCCCCACTGCCGTCGAAGGTTTGCACAGTAGGGGCTAAATTAATACTTTTGTTATCTTTGATAGGAAAGACTTTAGGTGGTGGGCTCTAACAATACATTTTTTTTAAAAGACCTAGACGTCTCAAAAGCCTGGAATTTCAGTTAAACACAAATAAATCAATCCATTTTTATAAATGGCAATTGAATTACAATAAATGGTTATAGACATGTCTGGATTGTGATACTGGTTTAATTTGAGCTCATATTCATCACTACTTATTTTTACATGTGTAGAAGAATATTACTCATCAGATGCCAGTCAAATACTGCCATCTGTGCAAACTGAATGGATTGAACAACTCTCACAAAGCCCAATGTAGCCAACGTCACTGGCTAATCAACAAGTCTTGCATGGTGCCTATTTCCTGAAATCAGTCTTCATTCAATTAACTTTTTCTGTGACTCACAAATCTATACTTTTCATGGAATCAGAGAAGCTTTAGCTTTCGTTGAAATGGGTTTGTCAATAAGCTTTTCATAGGACTGAGAGCGATGCATCCGAATGATTATCCTTGGAATAATACATAGGCTATATCCTTCTCCGTTTCCTGAGTTTTTACCACAATTCCAAATTAGATCCATTCAACCTCCCCATTCCCTTCATCAGATCCATTCCAAACCTAAACCAACATTCACATATACTCATAGACTGCATCCCAAATTGCTCCCCATTCCCTAAATAGCGCACTACAAATGACCAGAGGCCTATAGGCCATGGTCATAATGTGTGTACTAAATAAGCAATATGGTGCCATTTGGGACGCAGACATGGATGAGCCCATACATATGATCACGTATGAACGACACCAATGCTTTACCATTGATATATGCAAGAATGACATCGGTCGAGACATCCACACCCCCATTTACAAAGCCCACATCCCAAATGGCACCATATTCCCTATAAAGTGCACTACTAATAACCAGAGCCTTATGGTATGGGCCCTGGTCAAAAGTAACGCACTAAATAGGAAATAGGGTACCACAGTGTAAACGGAGCTGGGCCCCTTTAACTTATACACTCAGCAATTAAAAAGGCAAATTAGTCAAGATGGATTGAATCATTAGTTATTTTTTATCAAAAATTTCCCATGAAATTAGATGTCTCATTTGGCAGCGTTTGGTGGTGTGGGTGTGTTTCCTTTTTGAAGAGTGGATGTCCATATGGGTTAGGGGTTGTGTGTGCGTGTGTATGTGTAATAAGGAGTGACAGTCCGTTCATGAGGACGGCTATGCTCCCTGGGTTTAATTACAGTGGTTGACAAGACCATCACACGAGAAGGGAAAGACAGTGAGTGTACACACACACACACACACACCACCACACACACACACACACCACACACACACACACACACACCACACCACATGTATGCACGCATGCACACAGAACTTCAAGCCATTTCTGTTAAGTCCATCTATACAAATTGCTAATATAGTACAGCAACATAAAGCATAGTGCACTTACTAAATCCTACTTATTACCAGCAAAATTATAGACTTCCTAAGTGCCTATAGACGTATGGCCTACAGAAAACGTGCTACCATGTAGTTCCATTTGAATGATGCACTATCCCAATCCTCAATGATTATGACAGGACTTCAATATGGAGAGCCGGAGACTTCGAGAGTAGGCTAATTGCTGTGATAATGTAGCCTTTCTGGTGGTTGAATGCAGTGAATGACAGGTCTACCTGGGTAAATGACTGTCTGGGAGAGGTAAAGTGCTGCCACCAGTTATTACGAGGAGTAGAGAGGCTTTCTAGTTGTGTTCTGCTAACGTGGTGCATATCCCCTTACATTGAGAGACTGACTATTTTCACATCATCATGGGCACTCATCAGGAACGGAGGGCTGATTATGGGGATTAGTCATACAGAGAGAGTAGAGAGCTGGAGCTCTGATTAGCACAAAAAGGTTCTGTCAAGAGAGGGTGTGGGTGTGTGTGGGGGGAGGGGGTGCGTGCGTATATGGGTGCTTCAAAAAAAGTGAGACCTATAAGTAGGGCAGGGCGATTCATTTGAATTGATGTTTTTGCACGATATTGCAAATGCCTTGTCTGCTTGTTCTCATGTTGTATTTTTGGTCTCGTCTCCTTCGCACCTTCCCATTTACACCAGAGATCTGTACATAATGACGAGTTGTACATCGCCGCCCTAACAATGGGAGTCGTTGTCCCAAAGGCGGAAAGGCAGGCGACAAGCTTAGGTCCAAAATAAGGCCAAAGAAGCGCATTGGCCTTTTTTGGACCAATTTTAGCAAGAGGTTTGCTTCGCGTCTTCCTCTATGGTTTGCACACACACCAAGCCCCTCCCCCACCCCCAACAAAGTTGAGAGATCACATCTTCCACTCTGACAAGTGGTTTCAACTTGCTACGGATGTGTTCATAACAATTCAACCTTGTTAATTAGAGGTTTGTAACCGAGGACAGACAATTTTTTTACGAGCTGTGGTTCAGCACTCGACGGTCCCATTCTGTGAGCTTGTGTGGCCTACGACTTCGTGGCTGAGCCATTGTTGCTCCAAGACGTTTCCACTTAATAACAGCACTTACAGTTGAGCGGGGCAGCTCTAGCAAATCTGACAAACTAACTTGTTGGAAAGATGGCATCCTATGACGGTGCCACGTTGAAAGTCACTGAGCTCTTCAGTACAGGCCATTTTACTGCCAATGTTTGTCTATGGAGATTGGATGGCTGTGTGCTTGATTTTATACACCTGTCAGCAACGGGTGTGGCTAAAATAGCCAAATCCACAAATTTGAAGGGGTGTCCACATACTTTTAGTTCAGATCCAAGTTAGCTAAACTTGAAATATAAAGATTAGCTGGCTAATCACTAGCAAGTGGGCTTGAGAGATTGTTGATGAGACCTGTGTTAATTTTGTAAAGCCTACTACAAGAAGTCAGTCATTAGTGAATTTACATTATGCATGGTTCTTGTTACATTTGTAACAAAAAAGGGCATCATAGACTTGAAAGCCAGATCAACGATTATTGCCCAAGATTATTGCTATTTTGTACATGTTTCTGCCACCGTCTCTTATGACCGAAAATAGCTTCTAGAAATCAGGACAGCGATTATTCACCTCGTATTGAAAGACAGTTTTTTTCTTAAACGAGCCGGACGAGAGGGATTTACTCCAAACACCCAACAAGACCCTCATCCCTGTCATTTGCAGGAGAAAGAGACGGAAATATAGAGAACGAAGGTTGGGGTGCCTTGTAAGTATCCGGTGTTGGCGAGTGGGTAATTTGCTTTTACCATCGGTCCTATTAGCCAACATACAATCAGCTGTATGCTATTCATGTCATCATTCTGCCACGACTCGGTGAAACATAAGAAATTACAGTTTTTAATGTCCTGTTGGTAGGCTATATGTGCTTGTAGTTCGTCAAGATAGAACAGCGGCCTCTGGTAAGACAAGGGGTGGCATTGGTCTATGTATATTTATAAACAACAACAACTGGTGCACGATATCCAAGGAAGTCTCAGGGTTTTGCTAACCTGAGGTAGAGCATCTCATGATAAGCTGTTGGCCACACTATTTACCAAGAGAGTTTTCATCTATATTCCTCGTAGCTGTATATTTACGACCACAAACCGATGCTGGCAATAAGACAGCACTCAATGAGCTGTATACGGCCACAAGCAAACAGGGAAACGCTCATCCAGATGTGGCGCTCCTAGTGGCCAGGGACTTTAATGCAGGGAAACTTAAATCCGTTTACCTAATTTCTACCAGCATGTTAAATATGCAAGCAGAGGGGAGAGAAAAAAAATAAAAAAAAATAAAAAAAATTAAAACAAGTTTTTGTTTAACTCTAGACCACCTTTCCTCCACACACACAGAGATGGGTACAAAGCTCTCCCTCGCCCTCCATTTGGCAAATCTGACCATAATTCGATCCTCCTGATTCCTGCATACAAGCAAAGAACTATAGCAGGAAGCACCAGTGACTCGTCAAGAAAGAAGTGGTCAGATGAAGCAGATGCTAAGCTTCAGGACTGTTTTGCAAGCACAGACTGGAATATGTTCCGGGATTCTTCCGATAGCATTGAGGAGTACACGACATCAGTCACCGGCTTCACCAACAAGTGCATTGATGATGTCGTCCCCACAGTGACTGTACGTACATACCACAATCAGAAGCCATGGATAACAGGCAACATTCGCACTGAGCTAAAGGGTAGAGCTGCCGCTTTCAAGGAGCGGGACTCCAAACCGGAAGCTAAAAAGAAATCCCGCTATGCTCTACGACAAACCATCAAACAGGTAGAGCATCAATACAGGACTAAGATCGAATCGTACAACACCGTCTCCGACGCTCGTCGGATGTGGCAGGGCTTGCTAACTATTACACACTACAAAAAGGTAAGCACATCCACGAGCTACCCAGTGACACAAGCCTACCAGATGAGCTAAATTACTTCTTTCCTCACTTCAAGGCAAGTAACACTGAAACATGCATGAGAGCATCAGCTGTTCCAGATGACTGTGTGATCATGCTCTCCGTATCCGATGTGAGTGAGACCTTTAAACAGGTCAACATTCACAAGACTGCAGTGCCAGACGGATTACCAGGACTTGAACTCCGAGCACACGCTGACCAACTAGCAAGTGTCTTCACTGACATTTTCAAACTCTCCATGTCCAAGTCTGTAATACCAACATGTTTCAAGCAGACCACCATAGTCCCTGTGCCAAAGAACACTAAGGTAACCTGCCTAAATGACCACTGACCCATTGCACTCACGTCTGTAGCCATGAAGTGTTTTGAAAAGGCTGGTCATGCCCCACATCAACATCATTATGCCAGAAACCCTAGACCCGCTCCAATTTGCATACTGCCCCAACAGATCCACAAATGATGCAATCTCTATTCAACTCCACACTTCCCTTTCCAACCTGGACAAAAGGGACACCTATGTGAGAATGCTATTCATTGACTACAGCTCAGCGTTCAACACCATAGTGCCCTCAAAGCTCATCACTAAGCTAAGGACCCTGGGACTAAACACCTCCCTCTGCAACTGGATCCTGGACTTCCTGACGGGCCGCACTCAGGTGGTAAGGGTAGGCAACAACACATCTGCCATGCTAATCCTCAACACAGGGGCCTCTAAGGGGTGCGTGCTCAGTCCCCTTCTGTAATCCCTGTTCACTCATGACTGCATGGCCAGGCACAACTCCAACACCATCATTAAGTTTGCCGATGACACAACATAACCAACAACGACGAGACAGCATATAGGGAGGAGGTCAGAGACCTGGCCGTGTGGTGCCAGGACAACAACCTCTCCCTCAACGTGATCAAAACAAAGGAAATTATTGTGGGCTACAGGAAAAGGAGGACCGAGCACGCCCCCATTCTCATCGATGTGGCTGTAGTGGAGCAGGTTGAGAGCTTCAAGTTCCTTGGTGTCCACATCACCAACAAACTATCATGGTCCACGCACACACAGACAGTAGTGAAGAGGGCAAGACAAAACCTATTCCTCCTCAGGAGACTGAAAAGATTTGGCATGGGTCCTCAGATCCTCAAAATGTTCTACAACTGCACCATCGAGAGCATCCTGACTCGTTGCATCACTGCCTGGTATGGCAACTGCTCGGCCACCGACCGCAAGCGTTGTGCGTACGGCCCAGTACATCACCGGGGCCAAGCTTCCTGCCATCCAGGACCTCTATACCAGGCGTTGTCAGAGGAAGGCCCTAAAAATTGTCAAAGACTCCAGCCACCCTAGTCATAGACTGTTCTCTCTGCTACCGCACGGCAATCAGTACCAGAGCGCCAAGTCTTGGTTCAAAAGGCTTCTCAACAGCTTATACCCCCAAGCCATAAGACTCTTGAACACCTAATGAAATGGCTACGCAGACTATGTGCATTGCCCCCCCCCCCCCCCCCCCCCCTCCCTCCACACTGCTGCTATTCTCTGTTTATTATCTTTGCACAGTCACTGTAACTCTACATACATATTACCTCAATTACCTTGACTTATCGGTGCCCCCCCACATTGACTCCGTACCGGTACCCCCCCATAGCCTTGCCATTTTTATTTTACTGCTGCTATTTATTTGTTACTTTTATTTCTTATTTTTTTTACTTAACACGTATTTTTCTTAAAACTGCATTGTTGGATAAGGGCTTGTAAATAGTCATTTCACTGTAAGGTCTACACCTGTTGTATTCGGTGCATGTGACAAATAACAGTTGATTTGATGATTTAATAGAATGAATATATAATGTTATTCTTTATGGATACCACCAAAGCCTAAACCACTACCTCCCTCCTGGGCCCTGCTTCTGTTACTATAGTCACTGAGATAAACTGCTGTGGGACATTGTTGGATGGGTGGTAAAGCTGTAAGTATTTAAATGACTGAGCAGGTAGCTACCTCCTCTCTGTGGTGTGGCCCAAGCCCCTTGGTGCTCCGGGGGGCCACATATACAGCCGCCCTCCACCCTCCCTTCTGCATTCCCCTCATCATTTATCAGGCAGGCCTGAATATTCATGAGGAGACTTGTGGCCGGTGTTCCTGACTTGGGGGTTAATGGAGCCTCTGGCGTGTGTGTGTACTGTAATCAAATCACTCCTGCCCCTCATCTCCCCCCTCATCAACCACCAGTGGAGCGGGAGCTACGCTACACACATACAGCACTATGCTAACCTGCTAGCCCACGGCTCCACAGGTAGGAGAGCCTCGGATGTTAAGGGCTCGCTAGTCGCGACGCTAGCAGACAAATAGACGACGGTTATCTACCATTAACATCTGTGGCTAACGTGGCACACATACTGTGCGGTGGACGATCTCACAATGGGCGCCTCATAGATCATTAATGGAGAGGGGAGTGCTGCTGGGAATGAGGACAAAAGCGATAAAGATAACTTTTTTCATCACAGAGAGGAGTAATAAACCATTGACATGGGCTGCGTTCCAAATGGCACTCTATTCCTTGGTAGAGCATTACTTTCAACCAGGGCCCATAGGGTTTTTGTCAAAAGTACTTTCGAGTTTTATTAGTCATATGTACAGGATATGCATGATATACATCGTCCAACGAAATGCTTACTTGCAGGTTCCTTCTCGACAATGTAAAACCAATAATAATAAAATGTAAGAATACAAACAAAGTAAAATGGCAGTAAATTTATAGTCAAATATTTACAAGTGTATTGGGTAGGGAAGGGGATGGGGCAAGTGAATAAATTGAGCCGTATAACAGGAGTATGGTAGCAGCAGTTGTGATGTGTGTGTAGCATGAATGTACTGCTACTGAGTGTACAAAACACTAGGAACACCTGCAATTCCCATGACCTAGATTGCCCCAGGTGAAAGCTATGATCCCTTATTGATGACACTTGTTATATCCACTTCATATCAGTGTGTATGAAGGGGAAGAGACAGGTTAAAAAAGGATTGTTAAGCATTGAGACATGAATTGTGTGTGTGCCATTCAGAGAGTGAATGTGCAAGACAAAATATTTAAATGCCTTTGAACGCAGCATGGTAGTAGGTGCCAGGCGCACCAGTTTGAGTGTCAAGAACTACAACGCTACTGGGTTTTTCATGCTCAACATTTTCCCATGTGTATCAAGAATGGTCCACCACCCAAAGGACATCCAGCCAACTTGACACAACTGTGGGAAGTATTGGAGTCAACGTGGGCCAGTGTCCCTGTGGAACAGTTGACACCTTGTAGAGTCCATGCCCTGACGAATTGAGGCTGTTTTGAGGGTAAAAGGGGGTGCAACTCAATATTTGAAAGACGTTCATAATATTTTGTACACTCAGTGTACATGTGTGCGTATGTCTGTGCGCTTGTTTGCATGAGTGAGTGAACGTATGCTAAGATGCAGAGAATCAGACAGGTGGTCAGTTCAGGTGTTCAGCAGTCTGATGGCTTTTAAATAGTAGTGCACTATATAGGAAATAGGGTGCAATTTGGGACAAATCCATAGTCACAGAAAGACATAATATGTAATCAAGCTTAATTACATAAGGTGTCTCAGAGTAGGATTGCTGATCTAGGATCAGTTTTGTCTTTTCGATCATAATGAATAAGATTGCATTGACATGAGGAACCGTATCCTAGATCAGCACTCAAACTTTGAGATGCCTTTCTGTAAGGGACAACACTATTGGCAGAATGACTAGGAGGCTTCGAGTGTTTTTAACAGTAAAGCAAGTGCATGCTTGCTATGCTATCCCGCTTATAATGTGCTAAACAATAGAACACAAACAACCCTCAATGAAAAATGTGATGAGGAGTCAATAGGTTACAGCACACAGAAAGCTTTCAAGTCATCACCTAGGCGCTTACCGTGGCTTACACATGGATATCCTCTAGTACTAATAGCAAAAGCACATATAACACCAACAGTAACAGCATGTTTAGAGTTTTACATTTGGTCTACTATAACGAGAATGTTATAGTAGACCATCCAAGCTTTTACCGACATTCGGTTATGGCGTAATATCGCTCAACCCTCCTCTCACTCATAAACAAGGCCTTGTAAAACAATGATTTAACACGAATCCCCCTAGCTTTTACATTTACTTTATGTTAGTATTCTCATCTTTTATTATTGTTGTTGCGTTGTCGAGAAGGAACCTGCAAGTAAGCACTTCGTTGGACGGTGTATCCCCGACATACAACTAATAAAACTTGAAACGAACATCTCGATAAAAATGACCACAGAGCATATCACAAAAGAAATACGTTTTTTTTTTTTTTTTACCCCCTTGCCCCTTCAATATTCAGAACTAACTATACTTTCATATTCAATCCTGGAGGCAAAGGACAAGTACAGTGCGTTACACTCGCCCAGTAAGTTTTAAACATAAATTGTTATTGCAGAACACCGCACCGCCACCGAATTAACATGAATATTCCATTTGGTATTCTGTTCTTGCTGAGTAAGTGTTGGTAATTTATCATTCTATTCTGCTTCCCGCTTTATGAAAATGGATTACAAGCAGTTATTAGCACATCTTAGTAATGCATAATTCCAAATTAGGAGGAAATGTAAAACCATATCCATTTTCTTTCTTCCTAGAAAGTGGAGCAGTTTGTGTGGGTGGGTAGGTTCGTGCGTACACAGCAGGTGAAGGAGACCACACAGGAAAGGCATGATACCCTAACAATGGTTGCCCATCCTCTGACTCTCACACCAAACCATTGATCCCTATCTGAGGAACTTCCCTTTCCTCATGGCTCAGTTGTTTCAGAGTGAAAAAGAAAAAGCATGAACAAGATTAACTGCAAAACACTAAGTGATAATAACTAAACCCTGCCTCTCAGTGAGATGTATGATGCAATCCATCATGAACCAACCAACCACTGTCAGACAGACCAGATAACCAAGTCCACAGAGTCGTCCGCACACGCTACAGTCATAGTTCACAAATTACTGTATGTACGTACATGGTATGGCTTCTTTGCCTCTGTTTGAAAGCCAGTAATTAATTTCTGCGTCTCGCTGTCATCCCTTTATGACACTTACACTGAAAGAAGGGAGGTAATCATGATCAAGGTGTTTAGGCAATGAGAGATATGACCACTTTCTCCAACCCAGTCTGTGAGAGGTTACATGTGTGTTGCATTAATACCAGGCACTGAGTTGTACTACTCTGCTCACCTGCTCCTGGGTGAAGTGTACCCTAGGTACAGATCTAGGATCAACTTCCCCTTCCACACTCATAACCTTAACCATTAGTGGGGAAAACACATAACTGACCAAAGATCAGAGTCTAGGTCAGACACAGGCTCCACCAGACGTAGATATTCTCATGATGTATATTAATGTTGACATCATTGGGCCTTACCTTGTCTCGGTCCTCCACCAGGTCAGTAAGCAGGTCATCCAGGTCCAAGATGTCCCCTTCACAGTACTCCATGTGGTGGGTCCGAACCAGGAAGTCCTCCCCATTCTGGTAGGTACACAGAAAACATGGACACATTAGCATGATAAGAACCTGATTGGGTGGTTATTGGGTAAAAACACACTGTTTGGTCCTGTATGGCTCAGTTGGTAGATCATGGCGCTTGTAACGACAGGTTTGTGGATTTGATTCCCGGGGCCACCCATGCGTAAAATGTATGCACACATGACTGAGTCACTTTGGATAAAAGCATCTGCTAATTGGTATACAATTACACTTCTGAAAAGCAGTTAGCTGAAATGGTACTATTTGCAACCTGCTAATATGAATACAGTAAACTGCAGTAAAAGTGTAATTTCAACAAACCTTCATAAGACAAAACTGGGTTATGGAGCGCAAAATGGCTGCACACTGTTTCATCTTTACAGATTCAGAAATATGGATGGAAAGAGGATTACACATTGTGTAGGTCTTGCTTTTGTTTACTTGCCTCATTATTATTTCACAACAGGGGGGGGGGGGGGGGGTTAGAAAGGAATGCATTTCTAGTTCCCCCCCACTTTGTGAGTGTGGTGGGCACATTCCTTTAGTGTCACTATGGCAACACAGGTCTGAGAACGCATAGGAACCATATTCCTGGTATTGTCACAAAGAACAAGGCCTTTTGTTTAGGATACAATCTGAAATCTGTGACATTTTACTAAACTGTGGTGCTGAGCGATTAGTGCTTTTTTAAGGCTCGGTTTCAGTTCGATTACGGCTTATCACTTATTAAATCATCATTTATTCATATTACTTTACTAAAATATTTCAGTTGTTGTGTATATTACAGTGATCACCGATACTGATATCAGATATTTTCCTTGCCATAAAAAAACAATACCAATATAAAAAATGTTTGCGGCCTTAACATTTTAGTACATTTAAATAGTTAAAACACACACACACACACACACACACACACACACACACACATACACACAGGTCTAAGGCACTGCATCTCGGTGCAAGTGGCGTCACTACAGTCCCTGGTTCGAATCCAGGCTGTATCACATCCGGCTGTGATTGGGAGTCCCACAGGGTGGCACACAATTGGCCCTGCGTCGTCCGGGTTTGGCCGGGGTAGGCCGTCATTGTAAATAAGAATTTGTTCTTAACTGACTTGCCTAGTTAAATAAAGGTTACAATTTCAATTGGATGAACAACAAGTGGCAACCTAGCTAATACTTCCTCACAAGGATTCCGAAAATCATTGCTATGAATAATGAAAATGACTGCAGTTTCTACTGGTCATTGTTTTCAGGATCGTTGTATTGGTGCTAGCTAGGTACCAAGCTAAAGCTAGCTACCCCAGAAGTTGCGGTCAAACAAATTATGCTTTATTACCAACGTGGTATTGTAAACACATCGTTCGTGGCCGGTGTTTGCTTGTTTACATACTTTTTTATACAGCTTTGACAGTGCTACTGACATGCAAAGACCCAAACAGCATTCCATAGTATGCATTTCGTGAAGCTAATAGCAGTGACGCTAATACTGGGTAATTCCGGTAGGGCAACATCGGAAAAATAGAGCTCTTGGTAGTGTTAACCGGTGCTCGACCAGTTGGCGAAAGCCAACGTCACCCACGACAGAGAACGAATGATCAAGGTCAATGAATTCCATTTTCTTGGCTTTAATGGATTTCACCTTTGAGTTGTCTCGCTGAAATGTTCTTACTCTTTCAAATGACTGCTCGATCCACACAGCAGACATTGTGGGCTAGTTTAGGAATGCTGTGTTGCATGTACAGTACAAAATTTCAAGTGGGGTTATTACGTCATGTACCTTCGTTATATAGATATGCACGTCAGCTTTGACATCGGTTTTGTACATCGGCGTTAAACTAGACAAACCGATTCCGATATGTTCACCGATATATCGTAATTCCCTAGTATATTACATTTGTTTTATTTGATGACTTTATTATTATTTTATTCCAAGTCATCTCATCTCTATAGAGCTGCTGCCTATGCTATCTGACAAAATCACTATCGAAGTAGTTCTTCAGAGTAAATAAGGCATACTTGTTGAATACCAACTATCAATCCCTTAGAATTGAAAATACATAATCTATCCCCCTTGATCGCACATTCTTCTGTTTCTTTTACATATCAATAGCAGGTGTAAAAGAAACAGACCAGACAAGTAGGCACGCAATGCATTATGGTCATTGTAGTTAATTACCACATTTTCTGAGCTAAACTAGGTACAATATTGGCCTGTTGGAAACTCCCTACTACACTGCACAGTTCGGGCTTGATCCGATTTATCTCTAGAAAAACTCAGCAATGTGTGCATCTAGCTCACAGAATATCATGAACGAAATGGAATTCAAATAATTGAACAGACGTTGGTCAATTAATTGTTTTAAAAAACAAAAACTAACACTACTAAACAGTATTGTCTGAGAGGTGGCCACACAATACTAGCTTCCCCTTTTTGTGGCCAACAGGTCACATGCACAAAAAGCAAGAATTGGATAAATTTGTTAAAGATGCAGGGCTCTATTTTCAGCTGGCGTTAAGGTGGCACTAGTGTCAAACGCACGTTAGTTTGCAATTTCGTCATGTAAAAATTGGTGCGTTGGCATTTTCCAGCCATAACGCCAGGATCGTCAATTTACCTGTTTTATATCAGCTCGCTTGAACTCAGATGGGCAAGGTGGAAATATTTGAGGTGTGTCCTGCTAATTTCAGGCAGTGCTGATTGGGATATTTAAGACCAACCAAAAGCTGGTTTTAGCGGTAACGAAGTTGGTTATGGCATGAATTTTGACAGCGGAAACGCAGCCTATCCACACTGTCCATATACACATGGAACAAGAGTAGCCTAATGTGCTTTTGGTGCCTGTATTCTTTATATTTAGAAACATAAACTAATGTTTTTCCCCAAGGATAGCCTCCCCTCCTCTCAATGAAGGCTTTTTTGTGTCTGCCCAAAGCAATCACGAAGTGGTCAAGACTGTCAATAAAGGGTTTGGCTCCTGAGACTGTTTGGAAATGAATCTTAAATCACCAAAACTTTATTAAAAATATGAAACAGTGAGCTAACACTCCCTTTTAATCGATCCATTGTAGGCAGGGGCACATTATTTTAGCCATGCAGGTCCCATTTTGGATGTGCGTAAAACCCTCCATAGTTTGCATTGTATTAATTGTATATGCCCATGGGGGGAAAATGATGTTGCCTGTAAGTGTGACATAGCCCATTTAAAACAAGTGGTTTCGTTTTGTTTAGAATGTTCTTTTTTTTTGCCTTATCAAAAACTAATTTAATCTTGCTTATTGACAAGGTTTGGCATGTCCATGCTCAGCCATAATGCAATTTACAGTGAGCCTAGCCCCTATATCATTGTGAATGCTATTGAAACTATGCAATTACTTAATGTGGTCTGCAAATGATTTCAAGTTAGGTCTACATTTTGTTATTTAGTTTCTGTAAGTCATTTAACAAACTATAAACCGACTAACATTGGAATTAGAGTTGATTCCAAGGCAATGCATAAAAGACCGTAAATACACAACATGAAGCAACCACATATTTAGCCATGGATCACGTTCTGATTGCCCCGTGAGGGACACACCCACAACTTGTTATTTATCAAAACCCAACCCTTTCGCGCCAACGTCAGCAAGTGCGCCGATAATTTTGGCAGTATTTCAGCTAGCTCTCTTGATATATGCATACTCCCATCTGGTTAGGATGTAGATTCTATTGCCAAACATCTCAAGGCTCTTAAATTTAATTATTCTCCTGCCTAGTTTCTACCACTCTTCCTTAATCCTGTCTCACTCATGACACTTCAAGGAGTACACTGAAAAACAAAGCAGGACAGAAAAATCTGTCAGAAGTTCTTGTTGTCAAACTCCATAATTCCCAGATATCATGGACATTCACATTTCCTGGGTCCCCTTCAAACCAAAAGGGAAATGTGGCAATGGTGGATCAGTCAGCACAAGAAAAGAATTAGGCC
Source organism: Salmo salar (assembly GCF_965601325.2). Classification (NCBI taxonomy): domain Eukaryota; kingdom Metazoa; phylum Chordata; class Actinopteri; order Salmoniformes; family Salmonidae; genus Salmo; species Salmo salar. The sequence goes on along the minus strand of NC_138306.1, from coordinate 63,835,756 downwards.
TAGCAGTGACAGTTAGAGGGTACATTTTGTCAAATTACACCGCTAAGTCGCCTATTTGAAGCCATATCTCGAGAGCGGTGAAGCGCGTCACGATTAGTGAAGCACTTCGACACTAAATTTGGGGCGCTGGTTTTTCACACTTTAATCCTCCCAACACAATTACACAGCTGAAGGGAAATGTGTGGGATTAGCGTGAGAGAAGAAAACATATTAATGAACAAGCCAATAGAAAGCTATGGAGTACCTCAGAGAAAGTACAAGAGAAAGGGAACTGTAATGAATATAGCACTTTAATGTATTATTAGAAGGGAGATGAACAACAGCATAGGAAGTTGTGCTTTGCTCTACCTACTGTAGCTACCGTACATAGGAAGATGTGCTTTGCTCTAGCTACAGTACAGACAGTGAGACTGGTTATAGAAGTGTTGGCACGATTGTGTAAAAAGGGTATTGGAAAAAGCGTGAGTTTGTGAGAACTCAATTTGCATTCTATCCTTGCTGGTTTTTGCGGGCAACCTGAGACATGAAACATAGGTGGGAGGGCATACAAGCTTTTGCCAATTTAATAATGCGCAATTTGACTAACTAGGTCATGGAAACACTTCAACCACCTTTTTCCCCCCGACACTGTCGTTATTTTTAGGTGTGACGTCATTACTTCCAGCTGTTTTTATAGACACAAGATTGTTAAATGGAAATGCACGGTAGCAGGCAATTGTCAAATCTATTTTCTATTCAAACTTTATAAATGTCGACAACAGTAGCGGTCGGTGCCGTTTAAGATGAGGGAGGACGATTTGTTTTTTATGAACATGGCCTTTTCTGCTATAGCCTATTGGATAACTGTTATTCATATTCCATTCACACAGCTCAATGTAACATAGGTTTAGGCCACTACATGACTCAAATTTGTTGCTACAACCTAGCCAATGAATGAACGTTTACAGTGTTGGTGAACAGGTTGAGAGAATTTTCGGTAATCAAGGTGACAAACCGTGACACATCACTTCCTGTTGAACGCGGAACGAGGGATAGCTCAGTTTGTTGTTTTGGACAGTTTGTGGTTGTGGAAAGTTTTGAAAGTCTGTTGAAAAAGTTAGTTTCTTGCTACCTACCTTATGAGTTTGGATCCCGCAACGCGGTTGGCATCAGTTGCTGGGACCGCTACTATTTGTCCAGTGATCCTGCTAACCAAGGCAGGGTCTGAGGAAGTGTTAGGCGTAGTTCCAACAACAAGAAAATTGCTTTAAGTGTTTTGTCCAAATAGTGGTGGAGTCAACTAATAAAATAATGGACGACCTGAACAACAGTTTGCAGTTCTCCCAGGGTCAGCTCGGTGAGTTTAAACAGGAGAATGGCAAGATGACAGCAATCTAAGTCATTGAGAGAGGGCATCAGTTCTGTACGTGAATCCATGATAAAAACTACAGAGAAATATGATTATCTCAAGGGACAATCACAGCGGAACAACATGATTGTGGACAGAATTACAGAATCTCCATGTGAGACCTGGACAAAGTCTGAGGACAAAGTGAAGGAAATGATCTCGGAAGATGGACCACAGGAAGATTGAGGTGGGGCGCGCCCACAGGACTGGAAACCCCACCAAGCAATACAAGACTCTATTATTATGGTGGGAGATTATAATGTGGTTTTAAATACCTCTATGGACCAAAAAGGAAATGAAAATACAAACTATCACCCTAATGCATGCAAGTTTACCCCCCTTTTTTTATCCCCAATTTCGTGGTAGCCACGATCTCATCCGTCCGCAACTCCCGTACGGACTCGGGAGAGGCGAAGGTCGAGAGCCATGCGTCCTCCAAAACAACCCAACCAAGCCGCACTGCTTCTTGACACAATGCACATCCAACCCGGAAGCCAGCCGCACCAATGTGTCGGAGGAAACACCTGGTCCGCCACAGGAGTCACTAGTGCGCGATGAGACAAGGATATCCCTGCCGGCCAAACTTTCCCTAACCCGGACGACGCTGGGCCAATTGTGCGCCGCCCCATGGGCCTCCTGGTCGCGGCCGGCTGCTACAGAGCCTGGGCTCGAACACAGAATCTCTGGTGGCACAGCTAGCACTGTGATGCAGTGTCTTAGACCACTGCGCCACCCGGGAGGCCTAATCATGCAAGTTAGTCACAAATGTCATGGATATATTGGAACTAGTGGATATATGGAGGCTCATATATCAAGATCTAGTGAGATATACAAGGCAGAGGCTCAATCAAGCTAGTCACCTTGACTTCTTTCTTATGTCATTCTCTCTGGCACAATTTCTTTTTTTTTTTCTTTTTTTTTTTAAGAGTCGATTGGGGACAGAATGCCGTCGGACCATCAAATAACTGGCATAGAAGCCATGGATTACAGGCAACATCCACACCGAGCTAAAGGCTAGAGCTGCCATTTTCAAGGAGTGGGAGACTAATCCGGATGCTTATAAGAAATCCTGCTGCGCCCTCAGACAAACCATCAAACAGGCAAAGCATCAAAACAGGACTAAGATTGAATCCTACTACACCGGCTCTGATGCTCGTCAGATGTGGCAGGGCTTGAAAACTATGACGGTTTACAACGGGAAACCCAGCCTCAAGCTGCCCAGTGACGCGAGCCTACCAGACGAGCGAAATGCCTTTTATGCTCGCTTCGAGGCAAGTAACACTGAAGCATGCATGAGAGCACCAGGTGTTACGCGACGACTGTGTGATCACGCTCTCCATAGCCGATGTGTGCAAGACCTTTAAACGGGTCAAGATTCACAAAGCCGCGGGCAAGACGGATTGCCAGTATGTGTGCTCAAAGCATCTGCGGACCAACTGGTAAGTGTCTTCACTGACATTTTATTTTGAATTTTTTTTATAATATGTTTATTATTTTCCAATAAAAATGTTTTTTTAAAAGACAGCGATACAAACATTGACACTCATTGTACTATTGAATGGGATGGCCAATTTAGAGGACAAAACTCACACATACACAAAATAAATCCTATTAGGTGGTACATGTATAAGAAGACAGCATATAGTCATTACAAGCAGTGTAGTTAAGCCAAAAATAAATATTAAGTGGAGTACAGCACAGAGTAGCAGCAGATCATCAACCCAGTTATGAAGCGGGACTAGACCATTTATCCAGTATCGGCTGCCATATTTTGCAAAACATTGGACTTCTATTGGAGGTATTGTATTGAATCTTTTCCATATGTATTACATTCCCTAAGTCCCGTAACCACATTTCAAAGGTAGGTACAGTCTCCAACTTCCAAAATTGCAATATGAACCTTTTGGCTAATAGAGTACAAAGAGAGACAGCCTTCCCTTCCTGGTTATTCCCTTCAACTGTAACTAAACAGAGCGATCAATGGGTCTGGGGCTATAAGTCTATCGAAGGCTTTAGATAAGTCATCAAAAATGAGAGCCCAGTAAGCATGTAACTTAGGACATGTCCAAAATAAGTGGGTCAACGTCCCCTCATCCTGCTTGCAAATCTCACACAGTGATGAGGTGTCCGGGAACATTTTATGCAGTTTCACTTTTGAATAATGTAACCTGTGTATCACAAACTGTACAAGGCTGTGTCTGGCATTCACTGAACTGTAGTTTATATTCCTGGGAGCTTCTACCCAGTCCTCATCTGAGATTTCTGAACCAAGTTCTTGTTCCCAAGCCCTTTTAATAGTGTCTGAGGATACATTTACATTTAAGTCATTTAGCAGACGCTCTTATCCAGAGCGACTTACAAATTGGTGCATTCACCTTATGATATCCAGTGGAACAACCACTTTACAATAGTGCATCTAAATCTTTTAAGGGGGGGGGGGGGGGGGGGTTAGAAGGATTACTTTATCCTATCCTAGGTATTCCTTAAAGAGGTGGGGTTTCAGGTGTCTCCGGAAGGTGGTGATTGACTCCGCTGTCCTGGCGTCGTGAGGGAGCTTGTTCCACCATTGGGGTGCCAGAGCAGCGAACAGTTTTGACTGGGCTGAGCGGGAACTGTGCTTCCTCAGAGGTAGGGGGGCCAGCAGGCCAGAGGTGGATGAACGCAGTGCCCTTGTTTGGGTGTAGGGCCTGATCAGAGCCTGAAGGTATGGAGGTGCCGTTCCCTTCACAGCTCCGTAGGCAATCACCATGGTCTTGTAGCGGATGCGAGCTTCAACTGGAAGCCAGTGGAGAGAGCGGAGGAGCGGGGTGATGTGAGAGAACTTGGGAAGGTTGAACACCAGACGGGCTGCGGCGTTCTGGATGAGTTGTAGGGGTTTAATGGCACAGGCAGGGAGCCCAGCCAACAGCGAGTTGCAGTAATCCAGACGGGAGATGACAAGTGCCTGAATTAGGACCTGCGCCGCTTCCTGTGTGAGGCAGGGTCGTACTCTGCGAATGTTGTAGAGCATGAACCTACAGGATCGGGTCACCGCCTTGATGTTAGTGGAGAACGACAGGGTGTTGTCCAGGATCACGCCAAGGTTCTTAGCACTCTGGGAGGAGGACACAAGGGAGTTGTCAACCGTGATGGCGAGATCATGGAACGGGCAGTCCTTCCCCGGGAGGAAGAGCAGCTCCGTCTTGCCGAGGTTCAGCTTGAGGTGGTGATCCGTCATCCACACTGATATGTCTGACAGACATGCAGAGATGCGATTCGCCGCCTGGTTATCAGAAGGGGGAAAGGAGAAGATTAATTGTGTGTCGTCTGCATAGCAATGATAGGAGAGACCATGTGAGGATATGACAGAGCCAAGTGACTTGGTGTATAGCGAGAATAGGAGAGGGCCTAGAACAGAGCCCTGGGGGACACCAGTGGTGAGAGCGCATGGTGCGGAGACAGATTCTCGCCACGCCACCTGGTAGGAGCGACCTGTCAGGTAGGATGCAATCCAAGCATGGGCCGCGCCGGAGATGCCCAACTCGGAGAGGGTGGAGAGGAGGATCTGATGGTTCACAGTATCAAAGGCAGCAGATAGGTCTAGAAGGATGAGAGCAGAGGAGAGAGAGTTAGCTTTAGCAGTGCGGAGAGCCTCCGTGACACAGAGAAGAGCAGTCTCAGTTGAATGCCCAGTCTTGAAACCTGACTGATTAGGATCAAGAAGGTAATTCTGAGAGAGATAGCAGGAGAGCTGGCCAAGGACGGCACGTTCAAGAGTTTTGGAGAGAAAAGAAAGAAGGGATACTGGTCTGTAGTTGTTGACATCGGAGGGATCGAGTGTAGGTTTTTTCAGAAGGGGTGCAACTCTCGCTCTCTTGAAGACGGAAGGGACGTAGCCAGCGGTCAAGGATGAGTTGATGAGCGAGGTGAGGAAGGGGAGAAGGTCTCCGGAAATGGTCTGGAGAAGAGAGGAGGGGATAGGGTCAAGTGGGCAGGTTGTTGGGCGTCCGGCCGTCACAAGACGAGAGATTTCATCTGGAGAGAGAGGGGAGAAAGAGGTCAAAGCACAGGGTAGGGCAGTGTGAGCAGGACCAGCGGTGTCGTTTGACTTAGCAAACGAGGATCGGATATCGTCAACCTTCTTTTCAAAATGGTTGACGAAGTCATCCGCAGAGAGGGAGGAGGGGGGGAGGGGGAGGAGGATTCAGGAGGGAGGAGAAGGTAGCAAAGAGCTTCCTAGGGTTAGAGGCAGATGCTTGGAATTTAGAGTGTAGAAAGTGGCTTTAGCAGCAGAGACAGAAGAGGAGAATGTAGAGAGGAGGGAGTGGAAGGATGCCAGGTCCGCAGGGAGGCGAGTTTTCCTCCATTTCCGCTCGGCTGCCCGGAGCCCTGTTCTGTGAGCTCGTAGTGAGTCGTCGAGCCACGGAGCAGGAGGGGAGGACCGAGCCGGCCTGGAGGATAGGGGACAGAGAAAATCAAAGGATGCAGAAAGGGAGGAGAGAGGGTTGAGGAGGCAGAATCAGGAGATGGGTTGGAGAAGGTTAGAGCAGAGGGAAGAGATGATAGGATGGAAGAGGAGAGAGTAGCGGGAGAGAGAGAGCGAAGGTTGGGACGGCGCAATACCATCCGAGTAGGGGCAGAGTGAGAAGTGTTGGATGAGAGCGAGAGGGAAAAGGATACAAGGTAGTGGTCGGAGATTTGGAGGGGAGTTGCAATGAGATTAGTGGAAGAACAGCATCTAGTAAAGATGAGGTCAAGCGTATTGCCTGCCTTGTGAGTAGGGGGGGAAGGTGAGAGGGTGAGGTCAAAAGAGGAGAGGAGTGGAAAGAAGGAGGCAGAGAGGAATGAGTCAAAGGTAGACGTGGGGAGGTTAAAGTCACCCAGAACTGTGAGAGGTGAGCCATCCTCAGGAAAGGAACTTATCAAGGCGTCAAGCTCATTGATGAACTCTCCAAGGGAACCTGGAGGGCGATAAATGATAAGGATGTTAAGCTTGAAAGGGCTGGTAACTGTGACAGCATGGAATTCAAATGAGGAGATAGACAGATGGGTCAGGGGAGAAAGAGAGAATGTCCACTTGGGAGAGATGAGGATTCCAGTGCCACCACCCCGCTGGCTCGATGCTCTAGGGGTATGCGAGAACACGTGGGCAGACGAAGAGAGAGCAGTAGGAGTAGCAGTGTTATCTGTGGTAATCCATGTTTCCGTCAGCGCCAGGAAGTCTAGGGACTGGAGGGTAGCATAGGCTGAGATGAACTCAGCCTTGTTGGCTGCAGACCGGCAGTTCCAGAGGCTGCCGGAGACCTGGAACTCCACGTGGGTCGTGCGCGCTGGGACCACCAGGTTAGAGTGGCAGCGGCCACGCGGTGTGAAGCGTTTGTATGGCCTGTACCAAAGGGGAGAGAACAGGGATAGACAGACACATAGTTGACAAGCGACAGAAGTGTTGTTTCTTGTATTATTGTCTCTTGTGTCTTTAGAGAACTGTTTCACTTTGATATCCTTTTTCTTCTGTCCTGATTTTCTCTTTCTTTTCTTCTGTTAACTAGATATTCTTTGTTGTTCTTCGTTAGCTAGCTAGCTTCTTCCAAAAGAGTCCCTAGCAACTGCTTAGCAACTGGTAAACAATTCAGCTAGCTAAGATAACTACAATTTTATGAAAAATAGTTATTTTTCAAAAGCCTATCTTCTTTGTTTGTTGCTTGTTTTTTCTCCTATTCAGTCTTGCAGTTTTCTTTTGCTTTTTTCCGATGTACTTCACTCTAAAAACCATGTAAATTTCAATATTTACATACCTCTATGTGAGCCTGTAGCACATCATACAGTCTAGAGACCGACCCTTTTGAATGGGGTTTGACAAGGATCAAGCTATCTAATGTAGGATTATTTGGCTTAATGCCATACTGTGGGATATGTGTCCTTAAGAAATTCCTGATTTGGAGGCATCTGAAAAAATGTATTGTTGGCATGTTAAACTTAGCTTCATTTCAACAATTACAGGGTAACTGATCATCAATGTATAAATTACCAATTCTTGTGAGCCCCTTCTCCCTCCACTGTGAAAACACCATATCATCCAATGCAGGGTGGAAAGCATGATTCAGGCAAATCGGGCTGTCAATGTATACAGTGGGTATGTTATTAGGAAAATACCTCATCTGTTTCCAGATCCTAAGAGTATGACAAATGACTGGATTAGAGTCATAAGTGGCTTTTTTCACATATGCTGGACTATTAACAAGTGCAGGGAGTGAGGACCGTTGACAGGAGGCCTGCTCAATCAAAAGCCATGAAGGCATATCATTCTGTCGCATCCCAGGTAAACTTTCCCTCCAGAAAGACAATGTTCAGATTAGCAGCCCAATAATACAGTTTAAAGTGAGGAAGGCCAAAGCCCCCCTCTATCTTGTACTTGCATAAATGCTTCTTTGAAATTCTGACTGCCTTGTTATCCCATACAAATGGAATTACTATTGAATCCAGTTTCTTAAAATAGCTTTGTGGTATGAAATTGGGTAGACATTGGAAGAGGTAAAGAAACCTGGGTAGGACAACCATTTTAACAGCGTTTATACGACCAACCAAGGAGATAGGCAGAGTTTTCCAAAAATCTATATTTTGTTTAAGCTGATAAATTCTCATGTCCCAATTCGCCTTCAATAGCTGTTCAAGTTTTGTCACTACAATGCCAAGGCTTGTGAACTTGTCCATCACTGTTCTAAAATGGGGTAGATTGCAGAAATTGCATATCCACAGGCCGTGATATCGGCATCAATTCGCTTTTTGCCAGTTTATCTTGTAGCAAGAGAAGGAGCCGAATGTATTAATCAAGTTAAGTAAGGGGGAATAGAAGGTTAGGCTGGATAAAAAAAGATTGTCTGCAAATAGGGAAATGTTGTGCTGCGTGTCTTATATTTTATATCCTTACATGCACGAATGAGAGTAGCAAGGGGTTCCATGGCTATAGCGAATAGAGCAGGTGAGATAGGGTACCCCTGTCGGCAGCCCTTGAACAGGCGGAATGACTGTGACATTTCCTGATTGGTTACCACGGATGCCATTGGGTGTGCATAAATGATTCTTATCCAATTAATAAATTCCTTTCCAACCCGAAATGCTCCAGAACCGACATCATATACTTCCACTCAATCTGATCAAACGCCTTCTTTGCGTCAAGAGCAATTACCACTGCCTCAACTTTATGATCATGATACATTACGTTGAAAAGGCGTCCCAAATTGTAGTATATATGTTGGCCTGGGATAAATCCTATCTGGTCAGCGTTTATGATGTCCGAAATATATTTTTTCCAATCAGTTTGCCAATATCTTTGTCAACACCTTATTTTCTATGGGGAGTAACGAAACGGGGCGATAAGAAATCTCAATCTTTTTTCAAGATCAGTGCTATTGTAGCCTCATACAGTGTTTGCGGGAGTTTGGCATTTTCTTTGGAATGTTTAAACATTCGCAAACATAAGTGGAGCTAGACTGGCGCAGTATTTCTTATAGAATTCTATTACATATCCATCAGGCCCTGGGGCCTTGCGGTTTGGAAATTGTGCTATCGCTGTGTTAATTTCTTCTAAAGTTATCCCAGGATCGAGTGCAGAAGCTGCCCCCCTGTCTAGTTTAGTAAGTTCACATTCAGTGAGAAAGCATTCCATAGTTTGTGGATCAGTGGTTTCACCTTTTTTGTAATTATTTTTTTATCCTTTATAATTTCCCCCCGAAAACTACTGCTACAGAGTTATTTGACTGCGCAAAGCATTTATTAATATCCGGCGGATCTGTTACTATTTTGTGAATAGCTCTAGATGCTTGTACATGCCTTAGCTGTCTTGCTAATAATTTGTGGTTTGTCACCCAGTTCAATATAACTTTGTTGCGTTCTAGCAAGTAAAGAGCCCACGCGTTCAACTTTGTGATCTTCTCAAGGACTGCATTTGAGGAATTCATCCTAAAAACGTTATCCTGTTCCCCTAACTCTCAATTTCTCTTAGCCTAGTATTGGCGCGTTTCTTCCTCTCTGATGTATAAGAAATAATGTAACCTCTAAATCACAGCCTTTAAAGATTCCCAAGGGGTGGAGTCGTTAACATCCCCCATGTCGTTAGCTCAGAGGAAAAAGGCAATCTGCTTCTTCAAATACTGACAAAAAGTCTCATCTTTCAACAAGTATGCGTCTAAGCGCCACGGTCGCCGACCTGTAGACATATTGTTGAGGATTCTGCGCCATGGACAGAGGAGAGTGGTCCGTAACTAGAATAGGGTGATAGGTAACCGACGCAGCTGCTGAAATTAGTTTGGAGTCCAACAAAAAAAATTGGTCAATTCTGGAATATGATTTATGAACTGACAAAAATAAAGAATTATCCCTATCTGTTGGGTGTGTCAGTCTCCAAATATCGACAATGTTAAGGTTTGTCATCAATGTATTTAGACAGACACTGGAATTTGAATGTTGAAGTGACCTTGATAGCCGTTTATCTAAAAGAGGATCTAACGTACAGATAAAGTCACCTCCAACAATAACACTTGTATCCGAGATATTTGGTATGGCCTTAAATACCCTTTGAAAAAATAATGGATCTTCGAAGTTGGGTCCATATAAATTGACCAAGGTTATTGATTTCGAATTCAGTGTACCAGCCACAATAATATACCAACCATTAGGATCTGAAATCGAGGATGAGTACACAAAAGGAATGTTTTTCCTTATCAGGATTGCTACCCCTCTCGCATCAAAATTAGACTGGTATATCTGACCGATCCAGCCGACTCATAGCTTGGCCTGAGCCAAGCATTTAATATGAGTTTCTTGAAGAAGCATTATGTCAGTGCCCAGTGATTTAAAATGAGAAAAAAAAACCTTCACTCGTTTCACGACATGACCTAAGCCATTACAGTTCCAGCTGACTATCTTTATTCCACCAGGTCTACTCTGTGCTTGGTCACTATGTGGCATTTCTTACTTTAGAACAAATTGTTGCTGTCATACAAAACCCAAAAGAAAAACGTCCCGCTGTGCGGGAGCATGTCATGCCACCTGTATTAAATGTGAACATAAAACACAGACCCCATCCCCCCTCCCATCCCATTACTGAGTGACTTCCCCAAACGAAGCACTCCTTGACTAACACACAAACCTTAGGGTGTCTAGACATACAGCTTGAACTAACTCGTCATCTAAAGATGCTACGCATATAAACTAATATTAAATAAAACTTAACCCTCACGTTCGGGGGTGAGTGGCGCTATAAGATGATATGGCTTATATAGTATTGTTTAGCCTAACATCTCACCCATCAAATAAGTCCCAATTTCTGTCCCAATTTCTGATCCAAAAGACATAGGCAGGAAATTCAAACACATTCCTGGCCTGTATTTGGCCATTTAGCCAGTTGACACAGCCGCTCTGTATCCTCAGCCAGGGAGCTTGCGTGACAAGAACAGATCGGCCTCTTTTGGGTTGTCAAACGTACGTGTCGATCCCACGACTGTCACCCTAAACCGGGCTGGGAAGAGAATGCATATCGGATGTTGGCTGCCCTGCATTTCTTGCGTAACTCATCATACTCTTTCCGTTGGTTCCTCACCTCCAAAGTAATATCTGGGAAGAAAGACACCCTGGCTCCGTTGTAGTTAAGGGGGAACTTTTGACTAGCCAGCTTGAGGATGAGATCCCTGGTCTGGGGATAGTGCAGCCGTGTGATGAAGGGCCTTGGTGGCGCGCCCTTGGCCAGCTTCGTTGCCTGTGATCTGTGTGCGCAGTCGATCAGGATGGCCGTTTTGAAGTGTTCACTCCCCAGCAATGCCGGTATCAGCTCTGAGACAAATTCAGTGGGTTTCCCTTTCTCAGTGTCTTCCTGGATCCCAAATATTCAGATGTTCTGGAGTCTTGAATGCGACTCGAGCATTTCCAAATCGGGCTTTCAGTGTTTTGTCATTTTTGAACGATGTGCACTGTTTCTCTATGTCCTGTAGCCTGGCCTCGTGATTGACTGTCGTCCGCTCAAACTCATGCTTCCTGCCCTTAGTTGCCTTCACAGTTTCAGTCAAAGTCCAAATACTCTGAGATATCAGCCAACCTTGTCTCCACCTTCTTCCTTAGTGAGTTTATAGCAGCCGGCAGTTCACCGAGTAGGTTCTGTGGGGAACTCTTGGGAGCTAGCATCTTCAGCTAACTCCTCGTGGGTCGGTGATGAAATTGGTTTGTTGTCTATCTCATTCAAATTATCTTGTTTTCCCTTTGTCATATTGCCAGACTACGTTTGAAGTTACAGGTTTTGAGTGGTTAAGATAAACATTAATTTGTTTCAAAATTGAGCGGAGCTCTAGCAAAGCACGTCTACTCCATAGCACGCTTTCTAGCGCCCCCCCTTAACTGACATTTGCAACTGCTCCCTGGCCGACTCCGTTATACCAACATGTTTCAAACAGACCACCATAGTCCCTGTGCCCAAGAAAGTGAAGGTAACCTGCCTAAATGATTACCGCCCTGTAGCACTCACGTCGGAAGCCATGAAGTGCTTTGAAAGGCTGGTCATGGCTCACATCAATACGGTCATGCCAGAAACCCTAGACCCACTCCAATTCGCATACCGCCCCAACGGATCCACAGATGACGCAATCTCAATTGCCCTTTCCCACCTGGACAAAAGGAACACCTATGTGAGAATTCTGTTCATAGACTACAGCTCAGCGTTCAACACCATAGTGCCCACAAAGGACCCTGGGACTAAACACCTCCCTCTGAACTGGATCCTGGACTTTGACAGGCCACCCCCAGGTGGTAAGGGTAGGCAACACCACATCTGCCACACTTATCCTCAACACTGGGGCCCCTGAGGGGTGCGTGCTTAGTACCCTCCTGTACTCTCTGTTCACCCACGACTGCGTGGCCAAGCACGACTCCAACACCATCATTAAGTTTGATGATGACACAACAGGGGTAGGACTGAACACCGACATGAATGAGAAAGCCTATAGGGAGGAGGTCAGAGATCTGGCAGTGTGGTTCCAGGACAACTACCTCTCTATCAAAGTGAGCAAGACAACGAAGCTGATCATGGACTAAAAGCAGAACAGGCCACCATTAACATTGACGGGACTGAAGTGGATCGGGTCGAGAGGTTAAAGTGGTTTCCTTGGTGTCCACATCACTAACTATCTATCACAGTCCAAACACACAAACACAGTTGTGAAGAAGGCACGACAACACCTTTTGACCGTCAGGAGACAGAAAAGATTTGTAATGGGTCCCAGATCCTCAAAGTTCTATAGCTGCACCATCGAGAGCATCCTGACCGGTTGCATCACCCCCTGGTATGGCAACTGCTCGGCATTTGACCGTAAGACACTACAGAGGGTAGTGCGTATGGCACAGTACATGACTGGAGCCAAGCTTCCTGACATCCAGGACCTATATACTAGGCGTGTCAGAGGAAGGCCCAAAACAATTGTCAAAGACTACATTCACCCAAGTCAGACTGTTCGCTCTGCTACCGCACGGCAAGTGGTACCAGAACACCAAGTCTAGGACTAAAAGGCTCCATAACAGCTTCTACTCCCAAGCCATAAGAATGCTGAAAAAGTAATCCACACGGCCTACTTACATTGACCCCCCCCCCCCCCCCTTTGTTTTTACACTGCTGCTACTCACTGTTTATTATCTATGCATAGTCCCTTTACAAACTACCTCGACAAACCTGTACCCCCGCACATTGACTCGGTACCAGTACCACCTGTATATAACCTCGTTATTGTTATGTACATTTATTGTGTTGTTTTATTCCATTTTTTTTTTATTTTAGTTTATGAACTCTACTTCTTGAACTGCATTGTTGGTTAACGGCTCGTAAGAAAGCATTTCACAGTACCTGTTGTATTCGGTGCATGTGACAAATAAACTTGGATATATATTACCCTTACAGAATTTCCACATGGGCGAGGATTGGGAATTTAATCAAAGCCTATTGGATGATAACTTGTTTTTAACTAGGATAGAATACTTTTAAAAAAACTGACTTTTCCATCTCATATTGCTCAAATAAACAGCAAACCTGGTTTCAAAAAAACAGATAAAGCAACACCTTGCGGCACAACGCCTCTCCCCTATTTCACCTAGTTAGTTTGTGTGTATGCATTGATATGTAGGCTACGTGTGCCTTTTTTTTTTTAAATGTATGTAGTTGTGTCCTTGAGCTGATCTTGTCTATTGATGTTCTGTATTATGTCAGGTCTCTCTTGGAAAAGAGATATTTATCTCAATGAGAATAAACCTGTATAAATAAAAGGTAAAATTACAAAAATGTAATTCTGTATTACGTTTCATGTTTTGTGTGGACCCCAGGAAGAGTAGCTGCTGCTTTTGCAACAGCTAATGGGGATCCTAATAAAGTACAAAAAAATACCAAATACTTGTGTTAATAAAAGGTATTTATATTTTTACATTTAATACATTTGCAAAAAAATGAAATCCTGTTTTCGCTTTGTCATTATGGGGTATTGTGTGTAGATTGGAATAAATAAAACAAATTCTGTACCATAGAAGCTCAGAATAAGTTACAGGAAGAACTATCCCCAATTCAATAGATTTTCAACCCTCTGCATGCACAGTGCACTTTTCCATCACATGTACAGCTGATTCTCAAGATATTACACACTAGTGAGATGCTCTTGAGCCCACACTACTAAACTGTCTGAGCTAAGGACTACATGCTTTCTGGTAAGTTTTGATTACAATACTGGGTGTGGTGAATATATTTTATATGACAAACATTTTTTGTTAACTAGTAAATAGTAGCCAACAGCAAAGTGTGTTTAAATCATTTATAACTTGTTAACAGTTTCTGCTAGTTAGTTTTTGCTACCATGTGGGTTTTAGCTTGCTTGAGCCTGTTAACTGAGGAGTGTTAATTAATCTGTTTCCATACATGTTTCATTTTAAAACATGTATCTTACAAATGAGTTGTTTAATCTAACTGCTTAACTATTTATCTGTACATGGAATTCTATTTATTTTTACTCTTTTTTTTTCTAATCTTTACAGGAAAATGCCACAGGCACAATCTGATGTGTGGAGACATTTCACTGCAGCTAATGTGAAGGAAAAGCTGTGTACATTTTCAAATACTGTGCCAAATCATATGTGAAGAATGCAACAAAGATGCAGAATCATCTGGCCAAGTGCATAAAGTTCCCTCAGCGCTCACAACAAGCAACCTCTGACAAAAGTCCCTCTACTTCTATTTGAGGTGAAAATGATGAATCAGACACCTTATCGGTAGCAACAGCTCATGGTCCTCCTGGAATCAGAATTTTATTTGAATCAATGGATGAACGTAGTCAGAGAAATGCTGATGAATGTCTTGCTCAAGTTGTGTATGCAACTGGTTCACCTCTGATGCTCACAGGCAATGTGTATTGGAAGAGATTTCTGAAAGTTTAGCACCTAGCATACACCCCTCCAACCAGACATGCTTTATCTACTCAGTCGCTGGATGCAGAGTTCAACAGAGTTCAAGTGAAGGTCAAGCAAATCATAGAGAAAGCAGACTGTATTGCAATCATCTCTGATGGGTGGTCAAATGTTCGTGGGCAAGGAATAATTAACTACATCATCTCCACCCCTCAACCAGTATTCTAAAAGAGCACAGACACAAGGGACAACAGACACACCAGTCTCTACATTGCAGATGAGCTGAAGGCAGTCATCAATGACCTTGGACCACAGAAGGTATTTGCACTGGTGACAGACACTGCTGCAAACATGAAGGCTGCTTGGTATAAAGTGGAGGATTCCTACCCTCACATCACACCCATTGGCTGGGCTGCTCATGCATTGAATCTGCTCCTCAAGGACACCATGGCACTGAAAACAAAGGACACACTCTACAAGAGAGCCAAGGAAATGCTTAGGTATGTGAAGGGTCATCAAGCTATAGCATACCTTCTCATCAAGCAAAGTGAGAAGAATAAGAGCACCACATTGAAGCTGCCCAGCAACACCTGTTGGATGGTGTTGTCATCATGTTTGACAGTCTCCTGGAGGGGAAGGAGTCTCTCCAAGTAATGGCCATATCACAGTCTGCCGATATGGACAGCCCCATCAAGAGGATCCTCCTGGATGATGTATTTTGGGAGAGTGGTAAGCAGTCTGAAACCTATAGCAGTAGCCATTACACGGCTTGAGTGAGACAATGCCATCCTGTCTGATGTTCAGACTCTGCTTGCAAATGTAAGAGAAGAAATCCGTACTGCCTGGCCCACTTCACTGTTGCTCCAAGCAGAGGAAACCGCAGTTCTGAAATACATCAAAAAGCGTGAAGACTTCAGCATGAAGCCCATACACGCCACAGTGTACATGTTGGACCCCATGTATGCTGGCAAGAGCATCCTCTCTGGTGCAGAGATCAACAAGGCCTATGGTGTCATCACTACCGTGTCTCACTACCGGGTCTCGCCACCTTGGCCTTGATGAGGGCAAGGTTCTTGGAAGTCTGGCGAAGTACACTTCCAAGCAAGGGCTTTGGGATGGAGATGCAATATGGCAGTCGTGCCAACATATCTCATCAGTCACTTGGTGGAGGGACTTTGTGGATCTGAGGCTCTTTCCCCTGTTGCCTCCATCATCCCCGAAATCCCACCAACATCAGCCAACTCAGAGCGCAACTGGTCCTTGCTTGGGAACACACACCAAAGCACGCAACAGGCTGACCAATACAAGGGTTGAAAAATTGGTGGCCATCTTGGCAAATTTTAGGCTTTTTGAGCCTGACAACGAGCCATCCTCAACAAGGTTGGAAAGTGACAATAATGATGAGGCCTCAGTCTGATGTTCAAAAGGTGGACATTGAGGAGGTCCAGGGAGAAGACATGGAAGCCTGAAAGGAAGACAACCAAAGCTTTAGTTTCTACACTATCATTTTACAGATGAAGTTGGAAGTTTACATACACCTTAGTCAAACACATTTAATCTCTGTTTTTCACAATTCCTGACATTTAATCCTAGTAAAAAGTCCCTGTTTTAGGTCAGTTAGGATCACCACTTTATTTTAAGAATGTGAAATGTCAGAATAATACTAGAGAGTGATTTATTTCAGCTTTTATTTCTTTCATCACATTCCCAGTGGGTCAGAAGTTTACATGCTACCAAATACTAATTGAGTGTTTTGCCTTTAAATTGTTTAACTTGGGTCAAACGTTTTGGATAGCCTTCCGCAAGCTTCCCACAATACACCGGGTGAATTTTGGCCCATTCCTCCTGAAAGAGCTGGTGTAACTGAGTCAGGTTTGTAGGCCTCCTTGCTCGCACACACTTTTTCAGTTCTGCCCACAAATTTTCTATAGGATTGAGGTTAGGGCTTTGTGATGCCCACTCCAATACCTTGACTTTGTTGTCCTTAAGACATTTTGTCACAACTTTGGAAGTATGCTTGGGGACATTGTCAATTTGGAAGACCCATTTGCGACCAAGCTTTAACTTCCTGATTGATGTCTTGAGATGTTGCTTGAGTGGCTTCTTGCTTGCTGAGCGGCCTTTCAGGTTGTCGATATAGGACTCATTTTTCTGTGGATATAGATACTTTTGTACCCGTTTCCTCCAGCATCTTCACAAGGTCCTTTGCTGTTGTTCTGAGATTGATTTGCACTTTTCGCACATAAGTACATTCATCTCTAGGAGAAAGAATGCGTCTCCTTCCTCAGCGCTATGACGGCTGTGTGGTCCCATGGTGTTTCTACTTGCATACTATTGTTCGTACAGATGAACGTGGTACCTTCAGGCGTTTGGAAATTGCTCCCAAGGATGAACCAGACTTGTGGAGGTCCACAATTTTTTTTCTGAGGTCTTGGCTTATTTCTTTTGATTTTCCCATGATGTCAAGCAAAGAGGCACTGAGTTTGAAGGTAGGCCTTGAAATATATCCACAGGTACACCTCCAATTGACTCAAATTATGTAAATTAGCCTATCAGAAGCTTCTAAAGCCATTACATAATTTTCTGGAATTTTCCAAGCTGTTTAAAGGCACAGTCAACTTAGTGTATGTAAACTTCTGACCCACTGGAATTGTGATACAGTGAATTATAAGTTAAATAATCTGTCTGTAAACAAATGTTGGAAAAATTACTTGTCATGCATAAAGTAGATGTCCTAACCGACTTGCCAAAACTATAGTTTGTTTACAAGAAATTGGTGGAGCGGTTGAAAAACTAATTTTAATGATTCCAACCTAAGTGTATGTAAACTTCCGACTTCAACTGCATGTTGAAAACGTTTTTGGGACATGCAATGGATCATTGGGTATCTTTCAATATTCCCTGTTTTTTGTTGTTCAGTGAAATCATCCCATGTGAAGAGTCAACTCATTTAATTAAAGTTCAGTTCATAACTAAATAGTTTTTAACATTCTATTGGAAGGATTTAATCATTTGCAATTATGTGTACTTATGATAAGGTAAAAGCTTTATGTTTTTGTCTACATATGATATGGTATATATATCCAATGCAAAAAAACTTTACATTTACAGGGTATTAATATTAATTCCCATATATTCCTGTGGAAAGTTTCCACCTCCGAATATTCCTCACAATGTGCAACCCTAATAGCTACAGAGAACTCATTGCTCTCTATGGCTGTGACCTGAGTGGCAGGGACAAACCATGCAGGTACACTACCTTCCCTTTTCCACTGAGAGAGCGTGACTGACATTCCTCTGTGTGCCTTTTCCCACAGACCCAGGATATCTCTGTTTAAGCCATGGACACCTGACACGGTCTATGAACGCTGTCACACTAGTGGCAGGCAATTAGAGAGCTGTAAAGTTCATGGTTGACGATAGAGTGGAACCTCGCCAGCCAAACTCTTGATTGTTCCTAGGATGAATCTCACTAGACGCATTAAACGGGTTAATTCACCCTGTGGGACCCTGGGTTTGTTTTGATCATGTCCGAGGGATTTCTAGGTCAGTGAGATGTGTCTCACACATAATTGGCCACGAAGAGTCTTCTACTAATTCTACCAATTGAAGCCAAACATAATTTCGACAAGGGTAGCTAGGCAGCCACATATAGTAAGTCCCTGAGTTTTTTTTTCCATGTGACCTGATCAGGACAAACTCAGGGTCCTATAACCAATGGCAGGGGGAAAACTCACCTGGATGTGGGGCTGCAAATTAAATTCAGTGTCGTCCCAAATGGCACCCCATTTCCTATATAGTTCACTACTTTTTCACTTAAGCCCTTGTCAAAAGTAGAGCACTTTATAGGGAATAGGATGCAATTTGGGAAGCAGGCCCAGTCAGCCAAGGGCCTGGGGAGACCTGGCAGATGAGAGCCCACCAACGCAGGTGGGTGCCTGGGTGGAAGCTCTAATGGGAAGCCATCCATCCCCACCGCCTGCCTGGCATAACCCTGTCCATCACCGGGCTCCCGCCACCGTGCCAGGGAAAACCAGCTGATAACACTGAGCTGTCAGCCACCCTAATCCCCCATCATTCAGAGGACAAAGGCTGTTGTCCGCCACACAGGCTAGGCGAAACGATGCAGAACACATCAAACACTGAGTTCCACCTGCACAGGGAGATACTGACCGTTTTAAAAGAGCCTCATGGTACATCTCTAGACAGCTGCTTGCTAGCTGGGGCACATGATACTCATATAGACCACTAACACCTGGCTTTCTGGTGCTTTCAAAGAAAGTGATTAAAGGTTATTTACAATTTGTCCCGTGGATTTGTAGCCTGGTATATACACTCTGTCCAGATAATAAAATGGGTGTTTCAAGCATCTCTATCTATGGCTTGGAAATTATTTTGCAATGAAAACGAGTTTCTATTGGACAAACGCAGGTAAGTCACTCCCCGTTTCGTACCGTTTGCTTCTGTTAGGTTAAAAGGGTAAACGGCTTCCGTTTCCACAGGTAACGTTAATGAATATAGCCTAATCTAGGAAAATATGTCGTTATCTATGTTTACATTTTTTATCAATAATAATTTTAATTGAAAACTAACCGGGTTAAAAGGAAGGATGTAAAAACAAAAAAAATGTCAGCCAAAGTAAAATACGTCAATATATTCAAAGAGTCAATTTTGCTTACCTGTTCCAGAATCTTTCGATACCTCTGGTTGGCTTGGTCTATCAACTCCCGAACTGTCCATTCTCCTTTACACGGAACGACCACTGCAGTTGTTCCAAAAGTTAGTGACTTTCATGTTGTCCTTGTCATCCGGAGAAAAAAAAAGTTATTTGAAGAACAGCCTCCTTTGATCATCTGTATATTCCTCTGTGATTCATTCACATGTGCGAGGCTGCGAAGCGCTTGATACCGCACAAGCCTCAACCGAAACTGGAGCATAGGTGTCACTGGACGAATTTACACTGACAAAATGACTACTACTAATTCAACAATTTACGATAAAAAAATATTAGCTTTTTTCAATAATCGGTCAAATTAATAAACGGAGTAGCTTTCATTATTTTGTCTGCTTAAATATACCTGTTGATCATTGCATTGACACCCGGAAGTTGATCAACATAAATCACGTCAATGATAGGTTTCCACTAGTTACCACAGCCACGAAGTCAAAATTGGCTGTAGCCCTATAGTAAAAATGTATGAAAACAAAAATGAAGTTAAGGTCAACACAGTGGTTAGGTTTAAAATCTGATTTTAAGAAGATACATTTTTTAAATGAGCATGGTTTATGACTGGCTGTGGTAAATGGTGACGACCCAATGTTAGGCTGTTGATAAACGTATCAATGATTGCTTCGAATAGTTATCTTCTCAAAGGTTCAACTTCCTCGTCTTACCTACTTTAAGCTATTTTCTTTTCAACATGACAATGATTGTAAACGACGTAGAGCCTGTTTACAATAAACCCTGCTTTGATTTTATACACTAAGTTTTAAAAAGTGACAAGTTCAAAGCAGAAACATGCCTACCAAACAACCACGAGCAAATCTGCCTCGATTGAGAGTTTAATATGCTGATCGCATGCGTGAGCGAGCGTTGGAAAATAAATGTATCTTTCAATCATTTCACCCACACTGCTTGTGAGTCTGCGTAGCGAGCAGCTAAAATATAACCTGCAAGTCTCTCCCATCTCATTGTTTTTTAGGAGCATATACCCATGTGGGTGATTGAAAGATGAAATGAGGTCCACACTCAGTACAGTTGGTGGTGGTAATGAACCTTAAAGTTGGGTGTGAACCGCCATATAAAGTCCAACGAAAAAATAAAAAGGTCTGAAGGAGGAGAGATTACTAGAAACGTACTCAGTTGACCCTTTTATCTGTCGATTAATTGTCTGGGGAGAACCTTGTGCATTTCAGGTTAAATAACAACCTAATGTTTATATCCCAGGACAAATTAGCTAGCTAAATTGCCATACATGTTTAATGCTTTTCGACCTGTCCCCAAATAATATAGTTGGTTCAGCGTTTGTTTTGATATTTCAACCTGCATGTCCTGATCGCATCTGGTGGGGGGACAAAATCAACATGCGTGCGATGGCACATGCGGACAAGCGGTGTGGTCAGCATGTAATTCCAACACACAGCCATGGCCTAAAAAAATGTATTCAAGCCTCAGCTTTAGCCAAAGAGACTTGTTGATAAGAAATATATTTTAGTTTAGGTTATTAAATGAATTTCTCAAGCAGGCCAACCATGCTAATATGAAATCCCTGAAAATGTCTGTTTAATTTGGTGAGGTAGAACATTATTATTTAAAGTCTTAAGTTATGTTTTTCTTCAACTTCTAACTGCTAAGTAGGAAATGTTGCCATATGGCTTCCACCTATCCAATCCCCTGGTTTGCAGTCGATTTGGAACTCAGAATTAGTCCACTCCCTCACCCCATTTACAGTGCAACCACACCCCACCACCCTCATCTCTCATATCACATCACATCCACTCAACTCATCCCCTCCTCCCATTCCTGACAAGATCCCATAATATCCCACCTGTCTCTCTTCTCAAAATAATCGTAGAATGATTCTGCCATCTCATTACTACTGTAAACATCTGGTAAATTGCTTTTACATTTTAAATGGAACATTAATGCACATAGACAGACTCCACCTCCTCTTATCCTGGCTGTTTCCTTTTTTTCTAAAATGATTTTCTTTTGCCACATCTACCCCAAAAGCACAAACTGATGGATTCATATAGAATGCGTCCCAAATGGCACCCTATTCAGGGAATAGGATGCCATTTGGGACGCAGTCATAATCACAACAATCAATTACGTTTTCTGACATTGTAATCCCCCTCTAGATATCCCTACTGTGAACTGAACAATGCCTCCTTCCCTCTGCTCATCTCATCAGTGCAGCAATCAACAAGGTATGAAAGGGACAGACAGAGAGAGAGAGAGAGAGAGAGGGAGAGGACCAAGCCATCTGTAGGTAGCCCAGGCCAAGCTAGCCAATCTTGCATTGTGTCCTGTCCTCCTCCTCTCAGGTGGACTGTTTATCCCACACACACTCAGAATAAAAATTCATGTCGGATTACACAGTGTTACACCTAGCATTTGCATCGCCATTGCAGAGATATATGATTCAATTGATGTTTTCCCCCACAATGTGATTGTAGTAGGAGGCGGACTAACTGTATAGTACTGTGCACAGACTTGGCAGTGGTCAAACCCATTCAACTTGCATGAAATGAGTGTCATTGTAGGGGCATTATTGTGCTGTGGTATTGTCAATGTCCACACTGGAGCAGTGGCAGGTGAAGGATGAAAGCCATTACACAGACGTATGCTCCACTGTGGTCATGCATTAAGACTCAACACAAAAGAAAGAACTACATTATTGTCTCAGTGAGAGCGGTTCAGTCGGCACACACACACACACACTAATCTTGCTGATTTTTCCTTTATCTCTATCATCAATCAATCAAATGTATTTTACATCAGCAGTTGTCACAAAGTGCTTATACAGACACCAAGCCTAAAACCCCAAAGAGTAAGCAATACAGATGAAGAAGCACAGTGGCTAGGAAAAACCTACTAGAGAGACAGGAACCTAGGAAGAAACCTAAAGAGGAACCAGGCGCTTTAGTATCTCTCAATTATGTGTGCTACTTACTATAGCATTTTGTAGTATAGTATATAATACTATGCAGTACAGGGATGGGCAACTGGCGGCCCGTGGCCCCCCTTTTTTTAGATACACGGATACATTTTTGGAACTCAGTAAGGGTCTCAACTTACTGTTGAGAGTTGGAATAGTAGAATACACAAGGTGCAATTTCGAAATTTGGTTGTGCATCAGCAGTTTTTCTCATGTTATGTCAGTCACTGACAGTCACTCAGTTAGTCAGCTAACATTTTGTAGATTGGTAAATTCGTCTAGCCAGCTATCTAAACTTGTAGTTATCATGGTCAAGTTACCAACCGGGGGCCCCAATTGATTTTGTTAGTCACTCTCACTGCAAACATTTCTCTCGACCCTGTTGCAAAATGCATAGAATTCCAGGAAATTAACTCTAAATCTTAATATTTTTCTCTCCACTATCATGAGGGAGGCTCTTTGACTGGATGTGGGTACGCAGATCCATGAGCCACTGCGGCCCCTCATGATGAGTTCAGATATTCTGTGACACCCACCCCAATCAAAGTTGCCCATATCTGCTACAGTAAATATTACAGTATTATCCAGAAGAAAAAAAACTATATTAAATATTACAGTAATGTCCACAAAAACACCACAGTCCGCAGAAACACTACAGTTTTTTAATTATAGTAAATACTACAGTATTTAATTTGCAGATACCCTGTTCATACCCTTGCCCCATATTCCAATTTGTGTCACACATAAGTGAGAAACCTACAAGCCATGTATAGACCATATATTGTGTTCCCTACAAGTTATAGAAAAGAGCAGAAGCCCGGAACTACCTGTCCAGACCCCAGTCCTACCTATAGGTTCTGGAAAATGTACTATTTCTGTATTTATCCAGTAGGATTCCTCAAGGAGAAAGCCTCCACTTTTATGTCAAAGATAATAAAGTAAAAGCACTACAGTAAATACTACAGTAATGTCTGCAAAAAATAATACAGTAAATGCTATAGTATACTACAGTCCGCAAAAACCCTACAGTATATACTACATTATACTACAATTTGCAGAAAACACAACATTTATTACTATAGTATATACCACAGTTTCCTTTTATTACAGTGTTTTTAAGGGAAAGAAAAGTGAAAGGGGGATACTTAGTCAGTTGTACAACTGAATGCCTTCAACTAAAATGTGTCTTCCGCATTTAACCTAATCCATCTGAATCAGAGAGGTGCGTACTATAGTGAACTGTAAATACTACCTAATACTACACTATACTCCAGTAAATACTGAACTGCACTGTTGGTTAAGGGCTTGTAAGTAAGTATTTCATGGTAAAGTCTACACTTGTTGTATTCGGCGCATGTGACAAATAAAGTTTGATTTGATACTACAGTATTCACTGTAGTGTTTTTGCAGATTTTAATGATTACTACAGTAAAGTCTGCAAAAACACTACAGTGAATACTATAGTATTTATGCCAAACTATAAATGGTATTTTTTTATGTGTGGAAGCTCGAAACAGCATTTCCTGGACAAGGTAGGAGATCCGATGAACAGGTCAGGGTTCCATAGCCGCAGGCAGAATAGCAGAAACTGGATCAGCAGCACAACCAGGTGGACTGGGGACAGGGACAGCCAGGAGTCGTCAAGTCAGGTAGTCCTGAGTCATGGTCCTATGGCTCAGGTCCTCTGGGAGGGGAGATAGAGAGAGATTTCACTTTTGTTTATTATTTATTTCACTTGCTTTGGCAATGTAAACCTATGTTTCCCATGCCAATAAAACCCATTTAATTGAATTGAGAATGTGAGAGAGAGTAGAATTAGAGGGAGCATACTTAAGATCACACAGAACACCAGATAAGACAGGAGAATTACACCAGATAGGACAGACTGGCCCTAACTCCCCGGCACATAGACTATTGCAGCATAGATTCTGGGGACTGAAACAGAGGGTGTCGGTGGACACCGTGGCCCCCTCCAAAGTTACACATGGACAGGGACAACTAGGTAGGATATAATCCCACCCACTTTGCCAAAGCACAGCCCCCACACCACCAAAGGCATATCAACAGTCCACTAACTTACTACCCTGAGACAAGGTTGAGTATAGCCCACAAAGATCTCCCCACCGCACAAGCCTGAGGGGGTGCAAAACCAAACAGGAAGATCACATCAGTGACTCAAGCCATTCAATTTGAGTATAGCTGGCATGACATGATGCACCCTGACCCTCCTAGGGACTGCATGGGTAAGTGCAAGCAAGCCAGTCACTCAGCCCCCGTAATAGGGTCAGAGGCAGAGAATACCAGTGGAGAGAGGGGGGGCGGCCAGGCAGAGACAGCAAGGGCGGTTCGTCACTCCAGTGCCTTGCCATTCACCTTCGCACCCCTGGGATAGACTACACTCAATCACAGGACCTACTAAAGAGATGAGTCTTCAGTAAAGACTTAAAGGTTGAGATTCAGATTCAGAAAACTTTAATGTCCTCAGAGAGGCAATTCATCTCGCAGCAGTCAATAAACATATCACATATAAAAATAAATAGCTAAGGATATTTGCAAGCAAATAGGCAGGGTAAGTGCAGTTTCATAGTGCAAGTGCTAAGTTCAATGAGTCCAACATTTTGTTAAGTTGCAGAATTGCATTTGGAATAAAAGAGTACTTGGCCCTATTTCTTTTTAATCTTAGGTAGTCTGTACCTGCGGTCAGAGGGAAGGAGCTGGAATTCAGGGTGGTGTGGATGGGCAGAGTCAACCACTAATTTATTCACCTTATGGAGGGCTCTGCCCAAGTATAGAGATGACAGTTCTTGCTGTTGCTGCCCCATGATTTTTCCGCAAGTTCTGATTATCTTGCCCAACCTATTTTTCTGTGCAACCTTGATATTCTCGAACAAGCAGGTCAAGCAGTAGGACAGAATGCTCTCAATGAATGATTTATAAAAGAGAACCATGATGGTTAGATCAGCATTAAAAAAATGCAGTTTCCATAGGAAATACAGTCTCTGTTGGATTTTCTTAAATAGTGTCAGTCCACTGATCCCAGGACAGCTTGAGGTCAATGACTAGCCCAAGGTATTTGTACTCCTCCACTATTTCAATGGGCTCACCTTTTATCAGTGATGGTGTGTGCATGGTAGTGTTCCTTCAAAAGTCAATCACTATGTCTTTTGTTTTTGATGTATTTCATTTTAGATGACACACCATCATGTCTGAGTCTCTCACGTGGATCGGCAGACCATTGCATAAAAATTGAGCTCTATGGGAGAAAACCCTGCCTCCAGCTGTTTGCTTAGAAATTCTAGGAACAATAAGGAGGCCTGTGTCTTGTGACCGTAGAGTATATGTAGGTCTGTACGGCAGTACCAAATCAAAAGATAAGTAGGAGCATGTCGACGTCATAGATGCTACAAGAGGTAAGTGGGAGTCTATACATCCTGATTGAAACGCTAAACAAAGTATAACATATCTTAAATGTAGAACAGTTAGTCCTCTTTTACTGTTCCTCTTGCACCTGAAAAGTGTAACGTCCGCCACCCACAGTTCCTTTCTTTTCCAATATGGATCCTTTTTGCACACAATATCTACCTTTAGAAGGGGAAGAACAATAGAAAGCACATTCATAAGGTCCTTCTTCCTGTTGACTCTTTGTTCTCTGATGTCACTTCCCTTTTGATCAGCCAGTGTAGCTATTTGCTGATCCACCTGTCCCACTGGTCTGGTAGGTAGAGGTAAAACAATACGGTATGTGTTGGGCAAAAAATTGTTCCCACTGTCATCCATCCCTACAGCGAATGCGAAAGAGGGTTAGGGGGTGTGTGTGTGTGTGTGTGTGTGTGTGTGTATTTGGGATTTTATTAACTTCTGCTATACTACACAGTAAAAATCGCAGGATGTTTTTGTGTCTAACTTTCTTGGAGTGCAATTTTGAAGGTAGTTGTCGCGGTCAATAATGTCGTTGATTTGCTTTCAGATTTTGATCAGTGGCAGGTTTTTAAAGAGCAGAATCGACTGGTTCTCAGCAGTCGTGCCACCACCTCCGTGTTTTAGCTCAGTGTGGGATCAGGTTTTGTCAATAACTGCCCTCCTGCTTACAATAACAGGCTAGAACAGTAACATGGATTACTCACAGAGCCTCACAGAGGGACCGTTATGTTTGTGTGTGTGTGTGTGTGTGTGTGTGTGTGTGTGTGTGTGTGTGTGTGTGTGTGTGGGTGTGTGTGTGTGTGTGTGAAAAACATATCCACATCCTTTTATCTCAAGGGTTTCGTCATCCTCCTTTCAACAACTGGAAGATTTAGATCCAATCCATTTGATCTGTCGTCACTGTTATTAGAGGTTAAGCATACAGTATGCGTGCCGATAAATCAAAGGATGCCTTTGCCTGGGATGTATTGTTTTTCCAGGGATATTCTCACTCCATAAATGTTATGGGAGACAAGGCCGCGGGAACCAGGATGTAACACACACACACACAGTGAGAGAGCTGCTCACACACACAAACACACGGAGAGCAGTGCAAATAGAGGGAGCGCCAGGTCTTCTGTTTTCATTTTCAGCTGAGGATTCGGCGGGCAACTAGCAATGTTTTTTAACAACCCCAATTCAATTTCACCTCGTAACCAAACAACGGTGGGATTATGTGTCAGAACTGCCTCGGGCCATCTCTTGAACTCCCAATGTTGTGGTGGAGACAAAGTAGATAGAAACAGGGCAATGTAAGTGCACATTTCATGTGCTTATGTCATTGATAATTCATTAATGTGTTAATGTAAGTTTTAAGTATAGTCCATAATGGCCCAAAGTTACCCCTAAATGCAAATGCAGGACCTTTAGCTTATATATTAACCAGTCCTCAATCTTGACCTTAACCAATAGAGGGGTAGGAGAATATGTCAACCCAGACCAAGGGTTAGGGTCTACCTACCCGAAATGTCAGCCGCTTTACACTGTCTGTGATCTAAAGAGTGTGTGTATAGGTGCTTGCATGCACGTGTCTGTGTGTGTGTGTGTGTGTGTGTGTGTGTCTATCCGTGTGCATGTGAGTGCATCTTTTTTGTCAGGGCACCAGGGTGATCATGTATCAAGAGACGGGTTCGTGGGTAGATGGCTGAACTAACGTTGACATGAATGGAGTACAATATTCTCTCTCTCCACTCCTAACTATTCTCTCCAGGCCCAAAACCTCCATGTTGAAAAAACAGATGTAACCATTCTCATCCTCCATATCCTGAAGGAAGGCTGTTGTGTGGGTTACCATAATTAGAGACTCTTTTCAGTGTGTTTATGGACTAGGGTTTGAGTTGAGGACAATGTGAAACAGAGCCAAAAACACAACCTTTGAGTACAAGGCCTGTTGCATATTAGAACCAGTCAATATATGGGCTGCGTCCCAAATGCACCCTATTCCCTATTACTACTCCTTTTCCCTATGGAACCTGGTCAAGTAGTGCAGTGCAGATGTATGATCTTAGTTTAACCAGTACTGTTGGAGCAAAAAAATCCTGCAGCAACAGGATTTGAACGTTTAGTCCATTCACACTTTTCCACCGATGTAATGTAATGTTCCGCCGATGTAATCTGTGGTTTGGCTATTAGCTAGCCAAAATTTGGGTATATTAGTGCAATACTGTTAATATAACTGTGTGTTAGTACAGGTTTTCAGTGAATTTATGTAAATCCTGCGGCGCAGGAGAATTCTCGGCAAAAACAGAGTGTCAAATTAAGATCCTACACCTGTATGTAGGGAATGGGGTGTCATTTGAGATGCAGTCACGGCTAAATCACGTGAGAAGGCCAAATGAGTTGGCTCTTACTCTTACTGCGACTCTAAATCTTGATATTTTTAGACAGAAGAAAAGTCAGCTGAACTTAATGACAAATATTTGTCTTGGTCATTTTGTGCAGCTATACAGAGAGGATTACAATTGCTGGAAGGCTCCATAACAAGCTTTGACAGAACACTCAACATCAGCTTTTTGTAACAAGTAGCCAATGTGATGTTGGAATGTGTCTGTTACACAGCAGATGAGTAATGTTTCCAGAAAATGGTTTTGTGGTGGGATCACTACAAGCGAGGTTCTACGAAGAAACCAAACCATTGTGTTATATCACCAGGAAAAGGGAAAAAGATGGAACATGTAGATCTAAGATATATGTAAATACTATTACATGTAAAACGTCAGAGTATAACAAACTTTCCTGTCTATTCCCTATTTATATTTGTATTTATTATGGATCCAAGGCAGTAGCTAATCATCCTGGGGTCCAGCAAAATGAAGGCAGTTATATACAATTAAAAACATTTCATTACATTTCACAACAGATTTCACAACACATTAAGTATGTGCCCTCAGGCCACTACTCTACTACCACATATCTACAACACAAAATCCATGTGTACGTGCGTGTAGAGTGCATGTGTTATCATGTGTGTGTGTATGCGTGTGTCTGTGCCTGTGTGTGTGTGTGTGTGTGTCTCTTAATTACAAAGATGTAATTAAGTTTCCTCATTGTTTCCTATGAGGAAACTATAAAAGAAAATAGGTGTATGTGTGATTATATGGCCAGGAGCTTTTCTTTACCATGTGACCTGCCCAGGTTTTCATGAGGCTATAGGGCCCGGATATATTCCTTGTCAGTAACATGGTCAGGAAACACACTATACATGTCTACCACAATAAGACTCATATCTCCATGCAACGGTGGTGAATAGAAGAGTTTAACAAGTGAAACCTGAGTTTCTCACCCTGTTCCCTATTTTCTATTCACCTCAATGGGTAAATGAGAAGCTGTAAAAAGCAGATAGGTACCAGACGCGCACACACCCACACACACACGTACACATTCTCTAATGGATCAAATTAGTTCGCTGTCACATAAACCTGTTTCTTACTCCTCTCATCCTGTCATTTTTTTCTCCTTCTTCCATTCTTTTCCTCTTTTTTTTGTATTTTACACCTCGCCCTAGCTGCTGCCAGAGCGAGTAAGTGGGTAATTAGTAAAACTACATTCAGATGAGAGTTGCTTTAATTTAAGTTATTTATACCATGCAATCTCTTTGCGGGAGATATTTCAAAAAAATATAATTGTGCTTGGAACCCATGGCGACTGCAGCATAACCACATTTTCTGCCTAATCATGCCGAGAGCGACATCAAACATTGATTTGGGCAATTATGTGCTATGTTTACAACAAAAGCAAACAAGGTGGAAATGAAAAAGCGGGGGAACAGAGGGAACTAGCTTGCCGCTGCCACGTATCTCACTCTTTTAATGAGCCTAAATGGCACCTTTTTCCTCGTCATTCGAAATATCCTGCTTGTCTGCAGAGTCGAGATAAACCTCTAAACCTTGAGAGTCATACTATACGTTCACATATTCAAGTGGTTTCTCTATTTCATCTTGATATGCGCCCGGTTTGTAAAGGGGCGGAGGGATACGTTTCGTGATATCATTCAGTCTTGACCTGTTCTGTTACCGTAGCTACATAGATTTGCTTAGATGTAGTTTCCTCTGGTGAAGAGGTTGATGTCATACAGTGGCTCTATCAGTATTTCAACTTATTTACTTGCCACCTTCTCACACCCATTTGAGAAGAAAGCCAGAAGGGCGGGACCTTGGACCTTTTACTCCAATAAGGTTGGGAAGAAGGCGAGAAATAGGATGCAAGGAATCACAGAAAATGTATTTAGATAGTAGTCACACGTCACAGTGTGACAGGCTCCATGTATGTTTTAAGCCTTCCGCTTTGAGCTGGATGTGTCAATGTATAATCTTTGAGCAGAATTACTGTCTTCCCTCAATTATCCACGAAATCCCTAGTTTTAAAACAGTGGAGGCTGCTGAAGGGAGGAACAGCTCATAATAATGGCTTTAACGGAGGAAAATGGAATGGCATCAAACCATGTGTTTGATGTCTTTGATACCATTCCACTGATTCCACTCCAGCCATTACCACGAGCCCGTCCTCCGCAGTTAAGGTGCCACCAACCTCCTGTGTTTGAAAGCGTTTGTTTTTCTGAAAGGTGTTCTGCGCCATTTTCCCTACATTGCCCCCCATGTGGGCCAGCCCCCTAGCAATTTGAGTTCAACCAATGAGCTTTATCCCCTCGCCATTTGAGTGACAGCTAGTGAGAGGCACGTCACGCAAACGCAGCAGAGAGAGAGAGAGCAATGACGTGGTTCACATACACTGAGTGTACAAAACCTTAAGAACACTAATATTGAGTTGTAGCCCCCCCCCCTTAAGAAATGTCAGAACGAGCCATGTCAGAAACCGGAATACAAATATGTGATGTGTATAGACAGTATGGAGAAAAAGTAGGAAAAAAATATGTACAGCGGTAGTTGTATAGGATTAGCTATGTCGAGAATACAGTATGTATACACTGAGTGTAAAAAACATTAAGGACACCTTCCTAATATTAAGTTGTTGAAAGCATTCCACAGGGATGCTGGCCCATGTTTACTCCAATTCTTTTCACAGTTGTGTCAAGATGGCTGGATGTCCTTTGGGTGATGGACCATTTTTGATACACCTGGGAAACTTTTGAGCGTGAAAAACCCAGCAGCGTTGCAGTTCTTGATACAAACCGGTAAGCCTGGCACCTACTACCACACCCTGTTCAAAGGCACTTAAATATTTTGTCTTGCCCATTCACCCTCTGAATGGCACACATGCACAAGGCTTAACAACCCTTCTTTAACCGGTCTCCTCCGCTTCATTGCCATCTTCGTGTCTGGTTTTGCGCCCCCTCGGGCTCTTGCAGTGGGTAAGATCTTCGTGGGCTATACTCAGCCTTGTCTCAGGGTAGTAAGTTGGGGGTCTGATCATATCCCTCTAGTGGTGTGGGGGCTGTGCTTTGGCAAAGTTGGTGGAGTTATACCCTGCCTGGTTGACCCTGTCCGGGGTTATTGTCGGACAGGGCCACAGTGTCCCCCGACCCTTCCCTGTCTCAGTCTCCAGTATCTATGCTGCAATAGTCTATTTGCCGGGGGGCTGGAGTCAGTCTTTCCTATCTGGTGTCCTGTGGGAACTGAATTATACTCGCTCTAATTCCCCCATCTCTCTCTCCCCCTCTCTTCCCTCCCAGAGGATCTGAGCCCTAGGACCATGCCTCAGGACTACCTTGCCTGATGACTCCAGGCTGTCCCAGTCCACCTGGTCATACTGCTGATCCAGTTTCTGCTGTTTTATCTGTGGCTATGGAGCCCTGACCTGTTCACCGGACGTGCTACCTTGTCTATGAATGTTTGAAGATCTTGAAGAACAACCTTAATGGCCATGTACTCTTATAATCTCGACCCGGCAAAGCCAGAAGAGGACTTGCCACCCCTCAGAGCCTGGTTCCGCTCTAGGTTTCTTCATAGGTTCCTGCCTTTCCACGGAGTATTTCCTAGCCACTGTGCTTCTGCATTGCTTGTTCTTTGGGGTTTTAGGCTGGGTTTCTGTATAAGCACTTTGTGATATCTGCTAAAGTAAAAAGGGCTTTATAAATACATTTGATTGATTGATTGATTGATCTACACTGGTTGCAGGTGTTCATGATGTTTTGTACACTCAGTGTATTGTAATACGTAATTTTCAGGGGCCACTTTTGGCTCATGAGCACTACTTTCAAAACTACTGGCTAAAAAGCATAAAAAAGTACCAGAGAATAGAATCTCTTTAAGGGTGATAGGAGACTCTCCTGATTAAAGCTGATTAAAGACACTGCTGATCAGAGTGACTTTAACGGCAACTAACTAATTATGTGTAACCTTTATAAAAGGCCCTCTTATTAGCATAATGGATAGTTTAGTTTGGATGGACTGATCAAGCTCCATTCAAACGAACGACTGTCAAGTTCTTCAGTAGAGTGTAAACATAAATGTGTAAGCTCATTTAAGGACCTATAGCTTAAGGCAGTTCTCTCTGTCAAGAGAAGCTTGTTGGTGTGTGTGTGTGTGTGTGTGTGAGCACGTGCGTGCGTGCGTGTATGCGCGTGCGTGTGTGTGTGTGTGTGTGTGCGTGTGTGTGTGGTACTCATCATCACATCACACCACATTAACATGTGTCAGCGGCGGTACCAGAACTAATGATGTTCCATCAACCAAACACAGTCAATTAAGTTATGCAAATATGCACTAATTACAAATCCACACCGATCACACATCATCATTTAACCCCAATAGCCCCCTCCAAAAGGTATTATACGCTGGGCTTATATTGCATAAGAGTACGATTGGTTCCCTGTCTATATTACCCCCCACATTGATGGCTATATTCAATAGAGAGAGGGATGGGGGGTTGGAGACAGCAAAAAAAAGTAAGAAAAAGAGAAAGACAAAGATCAAAATGGCCCTACTGCCATTCAAAAAAACAATAATCATTCCCAATCTGTAGAAGACAGGCACAATGCAACCTTTTCACATCATGTATCGCTCGTCTAGCCCAGAACAATTACTGTATAATTGGTTCATCAGACCAACTTGGATTCATCTGACTTTGACTTGTATGTAGGCTATGTATAATGGGATCCAAACACTGGATGGTCAGAGAATGATGCGCCACTGAAATTGATGCGACAGCAGCAAAACAATCTACTAGTAAATAAATATGTCAATATATTTGTTCATGACTTGAACGAGGGTAAGCCTTGCCCAAGCCAGAATGGCCTATAGAGCAGGAGCCTATCTCCTGTTTCTGTAGCGTGCCTGAGGCAACTTGATGTACAAGTACACCCCCTGAACAGGATGTTAGTCTGTCACAAGCCTTGTACGAGGACCAGGGTCGTATTTACTAGGCACCAAAGTGAAGACAACAAACGGACACAGTGAGGGACTACCCAAACTTGTCCAATAAGTAAACGCTTGTTTTCATTACCCGTTGCAAAGCGTTTAGCTATGTTTCGCTACGCTGTGCACTAATGAACACGGCAGCTTTTCATAGAAACATGACTTGGGGTAAAGTCTATCTCATCAATCCACTATTGAGCTTCAAGCTCTCTGTCTTCCCGGTTAAATGGGCTTTCACACAAATAACTGGTAAGGTCTGTAAGGCTAACTGTTCACTGGAGCAGAGTGGACATCCCCTGTGTCTGTGGAGGCGGTAGGTAGGTAGGTGAACACTGGTCGATGAGGAGGGATAAGTGGAGCCAGTCAGGGCTTGTCCGGAGTCATGTCGTACAGCTGAGGATATCTGATTACCTCCATGGAGGTGTAAACGGATGTTTGTGCAGTCTGTCTGTGTGTGCCTGTCTGTCTGTCGATCTGTTTCCTAACCCTATCCAGACGCTGCCTCACCACACGGTTACGTTCCCAATTGATTGCCACCTTTTTCAGAGCCTTTAAGAACAGTTCTGACTGATGTAAAGGGAAGACATACGTTTTCTTTTGACCTGTTAACAGAGCTATGCAGCCAAGCTTCCGTTAACACATCATGGAAACAGCCTCTCGTTTCTCATAGAGGATGAACACTGCCCCCCAAAGGTGTGTTTTTCATTACATGCAGTACATGACTTCCCATTCTCTGTGGTCCTTTTTGTCATTGATCCATTCAACTTGGTATTCATTAGTGCACACAGTAGAAAAGTGTTTTGCGACGAAAAATTCAAATCAGCATTTGGACAAGTTTAGGTAGTCGCTTCCTGTTTCAGTCTGATTTCTTTCACTTGGTGCTAGGGAATACAATCCTAGAAAACTTAGATTTTATTGTCTACTCTAAACAATTATGTCATTTGTGGCTACCTTGTATTTTTCTCTCTAAGTGTTTCTGTAGGTATGCATTTTCCCTTCTCAAGACAACTGATATGTAGGCTATAACCATACTAGCATAGTATTGTCTACTTACCGTTGTGTTGATTACAGAGCTGAACCCATGTCTACACAGCTTGCTTGCTCCCCAAAAGGCCCCATATTACTTTCATAGTGCACTACTTTTGACTAGGACCCTTAGGCAGTGATGTAGTGGTTGAAATATATGTGGGTAAACGCTGATCGCTGGTCGGGATTAGAGAAGTAACACTCCCTATACTTTCAATGCTTTTTTTCCAAAAAAAGGTGGGTAAGCGCTTGGCAAAAATAAAAAGTGCGTAAACGGCGTTTAAATGCATTTACACTCCCCTACACCACTGTCCATAGGACCAGCTCGTAGGGCTCTGGACAACAGTAGTGCACTATATATTGGTAATAGAGAGCCATTTGGTTTAGATGAAAGCTGAAGCTATTCATCCACAGCTCCTCTAATTAGGGCTGTGGATGAATCCATAGCCTCCCAACCTTGACCGCATGCTGGGGCTGTAATTTACTTAATCACTTGGAGAAACTGCAGTTGTTGTGATTCAATCGATACTACAAGTGTTTTTCCTCAGCAAAAGAACGAAGGAGGAGGATAAAGATGACCATAATTTTGAAAGAATAAAGCAAAGGAAATTGCCCAAAATAGCTAGTTAGGAAGAAATGAAGACTACCTTTCACTGACAAAAAATGCTGATTATCTAGATGACAGACATAGTTTAGGCTGTCATTGTAAATAAGAATGTGTTCTAAATTGACTTGCCTAGTTAAATAAAGGTTAAATAAAAATGAACAAAAAATGTTATCACATTTTTACTCCTTTTAATTCCCTTTCCTATTCTTTCATTTTGACTCCCTTTAGTCTCCTATTCTAGCAAGCCTGCCTGTGTCATTCCTCTGAAAGAAACAGAGGAGCCGGGGCAGCCGTTTCCTCCCCGACCTCAGCACTTTCCTTCTGGGCCAGGCGGGGAGAGGACAGGGGGAGGGGGGCATGGACACCTGGGGGAGAGGAGAGGGGGTGGAGGGTAGGAACGGTGGCACACTCTGCCCGGAGAGGGCACGCTAGTGGTCGGCTGGGGAGAAATGATGGGTGGGGGGTGTTCCTGAACCCCTGTTTCCATCCTCTCGTCCTCTGTCTTTCTCTCTCTCTCTCTTTTATTCTGTGTGAAGGGAAACCTGCAGATTGGGGGCTTGTTCCTGTGAGTCATGTTCACTGCGCTCTATCTCCTTGTTTAGCTTTCTCAATGTGGAAAATGAGTAGGGGTGTGTACATTTAAAAAAAAAGTTGTCTGGGCAGTGAGAAGGAGCAGCCAAGGGTGTTGTGGAGGTCCTCTGTAGTTTTAGGATCCTGAATAAATGTTGTGAGAACACAGACAAGGGGTTTGGGGTGATGGGTGCAATAGTGAGTGCAACATTCATTCTGGTTTAAAGGACCAGTGTAGTCAAAAAGTTGATTTCCTGTGTTTTATTATATTTCCACACTATGAGGCTGGAATAATACTGTGACATTTTGAAAATTATGATAATGCCCTTTTATTGTAAGATCTGTTTGAAAATACTGCCTGACATTTCAGCCCATTTTGGTGGGATGGAGCATTGGCCAGCCTTGTGACATCACCAGTGTCACGATCGTCGTTGTAATCATACTCAGACCAAGGCGCAGCGTACGTAGAGTTCCACATCTTTATTAAATGAAACTCACGAAAACAATAACGAGCAACAAACACGTGCAGCTATGGCATGCTCACAGGCAACTCCGCATGAACAAGACCCCACAAACACAGGTGGGAAAAATAACTACTTAAATATGATCCCCAATTAGAGACAACGATTACCAGCTGCCTCTAATTGGGAATCATACAAATCACCAACATAGAAATAATAAACTAGAATACCCCCCAGTCACGCCCTGACCTACTTCACCATAGAGAAACAATGTCTCTCTATGGTCAGGGTGTGACAACCAGGCAGTAAATTGGTTAATAGACCAATAAGAAAGAGAGTTCCAAACCCCTCTGCCAATTTACAGATAGTTGTCAGTTTTCCACTTCCCACTCAGACCACTCCCAGACAGTCCTGCAACATTCTTGCTTGAGAAATTGCTCTTTGCTATTAGAAGCTATTTTTGTTTATTTTTGACCATTTTATTTGAAAACAAAGGTACTTAATTGTTACCCAGAAATGATTTGATATTGAGATAAAAACAGCTACATTGGACCTTTAACCAGGCTATTGGGCTGGTGGGT
This sequence comes from Salmo salar, assembly GCF_965601325.2. NCBI lineage: Eukaryota > Metazoa > Chordata > Actinopteri > Salmoniformes > Salmonidae > Salmo > Salmo salar. Next base: position 63,799,290 of record NC_138306.1, on the reverse strand, counting down.
TAAAGATGCCAACAAAGGGGAAACGTAACTTTGTCTTGAGAGACTGAGTTACTTGGTGTTTCAGTGGTAAAAAAAAAAGCAAAAAGGCCTGTCTTACACACCAAAAAAATGTATTGCAATTTCTGGAGATATCTCCACTTACACGATATGAGACCATAGGATTTTGAACACTCACTGTAGCACTCAGATTGCAAACAAAACCCAGACCATAGAAATATAATTCATTGAATATATTTGATTTCTATGACCCAAACTTCCCACAATGAGGTGACCCAAAGCTTTTACACCTCTAGGTGTGCATCCCAAATGGAACCCTATTCCCTAGTCAATCAATTAAATGAATTTTATAAAGCACATCTTACAACAGCATTTGTCACAAAGTGCTATACAGATACCCAGCCTAAAACCCAAAAGAGCAAGCAATGCATATGTAGACATTTCTTAGCTTTCGGTTTTTGGTCCGAGAGCATGCAGCCGTGCTCTCCACGAGACCATGGAGACACTGACATAACATTGCCTCACCTTTCGAGGCTTTGAAGTGATAGGGATAAGCTACCCTCAGCTTGGACTTGTCACGAAGTTCAAAGGCCTAGACTGGACGTCTCCAACCAACTAGACCTCTTAATGTAGAGGAGGTACTCTCAGTACGTCCCAAATGGCACCCTATTCCCTTTATAGTGCACTACTTTTGACCAGGGCTCTGGTCAAAAGTAGTGCACTATAAAGGGATTAAGGTGCCATTTGGGACTAACTGCCTGCTTTTCCTTTCAACCCAATACTCTCCCTCCCTCCCTCAACTTCAGAGAACAATTCAAAAGGAGAGAAAGAGAGTTTTGAAACCGTTTTAAGTGCAATATTTACTGTTAAATTCGAATAGTTTCTTGTTGATGTTGTTTTGTGTCTTCTCACTTTTGTTTATTGTTTATTTCATTTGCTTTGGCAATGTAAACACGTTTCCCATGCTAATGAAGCCCATTTGAATTGAGAAAGAGAGAGAGAGAGAGATACAGAAGGGATTGAAACCAACAGCAGTTTAAGTTCTTTGAGCCAATCTGTTGTGAGAGGCAGATCCTCGGTCTTGTGTTTTACATTTGTATTTTTTTGTGAGATGGAGGGATGATTTTTTTCTCTCTGTCTTTGGAGAGTAGCCACAGTGTCAGTCCACTGACCTCTCTCGCTCAATTCAAATCAATTCAAAAGGCTTTATTGGCATGGGAAACATATGTTTACATTGAAAAAAGCAAGTGAAATAAACAATTAAAAATGAATAGTAAACATTACACTCAAAAACGTTCCAAAGGAATAGAGACATTTCAAATTATGGCTATATATAGTGTTATAACGATGTGCAAATAGTTAAAATACAAAAGGGAAAATAAATAAACATAAACATGGGTTGTATTTACAGTGGTGTTTGTTCTTCACTGGTTGACCTTTTCTCTCTCCCTCCCCCCCTCAACCTAAAGACGGTCTCTCTCTCGCTCTCGCTCTCTTTCTCGTTCTCGTTCTCGCTCTGTCACGACTTCCGCCGAAGTTGGTCCCTCTCCTTGTTCGGGCGGCACTCGGTGTTCGACGTCACCGGTCTTCTAACCATCGCCGATCCACTTTTCATTTTCCATTTGTTTTGTCTGTGGGTTTTTCACACCTGGTTTCAATTCCCCAATTACATGTTCATTATTTAACCCTCTGTTTCCCACATGTCATCGTATGTGTTTGTTCTATGTTGAGGGCTGTATGTGACGGCTGGTATTTTGTTGCCGGATTTTGTAATATGCACCCGTGTAATTTTCGTGGTACGGTATATTTCACGCACCGTTGTATTGTTTCTATACTGGTGTTTTTCGTGTATTAAATACCTTGTCCATGCTTTCAATTTAAGCGCTTTATTGGCATGGGAAACATATGTTTTACATCGCCAAAGCAAGTGAAATAAGATAATAAACAAAAGTAATAAACAGTAAACATTACACTCACAAAAGTTCCAAAACATTAAGACATTTCAAATGTCATATGTGCTGCAGACTGTTCTAGTGCCCTCGCCAATTTGTTGATATATATATATATATATATATATATATATATATATATATGTTGGGGCTTAAGCTGCTTCCCTCTCTCACCCCACAGCCCTGTGGAAATAAATGTGTGTTTTTTGCCAATTTTAACCGCACACTTCTTGTTTGTGTACATGAAATTTAATGATTTTATAATGTCGTATGTTTTACCCCCAACACCACTTTCCATCAATTTGTATAACAGACCCTCAGGCCAAATTGAGTCAAAAGCTTTTTTGAAATCAACAAAGCATGAGAAGACCTTGCCTTTGTTTGTTTGTCCATTAGGGTGTGCAGGGCGAATATGTGGTCTGTCATACAGTAATTTGGGACTTGGCCACTAATCCTGCCAGTCACAGGAGGTGAACGTCCATGCTCTGACTGGGTAATTGGTCACAAACTGGTCAGGGATACATTACTGCCGTCTCTGATTACTGCATACATTACTGCCTTCACTGATTACTGTATACGTTACTGTCTTCACTGATTACTGCATACATTACTGCCGTCTCTGATTACTGTATACATTACTGCCGTCTATGATTACTGTATACATTACTGCCTTCACTGATTACTGTATACATTACTGCCGTCTCTGATTACTGTATACATTACTGCTGTCTCTGATTACTGTATACATTACTGCTTTCACTGATTACTGTATTCATTACTGCCTTCACTGATTACTGTATACATTACTGCCGTCTCTGATTACTGCATACATTACTGCCTTCACTGATTACTGTATACGTTACTGTCTTCACTGATTACTGCATACATTACTGCCGTCTCTGATTACTGTATACATTACTGCCTTCACTGATTACTGTATACATTACTGCCTTCACTGATTACTGTATACATTACTGCCTTCACTGATTACTGTATACATTACTGCCTTCACTGATTACTGTATACGTTACTGTCTTCACTGATTACTGCATACATTACTGCCGTCTCTGATTACTGTATACATTACTGCCGTCTATGATTACTGTATACATTACTGCCTTCACTGATTACTGTATATATTACTGCCGTCTCTGATTACTGTATACATTACTGCTGTCTCTGATTACTGTATACATTACTGCTTTCACTGATTACTGTATTCATTACTGCCTTCACTGATTACTGTATACATTACTGCCGTCTCTGATTACTGCATACATTACTGCCTTCACTGATTACTGTATACGTTACTGTCTTCACTGATTACTGCATACATTACTGCCGTCTCTGATTACTGTATACATTACTGCCGTCTCTGATTACTGTATACATTACTGCTTTCACTGATTACATTACTGCCTTCACTGATTACTGTATACATTACTGCCTTCACTGATTACTGTATACATTACTGCCTTCACTGATTACTGTATACATTACTGCCGTATCTGATAAAAAAAAAATATATATATTTTAAATTTAACTAGGCAAGTCAGTTAAGAACAAATTCTTATTTACAATGAGTAACTGCCTTGCTCAGGGGCCAAACAACAGAGTTTTACCTTGTCATCTCAAGGATTCGATCCAGCAACCTTTCGATTTCTGGCCCAACGCTCTAACCACAAGGCTACCTGCCGCCCCTAGGCAACAGCCATGGCAACAGCCAGACCATAACACACCTCTCTGATACCATTTATTTAGGCTAAGCTTGCATCCCAAATGGCACCCTATGCCCTATATATATACCTATAAACCTTTTACCAGAGCCCTATGGGAGAGAAAGAGAGTTTTGAAACCGTTTTAAGTGCAATATTTACTGTTAAATTCGAATAGTTTCTTGTTGATGTTGTTTTGTGTCTTCTCACTTTTGTTTATTGTTTATTTCATTTGCTTTGGCAATGTAAACACGTTTCCCATGCTAATGAAGCCCATTTGAATTGAGAAAGAGAGAGAGAGAGAGATACAGAAGGGATTGAAACCAACAGCAGTTTAAGTTCTTTGAGCCAATCTGTTGTGAGAGGCAGATCCTCGGTCTTGTGTTTTACATTTGTATTTTTTTGTGAGATGGAGGGATGATTTTTTTCTCTCTGTCTTTGGAGAGTAGCCACAGTGTCAGTCCACTGACCTCTCTCGCTCAATTCAAATCAATTCAAAAGGCTTTATTGGCATGGGAAACATATGTTTACATTGAAAAAAGCAAGTGAAATAAACAATTAAAAATGAATAGTAAACATTACACTCAAAAACGTTCCAAAGGAATAGAGACATTTCAAATTATGGCTATATATAGTGTTATAACGATGTGCAAATAGTTAAAATACAAAAGGGAAAATAAATAAACATAAACATGGGTTGTATTTACAGTGGTGTTTGTTCTTCACTGGTTGACCTTTTCTCTCTCCCTCCCCCCCTCAACCTAAAGACGGTCTCTCTCTCGCTCTCGCTCTCTTTCTCGTTCTCGTTCTCGCTCTGTCACGACTTCCGCCGAAGTTGGTCCCTCTCCTTGTTCGGGCGGCACTCGGTGTTCGACGTCACCGGTCTTCTAACCATCGCCGATCCACTTTTCATTTTCCATTTGTTTTGTCTGTGGGTTTTTCACACCTGGTTTCAATTCCCCAATTACATGTTCATTATTTAACCCTCTGTTTCCCACATGTCATCGTATGTGTTTGTTCTATGTTGAGGGCTGTATGTGACGGCTGGTATTTTGTTGCCGGATTTTGTAATATGCACCCGTGTAATTTTCGTGGTACGGTATATTTCACGCACCGTTGTATTGTTTCTATACTGGTGTTTTTCGTGTATTAAATACCTTGTCCATGCTTTCAATTTAAGCGCTTTATTGGCATGGGAAACATATGTTTTACATCGCCAAAGCAAGTGAAATAAGATAATAAACAAAAGTAATAAACAGTAAACATTACACTCACAAAAGTTCCAAAACATTAAGACATTTCAAATGTCATATGTGCTGCAGACTGTTCTAGTGCCCTCGCCAATTTGTTGATATAGATAGATATATATATATATATATATATATATATATATATATATATATATATATATGTTGGGGCTTAAGCTGCTTCCCTCTCTCACCCCACAGCCCTGTGGAAATAAATGTGTGTTTTTTGCCAATTTTAACCGCACACTTCTTGTTTGTGTACATGAAATTTAATGATTTTATAATGTCGTATGTTTTACCCCCAACACCACTTTCCATCAATTTGTATAACAGACCCTCAGGCCAAATTGAGTCAAAAGCTTTTTTGAAATCAACAAAGCATGAGAAGACCTTGCCTTTGTTTGTTTGTCCATTAGGGTGTGCAGGGCGAATATGTGGTCTGTCATACAGTAATTTGGGACTTGGCCACTAATCCTGCCAGTCACAGGAGGTGAACGTCCATGCTCTGACTGGGTAATTGGTCACAAACTGGTCAGGGATACATTACTGCCGTCTCTGATTACTGCATACATTACTGCCTTCACTGATTACTGTATACGTTACTGTCTTCACTGATTACTGCATACATTACTGCCGTCTCTGATTACTGTATACATTACTGCCGTCTATGATTACTGTATACATTACTGCCTTCACTGATTACTGTATACATTACTGCCGTCTCTGATTACTGTATACATTACTGCTGTCTCTGATTACTGTATACATTACTGCTTTCACTGATTACTGTATTCATTACTGCCTTCACTGATTACTGTATACATTACTGCCGTCTCTGATTACTGCATACATTACTGCCTTCACTGATTACTGTATACGTTACTGTCTTCACTGATTACTGCATACATTACTGCCGTCTCTGATTACTGTATACATTACTGCCGTCTATGATTACTGTATACATTACTGCCTTCACTGATTACTGTATACATTACTGCCGTCTCTGATTACTGTATACATTACTGCTGTCTCTGATTACTGTATACATTACTGCTTTCACTGATTACTGTATTCATTACTGCCTTCACTGATTACTGTATACATTACTGCCGTCTCTGATTACTGCATACATTACTGCCTTCACTGATTACTGTATACGTTACTGTCTTCACTGATTACTGCATACATTACTGCCGTCTCTGATTACTGTATACATTACTGCCGTCTCTGATTACTGTATACATTACTGCTTTCACTGATTACATTACTGCCTTCACTGATTACTGTATACATTACTGCCTTCACTGATTACTGTATACATTACTGCCTTCACTGATTACTGTATACATTACTGCCGTATCTGATAAAAAAAAAATATATATATTTTAAATTTAACTAGGCAAGTCAGTTAAGAACAAATTCTTATTTACAATGAGTAACTGCCTTGCTCAGGGGCCAAACAACAGAGTTTTACCTTGTCATCTCAAGGATTCGATCCAGCAACCTTTCGATTTCTGGCCCAACGCTCTAACCACAAGGCTACCTGCCGCCCCTAGGCAACAGCCATGGCAACAGCCAGACCATAACACACCTCTCTGATACCATTTATTTAGGCTAAGCTTGCATCCCAAATGGCACCCTATGCCCTATATATATACCTATAAACCTTTTACCAGAGCCCTATGGGAGAGAAAGAGAGTTTTGAAACCGTTTTAAGTGCAATATTTACTGTTAAATTCGAATAGTTTCTTGTTGATGTTGTTTTGTGTCTTCTCACTTTTGTTTATTGTTTATTTCATTTGCTTTGGCAATGTAAACACGTTTCCCATGCTAATGAAGCCCATTTGAATTGAGAAAGAGAGAGAGAGAGAGATACAGAAGGGATTGAAACCAACAGCAGTTTAAGTTCTTTGAGCCAATCTGTTGTGAGAGGCAGATCCTCGGTCTTGTGTTTTACATTTGTATTTTTTTGTGAGATGGAGGGATGATTTTTTTCTCTCTGTCTTTGGAGAGTAGCCACAGTGTCAGTCCACTGACCTCTCTCGCTCAATTCAAATCAATTCAAAAGGCTTTATTGGCATGGGAAACATATGTTTACATTGAAAAAAGCAAGTGAAATAAACAATTAAAAATGAATAGTAAACATTACACTCAAAAACGTTCCAAAGGAATAGAGACATTTCAAATTATGGCTATATATAGTGTTATAACGATGTGCAAATAGTTAAAATACAAAAGGGAAAATAAATAAACATAAACATGGGTTGTATTTACAGTGGTGTTTGTTCTTCACTGGTTGACCTTTTCTCTCTCCCTCCCCCCCTCAACCTAAAGACGGTCTCTCTCTCGCTCTCGCTCTCTTTCTCGTTCTCGTTCTCGCTCTGTCACGACTTCCGCCGAAGTTGGTCCCTCTCCTTGTTCGGGCGGCACTCGGTGTTCGACGTCACCGGTCTTCTAACCATCGCCGATCCACTTTTCATTTTCCATTTGTTTTGTCTGTGGGTTTTTCACACCTGGTTTCAATTCCCCAATTACATGTTCATTATTTAACCCTCTGTTTCCCACATGTCATCGTATGTGTTTGTTCTATGTTGAGGGCTGTATGTGACGGCTGGTATTTTGTTGCCGGATTTTGTAATATGCACCCGTGTAATTTTCGTGGTACGGTATATTTCACGCACCGTTGTATTGTTTCTATACTGGTGTTTTTCGTGTATTAAATACCTTGTCCATGCTTTCAATTTAAGCGCTTTATTGGCATGGGAAACATATGTTTTACATCGCCAAAGCAAGTGAAATAAGATAATAAACAAAAGTAATAAACAGTAAACATTACACTCACAAAAGTTCCAAAACATTAAGACATTTCAAATGTCATATGTGCTGCAGACTGTTCTAGTGCCCTCGCCAATTTGTTGATATAGATAGATATATATATATATATATATATATATATATATATATATATATATATATATATATATATATATATGTTGGGGCTTAAGCTGCTTCCCTCTCTCACCCCACAGCCCTGTGGAAATAAATGTGTGTTTTTTGCCAATTTTAACCGCACACTTCTTGTTTGTGTACATGAAATTTAATGATTTTATAATGTCGTATGTTTTACCCCCAACACCACTTTCCATCAATTTGTATAACAGACCCTCAGGCCAAATTGAGTCAAAAGCTTTTTTGAAATCAACAAAGCATGAGAAGACCTTGCCTTTGTTTGTTTGTCCATTAGGGTGTGCAGGGCGAATATGTGGTCTGTCATACAGTAATTTGGGACTTGGCCACTAATCCTGCCAGTCACAGGAGGTGAACGTCCATGCTCTGACTGGGTAATTGGTCACAAACTGGTCAGGGATACATTACTGCCGTCTCTGATTACTGCATACATTACTGCCTTCACTGATTACTGTATACGTTACTGTCTTCACTGATTACTGCATACATTACTGCCGTCTCTGATTACTGTATACATTACTGCCGTCTATGATTACTGTATACATTACTGCCTTCACTGATTACTGTATACATTACTGCCGTCTCTGATTACTGTATACATTACTGCTGTCTCTGATTACTGTATACATTACTGCTTTCACTGATTACTGTATTCATTACTGCCTTCACTGATTACTGTATACATTACTGCCGTCTCTGATTACTGCATACATTACTGCCTTCACTGATTACTGTATACGTTACTGTCTTCACTGATTACTGCATACATTACTGCCGTCTCTGATTACTGTATACATTACTGCCGTCTATGATTACTGTATACATTACTGCCTTCACTGATTACTGTATACATTACTGCCGTCTCTGATTACTGTATACATTACTGCTGTCTCTGATTACTGTATACATTACTGCTTTCACTGATTACTGTATTCATTACTGCCTTCACTGATTACTGTATACATTACTGCCGTCTCTGATTACTGCATACATTACTGCCTTCACTGATTACTGTATACGTTACTGTCTTCACTGATTACTGCATACATTACTGCCGTCTCTGATTACTGTATACATTACTGCCGTCTCTGATTACTGTATACATTACTGCTTTCACTGATTACATTACTGCCTTCACTGATTACTGTATACATTACTGCCTTCACTGATTACTGTATACATTACTGCCTTCACTGATTACTGTATACATTACTGCCGTATCTGATAAAAAAAAAATATATATATTTTAAATTTAACTAGGCAAGTCAGTTAAGAACAAATTCTTATTTACAATGAGTAACTGCCTTGCTCAGGGGCCAAACAACAGAGTTTTACCTTGTCATCTCAAGGATTCGATCCAGCAACCTTTCGATTTCTGGCCCAACGCTCTAACCACAAGGCTACCTGCCGCCCCTAGGCAACAGCCATGGCAACAGCCAGACCATAACACACCTCTCTGATACCATTTATTTAGGCTAAGCTTGCATCCCAAATGGCACCCTATGCCCTATATATATACCTATAAACCTTTTACCAGAGCCCTATGGGAGAGAAAGAGAGTTTTGAAACCGTTTTAAGTGCAATATTTACTGTTAAATTCGAATAGTTTCTTGTTGATGTTGTTTTGTGTCTTCTCACTTTTGTTTATTGTTTATTTCATTTGCTTTGGCAATGTAAACACGTTTCCCATGCTAATGAAGCCCATTTGAATTGAGAAAGAGAGAGAGAGAGAGATACAGAAGGGATTGAAACCAACAGCAGTTTAAGTTCTTTGAGCCAATCTGTTGTGAGAGGCAGATCCTCGGTCTTGTGTTTTACATTTGTATTTTTTTGTGAGATGGAGGGATGATTTTTTTCTCTCTGTCTTTGGAGAGTAGCCACAGTGTCAGTCCACTGACCTCTCTCGCTCAATTCAAATCAATTCAAAAGGCTTTATTGGCATGGGAAACATATGTTTACATTGAAAAAAGCAAGTGAAATAAACAATTAAAAATGAATAGTAAACATTACACTCAAAAACGTTCCAAAGGAATAGAGACATTTCAAATTATGGCTATATATAGTGTTATAACGATGTGCAAATAGTTAAAATACAAAAGGGAAAATAAATAAACATAAACATGGGTTGTATTTACAGTGGTGTTTGTTCTTCACTGGTTGACCTTTTCTCTCTCCCTCCCCCCCTCAACCTAAAGACGGTCTCTCTCTCGCTCTCGCTCTCTTTCTCGTTCTCGTTCTCGCTCTGTCACGACTTCCGCCGAAGTTGGTCCCTCTCCTTGTTCGGGCGGCACTCGGTGTTCGACGTCACCGGTCTTCTAACCATCGCCGATCCACTTTTCATTTTCCATTTGTTTTGTCTGTGGGTTTTTCACACCTGGTTTCAATTCCCCAATTACATGTTCATTATTTAACCCTCTGTTTCCCACATGTCATCGTATGTGTTTGTTCTATGTTGAGGGCTGTATGTGACGGCTGGTATTTTGTTGCCGGATTTTGTAATATGCACCCGTGTAATTTCCGTGGTACGGTATATTTCACGCACCGTTGTATTGTTTCTATACTGGTGTTTTTCGTGTATTAAATACCTTGTCCATGCTTTCAATTTAAGCGCTTTATTGGCATGGGAAACATATGTTTTACATCGCCAAAGCAAGTGAAATAAGATAATAAACAAAAGTAATAAACAGTAAACATTACACTCACAAAAGTTCCAAAACATTAAGACATTTCAAATGTCATATGTGCTGCAGACTGTTCTAGTGCCCTCGCCAATTTGTTGATATAGATATATATATATATATATATATATATATATATATATATATATATATATATATATGTTGGGGCTTAAGCTGCTTCCCTCTCTCACCCCACAGCCCTGTGGAAATAAATGTGTGTTTTTTGCCAATTTTAACCGCACACTTCTTGTTTGTGTACATGAAATTTAATGATTTTATAATGTCGTATGTTTTACCCCCAACACCACTTTCCATCAATTTGTATAACAGACCCTCAGGCCAAATTGAGTCAAAAGCTTTTTTGAAATCAACAAAGCATGAGAAGACCTTGCCTTTGTTTGTTTGTCCATTAGGGTGTGCAGGGCGAATATGTGGTCTGTCTGGGAATATGGTGCCATTTGGGATGCAGCCTAAGACTGGAGTGTCGGTGAGCCTGTACTGTATGTGAGCAAATGAGGAGAAGGCAATAGAGCTGTTCGAAGATGGTGAAAGCATAAAAATATATATTGGCAAAAGTGCACTGGTGGCCAACTAAAAACACTAGCTATATACCTTTATTTTTCTTCCACGGCCTGGTTGGCAGACTACATTTGAAAATCTGTGAATGCATCACCACTCACACAGAAAACTCACTAAAGATGTGGAACTTTTCACTCAAACTCACAACATTTCTGTCTCAGTCGGATCCACTTAGTGAATCGATGGAAACACATATTTAATTGTTTTTTGGATGATTGATCTGGGTTTTCTGCAAGCCTTTTTATTTCGACAAGCCTCTTAATTTTACCCCCAGCAGTACAGTCAATGAACAATAAGACATCTTCTCCAACAAAGAAACCCTGGCAGTGGTCTCCTCCGTCCTCTTTTAAAAAATCTATTAAAATTGAGTTAAAATGAATGACAACCAGGGATCAATGGCGGCAATTTTAGAAAACCATGCAACTTTCATTCAGATTGCAGTGAAGTATTGATTCAAACTAGCTTAAAGTAAATCTTTTTTTTATCTATCTAAACAATTTCATTACATCTCTGAAAGTAGAATAAAGTTAAGTATGTAAAGCCACACATTGATTTTATGCGTAGAATGCCCTATTCATCATAAAATATGACAGTATAATTATTTGTTACTGACTTATAAGAGAAGTGTTTTAAATCATCATGTCAATAGCTCAGTCCATTGAGTCTGACCATAGGTAGGCACACACACACGCACACACACACACACACACACACACACACACACACACACACCCCCTTAGACAAGGCTAAGGGATCATCCATAAGAAAGTCTCTCTGCAGGTGTCTATATCCTGGCAGGGGTTTTCACTCCCGCAGGCAAGATCAATATCTTCCAACAACAGCTACCTCGGACCTCGAGACACTCCACACAAACTGTTTTTCATATACAGGATATTATTAGACAGCCACAGTGAAATGTCAAGATCTTTAAAAGGTAAATATCTCTCAAATGTCACCTGGAGGGTTTCCAAATTATTTTCCTCCTCATTGTCAAGATCGGGGCTGACATTAGGAATGAATGATTTTTCTGCCATGGGTGATTTCTCAGAGTCATTTGTTTCTGTCGTGTTGTCACTGATCGTTGTGGTGTGGTTGTTTGCATTCTAATGGCTGTTGTGTAGCAGGAGAGCAGGGCAACTGTTTGACCGTTGTGCTTGTGGGGGCTTTGAGATGGCTTTGATCTCAAACACTATGTGCCAGCGGAGATCACAGACACTGGATGGAAAATAGGCAATACCTAAGGTAACTAACTAGTGGTTATTACACGTACTGTAGGCTATAGGTTGGTGTAGGTGGTGGTTTAGGATAGAGTTGACCGACATGCCTGGATTAGGTTATAGTGAATTCATCCCCTGATGTATGTGTTTGTACTTACATGGAACTAGAATTAAACTTGAACTTGTGTCTGGCCATGTGAGACTAGGAAAGCTATACACACAGCTCAAAGCCAGTCCTGTACAGTATTGTTATACCATCGAACCAAGCCGAGCTGGGGTGGCCTGGTTACATATCCACCATAGCAGCTGGAACGTTCTGGAAAGGACAATATGAAAAGAAAATGGTTTGTGTCATCACAGTAGTGTGAAAAGGGTATTGGACTGGCCCAGGTAGGTTAGCCTGGATCATAGGGAAACAAAAAATATATACAAAAATCTACTGGGAAAGTAGCTCTGCCTTACGTTAGTGTTTCATCCAGTTTCCAGAGTAATCAAAAGATCAGAGGAAATTTGCCTTTCACACTCAATATCATCTCAAATATCAACCATTGTCACGTAGATTTGTTTTTCCCAACACAGATGATGTCTATTTTTAAGTTGTTTGTTGTTTGTTTGTTTTTCGTAACTGAAACATCTGTTTTGGTCTCCCGTGTGACAGACAGCTTGGCACAGAGCGAGGAAGGCAGCGGCGGCTTCACCAGGCAGAGCATCTCCTCTTCGCCAACCCTGGAATTGTGGGTAATGATGAGGCTCCCGTGGGAGATGTGGATGTGGCACTGTACCAGCGGTTCTGATGATGTCACAGCGTCAGGAGGAACACAAACAATTCAAACTTGAAAGGTTTGTTTGATGGAAGTCAAACTACAAGGAAACCATGGTTATAGCTTTTGCAGGGTTTCTCAACCACTCATTTTATGATTTGAAAAGAATATGACAGAGACACCTTGATAAATATTTTTGTGTGTGTTGATTATTACTGTATGCTCCCTTCAGATTTAGACTACAGCTCTTCACTGTTCACTCCACAGCTATGTACTATTACTGTGAAAGAGATCTTCTGGCAGCATTTTTTTTTAAGATTGCTAAATTAGTCTAGCGGCCAGCTATCTAAACTTGTAGTAAGCATGGTCGAATTACCGACCAGGAGGCACCCATTGATTTTGTTTATCACTCTCACACATATATCATACTAAAAACTGAAAATATTGCTCTCCACCCTATGGCAAAATGTGTAGAATTGCAGGAAATTAGCTCTGAAACATTTTTTTTAATAAATCTCTGCCCAATGGCAAAATGAGTAGAACTGCATGGAATTAGTTAAACAATTTCTAAATTTCACTCCTCCCCAAGGCAAAACGTGTAGATTTGCAGCAAACTTGCTTAAAAACTACAACATGTTCTCTACGCCCCATAGCAAAATGTGTAGAATTGCAGGAAATGAATTCCGCTGTCAAGAGGGGGGCCGCTAAAAGGTTTTACTCGCAAGGTTGGGGAAACAAAATTTCACTTAGGGCCTCCAAAAGGCTAGGGCCGGCTCTGACAAGATGTGTGGGTATGGATGTGTTTTTTTTTTTGTGGCCCCCAGCCCCATCAAAGTTGCCCATCCCTGCCCTATATAGAAGGATACACTACTTTTTGACAAGAGCCCTATGGGCCCTGGTCAAAAGTTCTGCACAATAAGGGTGACATTTGAGACGCAGCCCTAGACTATAGACAAAAGACACATTCCATTTTTACATCAGTTTCCTTCAGATATGTAAGCAGAGTCAGTAATTCACAAAAACCATAAAGTTATGTGAAAAGGGGAGGGAATAAGAGCAACACAGTGGAAAACCATTAGACATTTCATAATTTCCCTCCAGACGTGATTGAGCTGGATCGGCTGAGAGTTCAAAACACTCTGGACGGGAGGCAGTCATCCATCTTGACTGATTATGTCATTTAGATGTAATTGCAAGCCCCTAGGGATCGCTTCTCCACATATGCAGGCAGCGTGCACACAGACCCACACACACAAACAGCATATTGCATTGCACTCACTCACTGGCTATAACATTTCTGTTTACCCTCACAAAGAAAGTAAAATGTCCCATGCACATCCGCCGACTGCTCCGTTTCATGGGTAATCAAATTAGAGTTGGTTTTCGATACATCACTGACAAATTGTTTATTAAACAAAAGGGGTTCGGTTTCCATATAATTGACAGCGATTCACTGGGGAGCAGGAGGCATAAACCTTGCTCTGGTGTATGTGTGTGTGTGTGTGTGTGTGTGTAGGGGATTTTTGTATTTATACATTTTGGGATTTCTTTGTATTTTACCCCCTTTTTCTCCCAATTTCAATCTTGTCTCTTCGCTGCAACTCCCCAACAGGCTCGGGAGGCGAAGGTCAAGTCATGCGTCCTCCGAAACATAATCTGCCAAACTGGGCTTCTTAACACCCGCCCACTTAACCCGGAAGCCAGGCGCACCAATGTGTTGTAGGAAACACCGTTCAACTGACGACCGAGGTCAGCCTGCAGGCGCCTGGCCTGCCGCAAGGAGTTGCTAGAGTGTGATGAGCAAAGTAAAGCCCCCCAGGCCAAACCCTCCCCTAACCCGTACAACGCTGGGCCAATTGTGTGCCGCCCTATGGGACTCCCGATCATGGCCAGTTGTGACCCATCCTTGGATTGATCCCAGGTCTGTAGTGACACCTCTAGCACTGCGATGCAGTGCCTTAGACCGCTGCACCACTCGGGAGGCAGGGCAAGAGATTTTTTTATATACAGTACTGTACCACAATAGTGTATTATCAAAGCAAATCCCATATCATGGATCTTTTTCATGATGTCCTACATTTTAAATGTGAAATAATTGAATTTGTCAATACTAGGTTACAGCTGAGAAAACAACTTTAAACAACAAAAGTTTTGGTTTGTATGGTTTTCACAATGGTTATCCCTAGCTCTCTTCTACTTCCAAGGAAGTGTATAGGTCACGCCCTGGTTCAATGACCACGCTATTGTCCACTGCTTGAGTCAGCGTCACCTGTCAATCATCGCATGGAAAATGCCTTTAGAATGTGATCAGTCTTCTGCTCCATATAATCTCTAGCCTATGACCTTTTCAGATGGAAAACCTTTCACTGCATCCCAAATGGCACCCTATTCCCTATAGAAGTGCAGTAATTGACCAGGACCACCCTGCTTTGTTTTGTCTCTATAGTAAAGAGATACAGAGCATTCGGATTCAGACCCCTTCATTTTTTCCACATTTTGTTACATTACAGCCTTATTCTAAAATGGATTAAATGATTTCCCCCCCTCATCAATCTACACACAATACCCCATAATGACAAAGCAAAAACAGGTTTTTAGATTTTTTTGTAAATGAATAAAAAGTAAAAAACTGAAATACCTTATTTACATAAGTATTCAGACCCTTTGCTATGAGACTCGAAATTGAGGTCAGGTGCATCATGTTTCCATTGATCATCCTTGAGATGTTTCTAACAACTTGATTGGAGTCCACGTGTGGTAAATTACATTGATTGGACATGATTTGGAAAGGCACACAGCTCTCTGTATAAGGTCCCATAGTTGACAGTGCATGTCACAGCAAAAACCAAGCCATGAGGTCAAAGGAATTGTCCGTAGAGCTCCGAGACAGGATTGTGTCGAGGCACAGATCTGGGGAAGGATACAAAAACATTTCTGCAGCATTGAAGGTCCCCAAGAACACAGTGGCCTCCATCATTCTTAAATGGAAGAAGTTTGGAACCACCAAGATTCTTCCTAGAGCTGGGCGCCTAGCCAAACTGAGCAATCAGGGGAGAAGGGCCTTTTGTCAGGGAGATGACCAAGAACCCGATGGTCACTCTGACAGAGCTCCAGAGTTCCTCTGTGGAGATGGGAGAACCTTGCAGAAGGACAACCATCTCTGCAGTGCTCCACCAATCAGGTCTTTGTGGAAGAGTGGCCAGACAGAAGCCACTCGTTAGTAGTTTGCCAAAAGATTGAACTCTTGGCCTGAATGCCAACCGTCACGTCTGGAGGAAACCTGGCACCGCTCATCACCTGGCCCTACGGTGAAGCATGGTGGTGGCAGCATCATGCTGAGGGGATGTTTTTCAGCGGCAGGGACTCGGAGACTAGTCAGGATCGAGGGAAAGTACAAAGAGATCCTTGATGAAAACCTGCTCCAGAGAGCTTAGGACCTCAGACTGGGGCAAAGGTTCACTTTCCAACAGGACATTGACCCTAAGCACACAGGCTTCGGGACGAGTCTCTGAATGTCCTTGAGTGGCCCAGCCAGAGCCCAGACTTGAACCTGATCTAACATTTCTGGAGAGACCTGAAAATAGCTGTGCAGCGACGCTCCCCATCCAACCTGACAGAGATTGAGAGGATCTGCAGAGAAGAATGGGAGAAACTCCCCAAATTCAGGGGTGTGAAGCTTGTAGCGTCATACCCAAGAAGACTCGAGGCTATAATTGCTGCCAAAGGTGCTTCCAGAAAGTACTGAGTAATGGGTCTGAATACTTATGTAAATGTGATATTCCAGTTTTTTTATTTGACTAAATTTGCAAACATTTCTAAAAAACAGTTTTTGCTTTGTCATTATTGGGTATTGTGTGTAGATTGATTAAAAAAAACAATTTCATCTATTTTAGAATAAGGTTGTAAGGTAACAAAATGTAGAAAAAGGAAGGGGTCTGAATACTTTCTGAATGCACTGTATGTAGGCTACCATTTAGGAATCTGAGTTGTGTAACATTAGACCAAGGATGCAAACCAAATGGCACCCTATTCCCTATACAGTGCACTTTTGACTACATGGGCAATAGGGTGCTTTTTGGGACACAGACCAAGTCTAAACTGTCAACCTGCCTCTGTCAGCACCATGGTACGTCATTGCACCGTTTTGCTAAGTGATACAGCAGCTATGCCGGAGACTGAGAATATTATTTTAGTGTGTATGTGTGTGATGTGTGTGTGTGCTTGCGTGTGGGTGTGTGTGCGCCTGCCCGCCTGAGGCCGTGTGTGTGTGTATGGGGTCTAGTGTGGTCTGCAAGGATGTGGTGTGATGCACATCTTTAATAACAGTACATTAGACATTTGGTGGACCAGACCCTTCTTCTCTGCTAATCTGCTGGAAATTGAGTATGACTGCCCGTGAATCAGAGAGCCTTGTTGTTGTGATTGCATGTCTGTGTCGAAATTAGGCTGTTCTGAGGGCAAAAGTGGGTGCAATTCAATATTATTTAGGTGTTCCTAATGTTTTGTGCACTCAGTGTACAGTAGATCATTATATAGATAATTCCACACGATATCACCAGGGGTGGGGGTGGGGGGTCTACAGTTGGGGCTATGGCATATAATAACAGTATCTACTGCATACAGATAGATAGACCAACATTTTGTCATAAATAATAAAGAGAACAGATCCCAATACTGAGCCCTGCAGTACACCATTCTTTATTCCAGGAAACTAGACTTAACACCATCAGAAATCACATATTGTGTCCTGTCTGACAGATAATTCTCAAACCACTTGCAAGAAGCCTGATCCAGGCCTATTTCAGTCAACCTTTGAATGGGAATGTGGTCAGCAGTGTCGAAGGCCTTGGAAAGTTCTATAAATAAGGCAGCACAATGATTTTTATGATCTAAGCAATTTAACACATCATGTAAAACAAGCATAGCAGCTGAAACGCTGCTACTGTATGTCCAGGTCTAAAACTGGATTGGTGCACATTTAGAATAGAGGGAGAAGTTAAAAAAGTTCCAGGGATTCTAAACTTTGGAAAGGCAAGATAATCTGGAAATTGGATGGTATTTATCTAATTCAGATGATCTCTTCCTTTAGAGATAACAACAGAAACAACTGAGCCCTGGTCAAAAGTAGTGCACTAAATAGGGAATAGGGTGCCATTTGGGATGAACCCATTGAATCTCCCACTGGGATGACCAGCAGACCAGCACCTGGCAGACCTGCCCTCTCTCTCTCTCTGTTATCCTTCTCTCTGCACCCAGAGTAAAACACCATCCCTCTGCCCCTCCTGTATCTCCATTGTTTGTGCAGTCTCTCCCTGTTTCTCATTCTTTCTCTTGTTCTCTTTTTCTCATTCTCTCCTCTGTCTGCCTGTCTGTTTCTCTCTCGCTCTCTCTCTCTCTCTTCATCTCTTCCTTCTCTCTCTTTATCTCCTCCCCTCTCTTCTATAGTTTTCTTCCTCTTCCTTTTAACCTCTACCTATTCTCTCTCCACCAGATTCTAACCAAAATTAAAAACGGCCCCCAATGGAACATAATACAAGATAATTGTACAGTGTATCAGTGTATAGTGACCATAAAGCAAGCAGCTATGTGAATCATGCTAAGGTTTGTAAAATAACATAATCACAGATGCCAAGGCTGCAAAAGAAGTCACTGGGAGAGGATGGTGTGATAAAATCCTCACAAAATCCAACCATGTCCCAACCAGCCTCCACATTTTGCAATCACTGTTGCGGAATGATGATGAACAAGCAATAAACCTGCTAATCTTGAACACTTCTCTCTCCCCAAAGCAGAAGGCTATAACTCCTTCTGTCTCTCCTACACATCCTAAATGAGTATCATAACCGTTACCTATATGTTCCACTGTAGAGCAGTGGCAAAATCACCTTATTTCTGACATTTTGCGAGGTTGTATTATACATGTGTATTACTGCTGGTCTATATGAGTGTGTTGGTGTTACAGAACATCTGTGCTGGCTTCCATCCTGTTTACATCGTCCACACACAGACAACACTTTTTGATGAGGCTCATAACAGGACAGTGCCAATGCTACTGCTACTCTGTGTCCATGTGAAATCTGAGTAGGTGTAACATGGAATTAAGTATAGAACCCATATACTGTAGGTATACACAACTTATTCTTGTCTTTTATTATGTCTTATTGTCAAGAAGGAACCTGCAAGTAAGCGTTTTGTTGGACGGTGTATGCCATACAACTAATAAAAAACTTTAACCTGAAACTTCATATCGGTGACTATCCCTTGGAGTGCAAAGTCAGACAAGGTGGGTCAAGTGAGGAGCACAGTGCCCTCCTATGGTCAACAGCTTTCCCCAATCCCCGCTCTCTCATTTAATTAACACATGAGCAGCTGGTTTGCTGGTGCAGCAGAGTATGGGTGTTTGTGTGTGTTTGTGTGTGTGTGTGTGTGTGTGTGTGTGTGTGTGTTTGTGTGTGTGTGTGTGTGTGTGTGTGTGTGTGTGTGTGTGTGTGTGTGTGTGTGTGTGTGTGTGTGTGTGTGTGTGTGTGTGTGTGTGTGTGTGTGAGGGGGGTTGTTGTCATGGCTACCTGCTTCCTGCGCTCCCCTTCAGCTCCAGATGGGCCAGGCTTATTGGAAACAGAGTCGTAGAGGTTGCCAGGCCCTATCTGGAGGCCCTCGGGGGCCAAATTAGGGCTCCCCAAGGGCCACATTAGAGCCTGTTAACTAAGTTAGATGGAGAAATGGACCAAGGGAGCTGACTGACAGACCGGGGCTCAGACTCAGACTGCATCCTAAATGACACCCTATTCCCTATATAGTGCACTGCCAGACTGGATCAGGGTGCCATTTGGGGCAGCCTCAGACTCATCTCAGGGCTATAGTCTCTATTCTCTCCACTGCCTTTTGTTTGCCTGCTGATCGGGAGATAACAGCCAGTTCCTGACAATGGAGGCTTTTCAGGTAGGATGTATTTTGGAAAAAAAACGGCTGAGGAAAGATGATTAATGTATTCCAGTATTTCAACGCAAAGGTAGCTACGGTATTCTATTATGAGTTATGGGAGATGGGTTTGCTAATTCTTCCAAGAACAGTCCCTGCAAATTAGTATGTGATGTGATTTCCACAGACGAGTTGGTGTGTGTTTGTGTGTGGATGTCTGTGTGTGTCTGTTTGTGTGGCTGTGTGTGTGTCTTTAAAGTCATCTACACACAACCAGACTGGGTTAGCCTGTTGAACTGAAGCCTAGAGAACATCTACTATATTATTGCCACATTCTTGATACCCATCCAAGCATTTTTCTATTTCTTTACAAGCAAATCAACAAGGGTAGAGGTCAGTAAGTGAGGAGGTTTTCATATTGGAATTCAACCATAAAGACTGGGGCCATGTACTTCCTGCCCCTCTGTCTCCCCGCCCCTTAGGTGTGATTGACAGGCCTGTTGACAGCCCATATAGGCTCCAGATGAGGCCTGCTCACTGTCCCCGCACTCCCCTCCATCTGACGCACCACAGGGAACGATCATAAATCACCTAACACACATACACACGAACATACACACACACACACACACACACACACACACACACACACACACACACACACACACACACACACACACACACACACACACAGAGTCACAGTCCACATTCTTCAAGCCACTGGAGCCACTTGATCATCTGACGTGGACGTTTAAGATCCCCGTTTAAAGGCCAGGCTTCAAACCCCCAGGGTGTGGTGGCTTTTGCTCATAGGGCTCATAAAACTCTATTTTAAAATGAAAAATCTATATCCAATCTATGACCAATAAGCACACTATATACTCAATTCACATCACAAATAGTACGGTTAGTGCGGTTAGTATGAGTTTTCGAACACAGCTTATAAGCAAAAGTCAGTCATACTGAGGGTGCATCTCAAAAGTGTAGAGTCCTTTTATGTCCTACCCTCTATGAGTGACAGGAGACAAGGAAAGAAAACCATGAAAGAGTACTGAGACACACCCATAATCTTGCGCAACTCCCCGGGCTGCAATTTCACAAACGACAAGTGGAAGGAAACAGGAGCAAGCTCACAGATTCTGCTTTAAAATGAAATGTCATTGAATCCACAATGGACACTATGTCAAAATTCAGAATGGGGTTGAGAGTAGATTTGGTTGGGTTTGTTGTGCTTGTCTCATTCAGGTCATTCAGTGATGCTCAGAGTTTGCTTTTTCCAATGCCATCACGTAATCAAGAAACATCTAACTTTGTCAGCTATGGTCTACAGCAGCAAGCAGAAGAGCTTGTGAGCACAGGCTCAAGGATACCCACCCAAGACCTATTCAGGCCTTTTCAGACACCTATGCCATTTGAACAAAGGATACCTGTTCAAATCCCTGTGCAAACTGAGTATGGGAAACCTGCACCATCTCCTATACAGTTTGAATATAGAAACCTGTTCAAAAACCAACCCAGGTGCCTGTAAAATATGAACCTCAACAGCCTGCCAGAAAGCAACAGGCGTTTCAACCAGGGAAACCGAGTGAAGTTTGAGCTGAAGAATCCAGTGTCTGTTACCAGTGTAGCGGTCCAGTACAGGCAGGACGTGGTTCGGGTGGAGGTCAAGCAGGATTTCCTAGGGAACGGTCAGTTCTTCCGACCATCTGATCTGACCCCTGGGAGGCTGTGCATCCAGAGTTTTTTGATTTTTTTACCCACTTTTTCTCCCCAATTTCGTGGTAGCCAATTGGTAGTTACAGTCTTGTCTCATCGCTGCAACTCCCATACGGACTCGGAAGAGGCAAAGGTCGAGAGCCATGCGTCCTCTGAAACACAACCCAACCAAGCCGCACTGCTTCTTGACACAATGCCCGCTTAACCCGGAAGCCAGCCGCACCAATGTGTCGGAGGAAACACCGTACACCTGGCGACCGTGTCAGCGTGCACTGCGCCCGGCCCGCCACAGGAGTCGCTAGTGCACGATGGGACAAGGACATCCCTGAACCCAGAATCTCTAGTGGCACAGCTAGCACTGCGATGCAGTGCCTGAGACCACTGTGCCACTCGGGAAGCACCATGGATCCACAGAATTTGACCATGCTGACCAGAGGCTGCTATTTGAGACTGAGCTGCTAGGATATAGGAGCATGCTAATGCTATGTTTGGGCCTAGTGTGTGTGTATGGGGAATTTGTACAACGAATAGTTCTCTTCCATAATTGTTGCAAGCTACAAAAGAACACATGAATTGATTTTGTTTGGAATGAGAAATGGAACAGAACATCTGTAGATTCCAGAGTCAGTCTTTGTAAGGAAGAGTGGATTGTATTGATGCTTAGTGGTGTTGTAGTACAATATGTAGTGCTGGAAAGTGACTTTGTTTTCTTTAGATAACAGAGGATGTACTCATCTATATCTTTACCCTTATCTACACACCAACACCAGTTTAAGGCACTCCCATTGTAAGAACAAATGATGCTGAGGTTGGAGTTGAATGCCATTATCGAAGGTAAGGACTTTTACTTCATTCTCACTTTTCAAATGCTTTCCATGTCATGCTCTAATGAAAACAACCCTGGCTCTGGCTGTAAAACATTTGTATCCATCAGGGAGCACAATGTGACCAGTAATGCTCTGAAGCCTACCTGGGTTCCCTTTGCCTCCACCAAGGTTGCAGAGCAGCAGCTGGTCTTTTCTCTCAGGCTCATGACAGGTGGGTATATAACATAGGTGAGACTACACCTTTAAAGTTGACCTCTGCCATTTTGGGTTATAGAGTACCACTGTATCAGTCATAATACCCATAAAACCTAGCGGTCAAACAGGGAAATGGTTCCAATAATTTTCCCCATAGGGCATTTTTGTGTAGGCTTACTCTGCCATGACGTTTTGATAACGTGTACATTTCTCTAGGACAGTCACTTTTATTAATATATTCTCCTGTATTTATCCCCCCCAAATTAAACGCTAATTAGCTGCTAATGTGGCAATCATAAAGCACTACAAATGCCATGATGATCTGGACGAGACTGCCAAATCAAGGCAAAGGTAAGCATCTCTGGATTAACTATCTAATGATAGCTAAATGTAGTAATGAATAAATTGTTTGAAATTGACACAATAAATGTTAGCAAAGGTGTCAGCTAGAGATGACATGCAGGACTTTGCAGGGATTTGTAGTTTTGCATGATGTCTACATTGATGCAAATTAGCATTTAAGAATCTGAGAGTAAATAGAGCAGAATATATTGCTAAAAGTAACCTTGTCCGAGAGAGATTTGCATGGCTATCAAAACGTCACATAGCCCTTGTTTTAAGTGTTTCTAAAATCCCCTATGGGAAAAATGAATGGTGGAAAACAACTGGACCCATTTCCCTGTTTGACCGCTACGTTTTATGGGTATTATGACACGTCCATTGTGAGGCTCTATTGCTGCTTTAGCTTTTCTTCTCTTTCAGATGACTGGCAATTTGAGAGGCCCTCCAGTGTCTACTTTCTGGGGCATGTCATGAGCATTGAAGCCTCCATTATCCAAGCCCACCACACAACTCTCCATGTCTACGTGGACAGCTGTGTGGCTACACTGGCCCCTGAACCTACATATTCCTTCATTGAGAACCATGGGTGCGTGTGTGTCCCCCTTCCAACTTACCGTACTTCTGTATATTGTGAATTTAAATTCAACTTTGTTTTTATTTCATCCCATCAGGTGTCTGACTGATGATAGACAGACAGGCTCCAAGTCCCACTTCCTGCAGCAAACCCAGGATGACAAACTCTAGTTTCAGCTTGAGGCCTTCAGGTTCCACCAAGATGAGAGGAGCTCTGTGAGTAACGATACATTCACCTGAAGGCCATTTTATTTTTAGTCTGTATGTGTAACAGTGTAGGTTCCGTCCCTCTCTTCGCCCCAACCCGGGCTCGAACCAGGGACCCTTGCACACATCAACAACTGACACCCCACGAAGCATCGTTACCCATCGCGCCACAAAAGCCGCGGCCCTTGCAACGCAAGGGGAAACCCTACTTCAAGTCTCAGAGCGAGTGACGTCACCGATTGAAACGCTATTAGCGCGCACCACCGCTAACTAACTAGCCATTTCACATCGGTTACATATGTACTGTACTCACCTGTCTTGTTCATTAGGCACTAAATGGAAGAAAACAAACAGGGGGAATACCTGGACTTGTCCAATAAGAAACAAGGACTTTGATTTTCTGTTGTTTACTCTAATGAACACAACCCTGTACAAGTAATATCTCTCCTACCTTCCTATAGATGTACGTCACATGTCATCTGAGAGCAATGTCGGCCTCTGCTTCCATTGACTTCCATTCCATTGGCTTGCTCGTTTACTACAGAGGCAAACCGGTTTGTCTCTGGGGATTGAGTTTATACTGCACGCAACTATAATTCTGCAAACCTGGATGTTTATATATTGGATTTGTATAGAGCTAGGACCCAAAGCTGATCATGGTTTTAATTTTTTAGCATTTTCTGAACTGGCGTCTTGTTTTCTTTCCTCTAAGGTGGGTTTCAGCAGGTGGGGATGACCTGGTGTGTGGCTGCTGTGACTCCACCTGTGGCCTGAGAAAGGGGAGGAGTCTGCCGACTGACATCGTATTCTACCAGAGTAATCTTTGAAGTTTATGATTTGATCGTCCTGTGCTAGTGGTGCTTTTCTATCAAGTGGAGTCTAGCTTGCATCTCTTCCCCCCCCTAGAGCTTGTAGGTATGCATTTGGACAGAAATTCTGTATTACTCAATTTATGATAAAGTTGTATTGTATTCTGAATGAAATAATTGAACTTCCTTCCTCAGGCGTGTCTCTCATGGGGATACTGCTGGCTGCTGTGGGAGTGGTCTCGCTCACTGCACTGGCAACATTGCTGTAAATGAGGCTACGCAAGACCCACAGGCAACAACCACATTTCGCTACTGAGTTTGGTTAATCCAAAAGTTACGCTACTGATTTAAAATTTGACAGGTAACTAGTAACTCACCGATTACTTTCAGAAAGTAACCTAACCAACCCTGAACACAATATACACATTTACCTTTCAAAATCCCTTAACTAAACTGTATTCAAAGTTGCCATGGCCATTACAAAACAGTTACATTCTGATCCAAGGATTACCTACTGTACGCTAGCGTGGTTAAAACAGATTGAACCAGACTCACTCAATGGTGAGCACGATGTTCAGTCTGGTTTAACCAGGCTAAGGCCAGCCCTGATCCCAGTCATCACTATTACATTGTAGTTTGATGAAAAACATGCCGTCTGGTGTTTCATGTTCGGCGCTGTCATCACCCACGGCTGTGGTATGAAAGTATGTGTATATGGCCGTTGCATACCAATGTCATGTAGCAATATATATTCAACGATCTGGGTGCAATAACAATGTTCTGGGTGCAAGACATGTGCCAGGCCTTTGATGTGTGGCTGCCCTCTGGGTCATGTATCCTGTTAGGCAAAATGGCTGATACACACACTCATTCAAATTGAGACGCACACACACACTCTCATAATTTAACTTGTCAATTTGCACCCCCACAAAACAATAACAGTTAGACATCTGTGAACACATTCGGGCAATAACAGTACAATGATGCACTGAATTTATTCTCAATCGTTCAACGTCTCTTTTCTCTCTGGCCTGGTCCTAGCCCTCTGTTTGGCTTAAGCCTTAGACCCTCCTACACCTTTTGTGTTCACATGTCTGAAAGGCCTGGATAGGTGAAAGTTGTATGACACACACTATCTAAAGTCTAGTTCAGGCCCTGCTTTTGTCCCATTCCAGTGAAACTTCCAGGGGTGAGGGAGATTCAGGAAACTGCTGTCATGTGGCCTGCCGATGCTCTATTAAACATGTCTTTCATTACCCCATACTCTGTAGGGTCAGCCCTACCCTACCAATCAAATACCCAGCCGGCAGGCACGAGCATGCGTGTAGCGCACACAACACATACACACACAGCCGCCAGGCCTGCACACGGGAACAAACACCCTATTAAAGTGGGGCCTTACATATTACTGTAATAAAGACTCACAGTGTTGCATGTATGGTCTTTTTAATCATGTCTATTTATCTTCCAAGGCTGGTAAGCAACAGTTCATGATAAGCACCATGTTTCATGAATTCACCGCCGCTGGTACTGTAAGAAAGATGGCAACCGCTAGAAGGAAAACCCATCTTGTTGGACTATCATTTTTATTTATTATTTAACCAGGCAAGTGAGTTAAAGAACAAATTCAGTCTAGGACAGTCTAGGAACAGTGGCTTAACTGCCTTGTTCGGGCGTAGAAGGACAGATTTTTACCTTGTCAGCTCGGGGATTCGACACTCTAACCACTAGGCTACCTGCCGCCCCAGGAATTTTAGCTCTAAATTGTAGTACACTAATAAAAACAATGGAATTAATCTTCATGTCAGTCCATTTTAAGATTAACCAGGCTAGCCTAGGCTAACCCTGTGACAATGTTAGTTTGGTAATGGTCATTGCAATTTTGAAAATATGGTTCTGTAGGAAGTGCTTTTGTGAAGTAAAAGTGTATGGGCTGTGTTCAATCCATATAGCGGAAGTACTGTCACGTCCTGACCATAGCAAGTTGTTATTTTCTATGGTAGAGTGGTCAGGGCGTGACAGGGGGTGTTTGTCTAATTGGAGGTCATGCCAAACAAAAACCAATATAGAAATATAAAACTAGAAACTGAACATAGAAATACAAAAACAAACACCCTCTGTCACGCCCTGACCACTCTACCATAGAAAATAACAACTTGCTATGGTCAGGACGTGACAAGAACAGTGTGATTGAAACGTAAAGTCAATGTTCCCGCCTTAGTGGAGACTGCATTCACAGTAACCGCTGCATGTCGGCTCAATCGTAAATGACTTTAACATTTATATTGCGCAATCAGTAATACTTCAGCAATGCAGATTGAATACAGCCCTATATTACGTTTTAAGTGTCGACTTGTAAATGTTACCGGGGAGCGGTGGTACTGCAACCAAGCTCATTGGCTCTTTTGATTTAGCTCCAATAACGGAGAAGCACATTGTCTGCTGGTCTTTGCTCTAAAATCTAACCTATTCATATATATATAAAAAAAGGTCTGATTAAATAAATGGGCTCACCAGCCAATAAATTACATTAACCAAATAACTGGTTGTATTACAGGTCTTCTTCCACTGCAGTCATGCTGCACATCATATCAATGTGATTCCTGAGATGTTAACTCTCCACACTTTAGCCCTAGTTGTCGTCCTGAGGCGTAGCGTGGTTGAGACATAGGATGTGAATCTGCAAGTTGCTGTCAGTAGGAAGGATTCTTTCCAAACAAAGGATAGTTAACATCAAGTGGTCATGGATGGCTTTGAACATGGATGGGAAAACAAATCTCACAATAGCATCAATTGACCCTAGGGTGCAATACCAAAAAAGATCACAGAAATTTTTGCAGCTCCCTTTGGGGATGTTTTTGGGGGTTATGAGGTGTGGTTCTTTAGGGCAGTCACCCCTCTTCCTTCCATTGGGAGGGACAGTGACCTTATAGCAGGCAAAGGTTGAAGGTTGCCCCGCAGCCTTTCTCTCTTCCTAGCACACACAAACGCGCACACATGCACACACATACACACACATACGTACACACCAAGCAAATATACAAACGAACACATGCATGCACGCACATGAACGCACACACACACACAGATGGATGGATGGATGAAAGGGACTAGAACATCAGGAGACTGATTATCAGACAGACAGACTTAACACTAAGCCGGCTTAGCTAGTGATGGTGGGGGGGTTACAGACAGACAGACAGACAGACAGACAGACAGACAGACAGACAGACAGACAGACAGACAGACAGACAGACAGACAGACAGACAGACAGACAGACAGACAGACAGACAGACAGACAGACAGACAGACAGACAGATTTACTGGAAGATACAGAGACAGGATAGCTCGCCATCCCTCTATTTACTCAACACAAAACACTCCATTCTGGAGACAATATCAATTTCCTCTAGACGAAGAAATGAAAACAAGCCACGATTATTAAAAAAAGATGGAAATGACAGTAAAGACAGATTGAGGGGAACCTGTTTTTTGCAGAATGATCCCCGGGAAGAACTATTCTCAACATATTTAAAACCGTTTTTTTTTCTTTCTTTTCTTTTTTTCTACCAATAGACTAGGCTGCTTTTAGCCACAACTTCTGACACACATTCCCATCCGTTTGTGATGCTCTAAAAGAGGTTAGTGGTAGCATGTAATCAGCGTATTAGCGAATGACTAAATAAGAGAGAATGAATGAGGGGCTCTCCCTCACTGAAGCCCATTTAAGGCGGGATAAGAGATCCTTAATTGTGTCCTGTGAGTCTGGATCTGAGGAGGCTAATTAGATCCTCTTCCTCCATTATCAACCCCGTTTTCTTTTTCTTCCTTAACCAGGATCTTAATTAACGGGGTTCATTATGAGCCATGATGGAGATCGTCGGAAGAGATCGTTTGACAGAGGTTGCTCTCTCTCTAGTCTCTAACCCAGAGCAACATGTGTCACAGTGTACTCTCTTAGTTAATAAACCTACATCAGCAGCATATAACCTCAATATTATAGCTTACAGCCTTGCTAGTTTTCTTATATCTTTGTTATTGGGTATGTTCCAGGTTGTCTTTATAGCAGTTGGGCTGCAAATAGTATGATCAGATCCCCCAATGCCTGGAGAAGTGTTCAAGTAATAGCCTTTCCATCTACTCTGACTATCGATGACATGCCATACATATGTTCCTTGTATTTCAAATGGACAGTAAATCTATCATCACAGACTTCAGCTGAAGACAGAAGAACCTATTTCTTGCTAGACTATTTTCCTGTGATTCCCTATATCAGCTGTTCTAACACGAGGTAGAGGCCTCTCACACTCCTCGAAGCCAGCGTAACGATACAAATAGATGGTTGGCCCATGGAACTGTTTGCAACTGGGAACTTAATACAGATATCTTTTACTGTGAGGCAGATGGTTTTCTCCTCTGACAAAGCAGAAATCCATCCCAAAGCAAACATGGCACCTAGCCTCCATCCGCTATGAGTAGAACCTCTACCAAAAGCACTGTTTGTCTTACTTTTACTGTGGTTTTATGTGGTATTAGACACTGGGCAAAAGTATGCAATTGTTTTTCCTTTGGTGGATTAAAGTGTAGCAAATGTTCCTTTGATCCCAGGTGTGTGTGCGAGTGCATGTATGTATGTGTGTGTGCGTCTGTGTACGTATACAAAACGTGTACTGTATTTCTGTGTGTGCAGTAATACACCGAGTGTGTATTAGGGAGATAGGAGGAAGGCAGATTATAGGAAACTTATCTCTGAGCCCCGTTTTGAGATGGGAGCTAAAGAGCGTTCCTCCCTGGAGTAGCAAAAAATGTGCAATTGCTCAACGTTTATGAATCCTAATATACCAATATTGTTCATGTCTAGTAGAGTGTGACCTTAAATCCTGATTGGCATATAGGAAACGGCATCAAGCCAGCATAACAACGCATTCCTTATCATTTAAATGAGGATGAACCGTCAACCTGAAAAAATAAAGCAGAT
The DNA here is from genome assembly GCF_965601325.2 of Salmo salar. Lineage (NCBI taxonomy): Eukaryota > Metazoa > Chordata > Actinopteri > Salmoniformes > Salmonidae > Salmo > Salmo salar. The sequence goes on along the minus strand of NC_138306.1, from coordinate 63,769,614 downwards.
TTCTATCTTGCGGCACCAATGTGATAAATGCTCCCATCGGGTTTGAGTGAAGGAAGCCGTCAGCACTTCTGTTTTGGTTTTCCTTTGCTGCACAGAGAAATGGAATCCTGTTTTTCTTTGTCCTCCTGGTTTTCTGCCCCAAGGGAGGTGTGTGTGTGTGTGTGTGTGTGTGTGTGTGTGTGTGTGTGTGTGTGTGTGTGTGTGTGTGTGTGTGTGTGTGTGTGTGTGTGTGTGTGTGTGTGTGTGTGTGTGTGTGTGTGTGTGTGTGTGTGTGTGTGTGTGTGAGTCATTGCGTGTGGTTGTACACGTGAGTGTGTGTGTGTGTGTCTATGTCACAGGTTAGAGAATTCACCTTTTAGAAAAATGTCCATTCCTGCTTTTCTGATATATCTTTCACCAGTTGATAAATCTATGGCCTTGCTGAAATACCCAGGTATGAAAACAGGATTTTCCTTGGTTACACCCTCTAAAACTGTCTGTTCCTCATAATTCCCAACCACAACTTCCATCTGTCAATCAATCAATACAATGTTATAAAATCATTTTTACATCAGCAGTTGTCACAAATTGCTTTAACAGTAACCCGGCCTGGACCCAACGAGAGCGTCTTGGCTCTATGCATTTTACTGGTTTGTGACCCACTGACAGAGGGGAATCAAGCAGGCCAAGAGTTAACACACACAGGAACTTTATTTAAACACACTGAGGAGGATAAACATGGGAATTGTTCTGTAAGGGTACAGAGACAGAGATTATGAATATAATACACAGGATATAAATACATTGCATCGATATGTGCAGAGTGCAATAGAATGGGATAAGTTATGCATGAAGGAATGATAATAAATAGAACAATTGGAGCAAAGGACTGTTTTTAATAACCATGTATTACATAGTAACAAAAGTCCCAAATGGCACTCATGCTAACAATACCAATGTTACCTAATGACATTCAATGAACACAGTGAAGCTACATCCAAATAGGTAACATCAATGGCAAAAATATCTAATCTCTATTTGTAGCACATACAGTGCCTTCAGAAAGGATTCCCCCTTGACTTTTCACACATTTTGTTGTGTTACAGCCTGAATGTTTTTTTTAGGGGGCAGATCAGCTTTAATGTTCCAGATAGATTGGGGCTTCCATCAAGGTAATTGTCTGCATCAATTCCAATCCCCCATATATTTGTTGGGTAAATGTACAGCACCAGTCAAAAGTTTGGACACACCTACTCATTCAAGGCTTTTTCTTTATTTTTACTATTTTCTACATTGTAGACTAATAGTGAAGACATCAAAACTATGAAATAACACATATGGAATCATGAAGTAACCAAACAAGTGGTAAACAAATCAAAATATATTTTAGATTTTGGAATAGCCACCTTGATGACAGCTTGGCACCCTCTTGGAATTCTCTCAACCAGCTTCATAATGTTTTTCCAACAGTCTTGAAGGAGTTCCCACATATGCCGAGCACTTCTTGGCTGCTTTTCCTTCACTCTGGGGTCCAACTCAAAACCATCTCAATTGAGTTGAGGTCGGGTGATTGTGGAGGCCAGGTCATCTGATGCAGCACTCCATCACTCTCCTTCTTGGTCAAATAGCCCTTACACAGCCTGGAGGTGTGTTTTGGTCATTGTCCTGTTCATAAAACAAATGATAGTACCACTAAGCGCAAACCAGATGGGATGGCGTATCTCTGCAGCATGCTGTGGTAGCCATGCTGGTTAAGTGTGCCTTGAATTCAAAATAAATCACTGACAGAGTCACCAGCAAAGCACCCCCACACCATCACCCCTCCTCCTCCATGCTTCAGATCACACGTTCACCTACTCCGCATCTCACAAAGACACGGCGGTTAAAACCAAAAATCTCTCATTTGGACTCATCAGACCAAAGGACAGATTTCCACTGGTCTAATGCCCATTACTCATGTTTCTTGGCCCAAGCAAGTCTCTTATTCTCATTGGTGTCCTTTATTAGTGGTTTCTTTGTAGCAATTCGACCATGAAGGCCTGATTCATGCAGACTCCTCTGAACAGTTGATGTTGAGATGTGTATGTTACTTGAACTCTGTGAAGCATTTATTTGGGCTGCAATGTGAGGTACAGTTAACTCTAATGAAACTGGTATATATTTTTATTTATCACAATTTTCTTGAACCAATTTTGGTCTTTAATGACAGACAAGTTCCTTACTTTTCCCCCCTTCCACTTGCCTCTTCCATTTTTGTGGTAATGCTGCAATTAGTTTGTTGTAATTTTGGGTAGAGCAGACATTTCCATATGTCTATGTTAGCTGCATATGTGACATAACTCCACCAGTCCTGTTTATGATATCATTTACAAAGATTATATATTTTTTTAACATTTTATCAAATATATATTTTTTTTAAATAAATTATTATATTTGAGTTTAACCACGACATTAGTTCTGTCTTTTCTGGTGGATAAAACTGAAATTGCAACCAACTGTCACGACTTCCGCCGAAGTCGGTGCCTCTCCTTGTTCTGGCGGCGTTCGGCGTCGCCGGTCTTCTAGCCGTCATATATTTTTTAAAGTCCCTAGATGTAGGCAAGGCCATAAGCAAATAATGGGATATGACTAAAGATTGAATTAGGGTGATTTTTTGGAAAGAGCAGGTGTTCTTAATGTTTTGTATACTCAGTGTATAGTTTACACAATAAACTGCCTGTCAAGTGTGTTTCTCTGTTTTAAGTGAGTGAGTGAGTAAGTAAGGTCAACTATATTTAAATTATTGTTTTAGTATTTGAGTGGTTATCAGTCTTTCTTCCAGTTCCAGGTATAGCCTACAATAAACATCCGTACAGTGAAAACAGATTTACTTCGACTGTTCCCTCACAGCTCAAGAACTGTGTGGGATGATAATGCAGTGAAATCTTTAGAGAAGAGCAATATTGCCCCCTGCAGCTCAAGCACTATGTGTTAAAAACAAAATTCACACTGTGGGTGCATCCCCATATTGCTTCATCTCCTCCACTACTTTCCTTCATCTGCAGTAATGGGAAAGAAATTTGACAGGTGAAAACACTTTCCAGGTAGGTATCCTCCATATTGCTTTCACCTGTCCTTTAAAAAAAAATATTAGGGGCAAATCCTAACTTTTAATTGAATTTTCACTTAGTCATGTCTATGGGAGACAAAGTGAAAATGTTACCTAAGTGGAAGATAGGATTCTCCCCTTAGTAAAGATGAAGAACAGAAAACAAGGAGATGCATCCTATATCATTGTTACGTTCCCCAGTTTCTGTGTTGTAGTTTGTATATTTGTGAGTGTGTTTCAGGTAATGGCTTCCTGAAATTCTCCAAGCAGCTGATTGGTCGGCCCCATTGCTGATTGGAGAGCTGACCCCGCCCCCTCGTCAGGACGCAGCTGTCTCCAATTAACAACCCCACCTAAAGCTATATAAGCCAGTGTGCTGTTGCTCAGAGGAGGAGACACTGAGAGATATTTGCTGAGAGATATTTGCTGAGAGATATTTGCTGAGAGATATTTGCTGAGAGATATTTGCTGAGAGATATTTGCTGAGAGATATTTGCTGAGAGATATTTGCTGAGAGATATTTGCTGAGAGATATTTGCTGAGAGATATTTGCTGAGATATTTGCTGAGAGATGAGGTTGATGGCAGATGTTGGTTGTTTCTCAGAAAGATAACTTGGTATGTACTTAGTTGGTTGTTGCTGAGAAACCTTATTATCTTCTGTTAGTTTGTTGCTCAGAGAGAGCTTTAATGTCCTGAGTTTTTCTCAGTTTAGTTGTGAAATTTTGTTATTCTGTTTCCTTTGTTCCCAGGGGGGAAGGGGAAGGCACTTAGGGAGTGTTTAGGCAAGAGGCCTGCGGGCATACATGTACCCGTAGTAATTTATTGTCTATGCACACTAGGAAAGACCTGGGCGGACCATCCCCTGTATTTTGGTTAGTGCACCAGGTGGTGCTAGTTAGGTAAGTAGTGGGTAGGCAGGTAAGGTAGGAGAGGGGCTTTGATAATTAGTTTCTTTGCTTTGGTTCCGTCCAGCCCCTTTTCCCCCAACCTTACCGCGTGAAGGAATAAATTCCCTGTTAACGGTATTCTCTGCCTTTTTGTCATCCTTACTCACACCTACAGTCCATATCTCTTTCACACCACGGAGAGCTAAGTTGTAGTAGGGTGTTGCGTTCCCTCTTTCTAGAGGCATGCGTAACAATCATGTCTCATCAAGGAGAAAGAATTGGTATAGATACTGTAGACGGACAGGTGATGGGGGGGGGGGGGGGGAAGACAGGGAGTTTAATTGTTTTCTTGGAAACCCAAAGATGTGGCACATGCTACTTGTCATTCAACCACTGTTCCTGCGTTCTCTGCTCTTGCATTTTGTTCACCTTATCATTTTAAATTGTTTAATTTTAATGTGTATTTTAGTTAATAAAATTGTTTGCTTCGTTAATTTAGACAAACAGCAATCATGAGATGAAATATCCAAACATGGGAATGGATATAGAAAAGGGAATCTTACGCACAGTTCAGATGCCAAATTTATGTTGAGTCGAACTGAATATAAATTAAGAGCGGGTTAGCATGGTTAAGAGCTTTTCTTGACATAGCCTACTGATTTCATACAACTGCTTTCAATCAACACTGCAGTAGACTTCTTTGTTGGTTTTGAGTCTAATTCAGGCATAACAAATGTTAATATCAGGATGGCTGACCTTTTTACGTGCTCCTAACCAACTGTGCTATTATGTTAGTTTTTTTTGCGTTGGTTGGAACTTATTTTTTAACTTATTTTCTACATAATGTTGCTGCTACCATCCCTTATAACCAAAAATAACTTCTGGGCATCAGAACAGCCATTACTCACCTCAAACTGGAAGAAGCTTTTTCCTTTAGAGAGTCCGAGTCCGACGCGAAGGATATACTGCTTTCTCGCGAACAGGCCCAAATCCCCTTCATTTGCGTGAAGAAAAGACAGAAAAGGGGGCGGTTGGTCAGGCTGCCTTCTGAGAATTTGTAGGCGAGCAGGTAAACCCCCACTGCCATCGGTTCCATTAGCCAATGTGCAATCATTGGAAAATAAAATTGAAGACCTACGATCAAGATTATCCTACCAATGGGACATTAAAACCTGTAATATCTTGTGTTTCACTGAGTCATGGCTGAATGACAACATGAATAACACAGCTGGTGGGTATACCGCTTTTTCGGCAGGATAGAACAGCGGCCTCTGGTAAGACAAGGGGTAAGGGTAAGAGGCCTATCTATATTTGTAAACAGCTGGTGCATGCAATCTAAGGAAATTTAAGGAATGTTTTGCTTGCCTGAGGTAGAGTATCTCTTGACAAGCTGTAGACCACACTATTTACCAAGAGAGTTTTCATCTATATTCTTCGTATTTGTCGATTTACCAACACAAACCAATGCTGGCACTAAGATTGCACTGAATGAGCTGTATACGGCCATAAGAAAACAGGAAAACGCTCATCCAGTGGCCGGGGACTGTAATGCAGGGGAAACTGAAAACCATTTTACCTAATTTCTATCAGCATGTTAAATGTGCAACCAGAGGGAAAAAACTTTACACCACCTTTACTCCACACACAGAGACGCATACAAAGTTCTCCCTCGCCCTCCATTTGGCATATCTGACCATAATTCTATCCTCCTGATTCCTGCTTACAAGCAAAAACTAAAGCAGGAAGTACCAGTCACTCGCTCAATTAGAAAGTGGTCAGACGAAGCAGATGCTAAGCTACAGGACTGTTTTGCAATCACAAACTGGAATATGTTCAGGGATTCCTCCGATGGCATTGAGTAATATACCGCATCAGTCACCGGCTTCATCAATAAGTGTGTCGATGACGTCGTTCCCACAATGATTGTACGTACATACCCTAAAAGCCATGGATAACAGGCAATATCCCCACTGAGCAAAAGGGTAGAGCTGCCGCTTTCAAGGAGCGGGACTCTAACCCAGAAGCTTAGAAGAAATCCTGCTATGCCCTCCAAGGATTCATCAAGCAGGCAAAGCATAAATACAGGACAAAGATTGAATTGTACTACACCGGCTCTGATGCTCGTCAGATGTGTCAGGGCTTGCAAACTATTACAGACCACATTTACATTTTAGTAATTTAGCAGACACCCTTATCCAGAGCAACTTACAGTAGTAAATGCATACATTCCCCCCCCCCGTACTGGTCCCCTGTGGGAAACGAACCCACAACCCTGGCATTGCAAACACCATGCTCTACCAACTGAGCCACACGGGACACGGGACCATTCTACAAAGGGAAACATAGCCGCGAGCTGCCCAGTGACACAAGCCTACCAGACGAGCTAAATTATTTCTATGCTTGCTTCGAGGCAAGTAACACTGAAACATGAATGAGCGCATCAGCTGTTCCGGACAACTGTGTGATCACGCTCTCTGTAGCTGATGTGAGTGAGACCTTTAAACAGGTCAACATCCACAAGACCGCAGGGCTAGACGGAATACCAGGACGTGTACTCCGAGCATGCGCTGGCCAACTGGCAAGTGTCTTCACTGACATTATCAACCTGTCCCTGACTGAGCCTGTAATACCAACATGTTTCAAGCAGACCACCATAGTCCCTGTGCCCAAGAACACTAAGGTAACCTGCCTAAATGACTACCGACCCGTAGCACTCACGTCTGTAGCCATAAGTGCTTTGAAAGGTTGGTCATGGCTCACATCAACACCATTATCCTAGAAACCCTAGATGCACTCCAATTTGCATACTGCCCCAACAGATCCACAGATGATGCAATTTCTATTGCACTCCACACTGCCCTTTCCCACCTGGACAAAAATAACACCTATGTGAGAATGCTATTCATTGACTACAGCTCAGCATTCAACAACATAGTGCCCTCAAAGCTCATCACTAAGCTAAGGACCCTGGGACTAAACAGCTCCCTCTGCAACTGGATCCTGGACTTCCTGAAGGCTGCCCGCAGGTGGTAAGGGTAGGTAACAACACATCAGCCACGCTAATCCTCAACACAGGGGCCCCTCAGGGGTACGTGCTCAGTCCACGCCTGTAATCCCTGTTCACTCATGAATGCATGGCCAAGCACGACTCCAACACCATCATCAAGTTTGCCGATGACCCAACAGTGGTAGGCCTGATCACCGACAACGATGAGACAGCCTATAGGGAGGAGGTCAGAGACCTGGCCGTGTGGTGCCAGGACAACAACCTCTACCTCAATGTGATTAAGACAAAGGAGATGATTGTGGACTACAGGAAAAGGAGGACTGAGCACACCCCCATTCTCATCGATGGGGCTGTAGTGGAGCAGGTTGAGAGGTTCATGTTCCTTGGTATCCACATCACCAACAAACTATCATGGTCCAAACACACTAAGACAGTCGTGAAGAGGGCACAACAAAACCTCTTCCCCCTCAGGAGACTGAAAATATTCGGCATGGGTCCTCAGATCCTCATAAGGTTCTACAGCTGCACCATCAAGAGCATCCTGATGGGTTCCATGACTGCCTAGTGTGGCAACTGCTCGGCCTCCAACCGCAAGGCACTACAGAGGGTAGTGCGTACGGCCCAGTACATCACCGGGGCAGAGCTTCCTGCCATCCGGGACCTCTATACCAAGCGGTGTCAAAGGAAGGCCCTCCAGCCACCCTAGTCATAGAGTGTTCTCTCTTCTACCGCACGGCAAGCAGTACCGGAGCGCCAAGTCTAGGTCCAATAGGCTTCTTAACAGCTTCTACCCCCAAGCCATGAGACTCCTGCACAGCTAATCAAAGGGCTACCCAGACCCCTCTTTTACGCTGCAGCTACTCTCTGTTTGTTATCTATGCATATTCGCTTCAACTCTACCTACATGTACATATTGCTATTGTTATTTTACTGCTTCTGTTTAATTATTTGTTACTTTTATTTTTTGTAAAAAAAAGTTTTACTTAACACTTGTTTTTCTGAACTTCTTAAAGCATTGTTGGTTAAGGGCTTGTCAGTAAGCATTTCACCGTAAGGTCTATACCTGTTGTATTCCGGGGCATGTGACAAATACAATTGTATTGGATTTGATTTGATTTTTTAACAGCGACCTCTCACAGAAGCCCTCCACCTGCGAGTACGAAGCCATGATTGTTCTTCCATTGTGGGTGTGGTAGAGAAGCAACCTTTATTTGCATGCAATTAACACATATTAACATACTGTATGCTACCATTCCACAGACAGTGGATCAGATGATGCGCACTCTATTGTTTCAGATGGCACTCTTGCCACAATCTCTGACTTCCGACTTCCGTGCGTTCAAGACATACAGATAGACATATATGTGCCATTATAGCCTCTGTGACAGCATAGGCAACGACATTGAGGCAATCTCCATTTTGAAGTAGTACATTTTCTTCTTCACAATTGGCTAATCCCTCTTGATGATCCAGTTGGACATGACTCCAACAGGGTCACCAGGAGGGATCCGCCAAAGAAGTTGGAAGTCCCACCCAGTTGACTACATTCAAATTGTAGAAGCCCTCAATAGCGCTTCTCATGCTAACACAGCCTTTTTGCCACTATCAGCCTCTATCATTCTCTGTGGTTCAAGACAAGTGGGAACTCGAGCGCATACTGGGAAAAATCGTACAGCTCCGTCATGAAGTCAGAGATTTCCGAGTTTCAAGTTCCAAGTTGTTTTGCACGCGACATTAATGCTCAGAAAAATATGAGGTCAAATCATGACGTCCGTGATCTTCAGGTTGGAAAGTTGGAGCTCTAGAAAGAGGCCGAGTTCCCGAGTTGGAATTCTGAGTTTGATGACCGTTCAAATAGATTTTGCCCAGTCGGAGCTGTTTTTTTTTTTTCAGAGCTTCCAGTTTTCAGCGCACGGAAGTCGGAAGTCAGAAATTTCCCAGTTCCCAGTTCCAAGTTGTCCAAAGAGAAAGTGACATATTTTGATGCAACCAGTCAGGATGCTCTCGATGGTGCAGCTGTATAACTTTTTGAGGATCTGCCAAACCCATGCCAAATCTTTTCAGTCTCCTGAGGGGGAATAGGGGTTGTCATGCCCTCTTCACGACTGTCTTGGTGTTTTTGGACTATGATAGTTTATTGGGGATGTGGACACCAAGGAACTTGAAGCTCTCAACCTCCTCCACTACAGCCTCGTCAATGAGAATGGGGGCATGCTCGGTCCTCCTTTATCCTGTAGTCCACTATCATCTCTTTTGTCTTGATCACGTTGAGGGAGAGGTTGTTGTCCTGGCACCACATGGCCAGGTCTCTGACCTCCTCTCTATAGGCTGTCTCATCATTGTCAGTGATCAGGCCTACCACCATTGTGTCGTCTGCAAACTTAATGATGGTGTTGGAGTTGTGCTTGGCCACGCAGTCATGGGTGAACAGGGAGTACAGTAAGTCAGTCAGGTTTCAAGACTGGGCATTCAACTGAGACTGCTCTTCTCTGTGTCACGGAGGCTCTCCGCACTGCTAAAGCTAACTCTCTCTCCTCTGCTCTCATACTTCTAGACCTATCTGCTGCCTTTGATACTGTGAACCATCAGATCCTCCTCTCCACCCTCTCCGAGTTGGGCATCTCCGGCACGGCCCACGCTTGGATTGAGTCCTACCTGACAGGTCGCTCCTACCAGGTGGCGTGGCGAGAATCTGTCTCCGCACCATGCGCTCTCACCACTGGTGTCCCCCAGGGCTCTGTTCTAGGCCCTCTCCTATTCTCGCTATACACCAAGTCACTTGGCTCTGTCATATCCTCACATGGTCTCTCCTATCATTGCTATGCAGACGACACACAATTAATCTTCTCCTTTCCCCCTTCTGATAACCAGGCGGCGAATCGCATCTCTGCATGTCTGTCAGACATATCAGTGTGGATGACGGATCACCAGCTCAAGCTGAACCTCGGCAAGACGGAGCTGCTCTTCCTCCCGGGGAAGGACTGCCCGTTCCATGATCTCGCCATCACGGTTGACAACTCCCTTGTGTCCTCCTCCCAGAGTGCTAAGAACCTTGGCGTGATCCTGGACAACACCCTGTCGTTCTCCACTAACATCAAGGCGGTGACCCGATCCTGTAGGTTCATGCTCTACAACATTCGCAGAGTACGACCCTGCCTCACACAGGAAGCGGCGCAGGTCCTAATTCAGGCACTTGTCATCTCCCGTCTGGATTACTGCAACTCGCTGTTGGCTGGGCTCCCTGCCTGTGCCATTAAACCCCTACAACTCATCCAGAACGCCGCAGCCCGTCTGGTGTTCAACCTTCCCAAGTTCTCTCACGTCACCCCGCTCCTCCGCTCTCTCCACTGGCTTCCAGTTGAAGCTCGCATCCGCTACAAGACCATGGTGATTGCCTACGGAGCTGTGAAGGGAACGGCACCTCCATACCTTCAGGCTCTGATCAGGCCCTACACCCAAACAAGGGCACTGCGTTCATCCACCTCTGGCCTGCTGGCCCCCCTACCTCTGAGGAAGCACAGTTCCCGCTCAGCCCAGTCAAAACTGTTCGCTGCTCTGGCACCCCAATGGTGGAACAAGCTCCCTCACGACGCCAGGACAGCGGAGTCAATCACCACCTTCCGGAGACACCTGAAACCCCACCTCTTTAAGGAATACCTAGGATAGGATAAAGTAATCCTTCTAACCCCCCCCCCTTAAAATATTTAGATGCACTATTGTAAAGTGGTTGTTCCACTGGATATCATAAGGTGAATGCACCATTTTGTAAGTCGCTCTGGATAAGAGCGTCTGCTAAATGACTTAAATGTAAAATGTAAATGTAAAGTGGACTAAGCACGCACCCCTGAGGGGCCCCCGTGTTGAGGATAAGCGTGGCAGATGTGTTGTTGCCTACCCTTCCCACCTGGGGTGGCCCATCAGGAAGTCCAGGATCCAGTTGCAGAAGGAGGTGTTTAGTCCCAGGGTCATAAGCTTAGTGATGAGCTTTGAGGGCACTATGGTGTTTATGTGAGCCATGACCAGCCTTTCAAAGCACTTCATTGCTACAGACATGAGTACTACGGGTCGGAAATCATTTAGAAAGGTTACAATGGTATTCTTGGGCACAGGGACTATGGTGGTCTGCCTGAAGATACTTGCCAGTTGGTCAGCGCATGCTCGGAGTACACGTCCTAGTAATCCGTCTGGCCCTGCGGCCCTGTTGAATGTTGACCTGTTTAAAGGTCTTACTCACATCGGCTATGTCGAGCTTGATCACACAGTCATCTGGAAACAGCTGGTGCTCTCATGCATGCTTCAGTGTTGTTTGCCTTTAAAGCATAGATAGAAGTTGTTTAGCTCATCTGGTAGGCTTGTCTCACTGGGCAGCTCGCGGCAGGGCTTCCCTTTGTAGTCCGTAATAGATTGTAGTCCACATCCGACGAGCTTCGGAGCCGGTGTAGTAGGATTTCATCTTTGTCCTGTATTTACACTTTTCCTGTTTGATAGTTCATCTGAGGGCATAGCAGGATTTCTTATAAGCGTCCGGGTTATAGTCCCTCTCCTTGAAAGCGGCAGCTCAACACTTACTAGCTCAGTGCGGGTGTTGCTTGTAATCCATGGCTTCTGGTTGGGGTATGTACGTATGGTCACTGTAGTGGACAACTTCATCGATGCACTTATTGATGAAGCCGGTGACTGATGCAGTATACTACTCAATGCCATCGGATGAGTCCCTGAACATGTTCCAGTCTGTGCTGGCAAAACAGTCCTGTAGCTTAGCATCTGCGTCATCTGACCACTTCCTTATTGAGCGAGTCAGTGGTACTTCCTGCTTTAGTTTTTGCTTGTAAGCAGGAATCAGTAGGATAGAATTATGGTCTAGCTACAAAAAAATATAGATGAAAACTCTCTTGGTAAATAGTGTGGCCTTCAGTACATCTTATTATGAGATATTCTACGTCAGGTGAACAAAACCTTGAGACTTCCTTAATATTTGATTTCACGCACCAGCTGTTATTGACAAATAGACACAGACTGCCACCCCTTGTCTTACCGGAGGCAGCTGTTCTATCTTGCCGATGGACCGAAAACCCAGCCAACTGTATATTATCCATGTCGTCGTTCAGCCACGACTCGGTGAAACATAAGATATTACAGTTTTTAATGTCCCGTTGGTAGGATAGTCTTAAACGGAACCAGTTTATTCTCCAATGATTGCACGTTGGCCAATAGGATGGATGGTAGAGGCGTGTTACACACTCACCAACAAATTCTCACAAGGCACCCTGACCTGCGTCCCCTGTATCGGTGTCTTTTCTTCATGTGAATGACAGTGATTTGGGCCTGGTCCAGTATCTGGAGTAAACCTTCGCGTCTGACTTGTTAAAGAAAAAATCTTTATCCAGTTCGAGGTGAGTAATCACTGTTCTGATATCCAGAAGTTATTTTCGGTCGTAAGAGACGGTGGCAGAAACATTATGTACAAAATAAGTTATAACGCGAAAAAACACATAAAATAGCACAATTGGTTAGGAGCCCGTAAAACGGCAGCCATCTCCTCCGGCCCATTTCCATTTTTTATACTTTTGCTCTTGGAGTAATTTCATTCCTGGACTAAATGACTGTAAAATCACCAGGAAATTTGTTTAGTTTAGGAAATCTGTTCCCAACACAGGAGGTTGATGGCACCTTAATTGGGGAGGACGGGCTCTTGGAATAGGCTGGAGCAGAGTAAGTGGAATGGTACCAAATACATCAAACACCTGGTTTCCATGGGTTTGATGCCATTCCATTAGCTCTGTTCTGGCCATTATGAGCCGTCCTCCCCTCAGTAGTCTCCTGTAGTTCCCAAGTATTCCCACGCATAAATAGAGAGACAGTCAATTTGCACTATGTTCAGGCCCCCTGACCATCCGCTCAAGGAAAAATCATCACAAGCCTGAACATAATTGAGGACATCTGAACTAGAGCTTACAATATGATACAAGAAGTACCATAATTGCCCACTAGATGGGGAACAGTCAACATGGAAGTGTTCACTGAAGCTTTCTGCAGCTTGATATCATTTTGCAAACATCTTTCAATAGTATAATTATACTATTGTGTGTATCTGAAACAGTATATTTAATTAGACTCTAATTAGGAAAATGAAACAGCAACATTTGACTATTGGACTTTTAAGATACAATTCAATATTTGATCCCACTTAACACTTGACTTGAAGAACACAAGGTGGATAAGGCAAATTTAAGTGGTGATAGCTACATATCATAGTTAACACGTTGTCATTAATGACATCATTGTCAGGTATCAGGTACCAGGTACCAAAGGCTAAAATGGCAATTTTGCATGTAGATTTTATGATGTTCCTATAGCGTTAATACTTGAAGAAAGTCAACATGAAAATTTGCAACAAACAAATTCAATGCGTGTAGGTGTGTGCGTGTGTGTGGTGTGCATGCATGCGTGTGTGTGTGTGTGTGCGTGTGTGTGTGTGTGTGTATGTGTGTGTGTATGTATGACTGGCAGGTCTGGCAGGGCTTGTGGGAGGTGTGTGGGTTGTTTCACTCCTGGCTCCTCTCTCACACTGACCTGCCACCCACCACCCCGTCCTCACTGGTGTTGTGCCTGGCCAGAGAGAGAGATGGAAAACACAACAACAATAATAACATCAACATATAGTATCTGCTCTATTTTTCACATCAATCGATTAAATGTACAGTGGGGGGAAAAAAGTATTTGATCCCCTGCTGATTTTGTACATTTGCCCACTGACAAAGAAATGATCCGTCTATAATTTTAATGGTAGGTTTATTTGAACAGTGAGAGACAGAATAACAACAAAAATATCCAGAAAAACGCATGTCAAAAATGTTATAAAATGATTTGCATTTTAATGAGGGAAATAAGTATTTGACCCCTCTGCAAAACATGATTTAGTACTTGGTGGCAAAACCCTTGTTGGCAATCACAGAGGTCAGACGTTTCTTGTAGTTGGCCACCAGGTTTGCACACATCTCAGGAGGGATTTTGTCCCACTCCTCTTTGCAGATCTTCTCCAAGTCATTAAGGTTTCGAGGCTGACGTTTGGCAACTCAAACCTTCAGCTCCCTCCACAGATTTTCTATGGGATTAAGGTCTGGAGACTGGCTAGGCCACTCCAGGACCTTAATGTGCTTCTTCTTGAGCCACTCCTTTGTTGCCTTGGCCGTGTGTTTTGGGTCATTGTCATGCTGGAATACCCATCCACGACCCATTTTCAATGCCCTGGCTGAGGGAAGGTTCTCACCCAAGATTTGACGGTACATGGCCCCGTCCATCGTCCCTTTGATGCGGTGAAGTTGTCCTGTCCCCTTAGCAGAAAAACACCCCCAAAGCATAATGTTTCCACCTCCATGTTTGACGGTGGAGATGGTGTTCTTGGGGTCATAGGCAGCATTCCTCCTCCTCCAAACACGGCGAGTTGAGTTGATGCCAAAGAGCTCCATTTTGGACTCATCTGACCACAACACTTTCACCAGTTGTCCTCTGAATCATTCAGATGTTCATTGGCAAAATTCAGATGGGCATGTACAGTGGGGAGAACAAGTATTTGATACACTGCCGATTTTGCAAGTTTTCCTACTTACAAAGCATGTAGAGGTCTGTAATTTTTATCATAGGTACACTTCAACTGTGAGAGACGGAATCTAAAAATCACATTGTATGATTTTTAAGGGTTTCCTTTAGGATTTTGCCTGTGCTTGGCTCAATAACGTTTTTTTTATCCTAAAAATATCCCTACTCCTTGCCAATGACAAGCATATCCATAACATTACATTTACATTTACATTTAAGTCATTTAGCAGACGCTCTTATCCAGAGCGACTTACAAATTGGTGCATTCACCTTATGATATCCAGTGGAACAACCACTTTACAATAATGCATCTAAGGGGGGGGGGGGGGGGGGGGTTAGAAGGATTACTTTATCCTATCCTAGGTATTCCTTAAAGAGGTGGGGTTTCAGGTGTCTCCGGAAGGTGGTGATTGACTCCGCTGTCCTGGCGTCGTGAGGGAGCTTGTTCCACCATTGGGGTGCCAGAGCAGCGAACAGTTTTGACTGGGCTGAGCGGGAACTGTGCTTCCTCAGAGGTAGGGGGGCCAGCAGGCCAGAGGTGGATGAACGCAGTGCCCTTGTTTGGGTGTAGGGCCTGATCAGAGCCTGAAGGTATGGAGGTGCCGTTCCCTTCACAGCTCCGTAGGCAATCACCATGGTCTTGTAGCGGAACATGATGCAGCCACCACCATGCTTGGAAATATGAATAGTGGTACTCATTGATGTGTTGTGATGGATTTGCCCCAACCATAACGCTTCGTTTTCAGAACATGAAGTCAATTTCTTTGCCACATTTTTTTGTTTGTTTTACTTTAGTGCCTTATTGCAAACATGATGCATGTTTTGTAGACATTTCAGCTTTAAATGTTCAACTAATTTGTAAACATATCAAAAAACATAATTCCACTTTGACATTATGTAACAAGTGTAGGCCAGTGACACAAAATCTGAATTAAATCAATTTTAAATTCAGTCAGTAACACAACAAAATGTGGAAAAAGTCAAGGGGTGTGAATACTTTCTGAAGGTGCTGCATGCATCATTAGCTACTGCAAGCATTTGTTACTGTATCCATTACATACATACTGTATCCATTAGCTTCTGTATACTGTATCCATATTATGTCTATTGAAAAACTAGAGCAATATGTGGCTGCAAGGTTGTAAATTTAGCATAAACCAAATATAGCCTTTTTACTAGTCCACACCACCTGTTGCAGTAATATACTACAGTAGTTGCTGGACTTGAATGATGACTAATAGACACTAATGACTGTGAAAATGTTTATAATTGTTCCATTCACTGAGCTTTAAAATGAGCAGATACATCAATTCAGTAATGTGAGAGAACATAGCTTATTTTCATTTCATTCATGTTTGTTGTATTCACTGAGCAATTGAATGCACAGCTACATCAATCTTTTTATTTTTTATTTAACCAGGCAAGTCAGTTAAAAACGAATTCTTATTTACAATGACAGCCTACCGGGGAACAGTGGGTTAACTGCCTTGTTCAGGGGCAGAACGACAGCTTGGGGATTCAATCCAGCAACCTTTCGGGTTACAGGCCTAACGCTCTAACCACTAGGCTACCTGCCGCCCCAATTCCATTACTGTAATGTGGATAGAGCGATAGATTGAGAGAACATACTTTATTTTCAATCTTAAAGCCACAAAAAAATGGTGTTTGTTCTATTCACCGAGCTATTCTCATAAAATTTGAGATCGATTGGAGACTTTCTTTTTTTCTATTCTTAAAGGGATGCAGGTCACTCTACTGTAATATTTCATGTCACTAGTCTATTTCTTGCACATCGTCCTTCCCACATAGTCTTTGGTTCTGCCTCTCTCATTCCCTTAGTCATAGTAACTGTCCATGTAACCTATTGTAGCAGCTTTGTAGCCGCAGCACCATCAATATTTCAAACTGATGGAGCGCCTTGAGACAGGTTATTATTGTCTCTCAGACTGTGTATGGCATGTAAGTAGTTATCTACCCAAGCACACACACACACACACACACACACACACACACACACACACACACACAGACACAGACACACAGACACACACACTCACTCATCATGCATA
Source organism: Salmo salar (assembly GCF_965601325.2). Taxonomy (NCBI): domain Eukaryota; kingdom Metazoa; phylum Chordata; class Actinopteri; order Salmoniformes; family Salmonidae; genus Salmo; species Salmo salar. Next base: position 63,752,983 of record NC_138306.1, on the reverse strand, counting down.
ACCTCAACCTCAGCCATTAATTTTTCATTCACAAAAACCCATGTCGCCAGTCAGCATTTGCTGTCTAACTGTTCTACATCATAGTGTGCTGCTGGGCTGGTGGGTTGGGCTGAGTAGAGTGAGCATGAGTGAGCGTGACGTCGACAGATCGTAATTAGCTGAATTCTCTCCGATCCTTATGCTTTATTGAATATTTAAAAAATAAGCTAAATCCTGACGGCCAAGAGGAGACTGCTAAGCAGCCTTGAAATGCGTCCCAAATGGCACCCTATTCCCTATATAGGGCTCCACTTTTTACCAGGCCCCATAGGGCTCTGGTCAAAAGTAATGCACCATATAGGAAATAGGGTGGCACTTAGGACACACACTTAGAGGAGCAGAGGGAGCAGAAGAAGTGGGGTTTTGGAGCACAGTCACTTCCAGGCTCTCAACTATTAATGCAACCTTGATACATTCATAATATAAAGAGGTTTACTGTACAGTGTGGATGGAACCTCTTTGGGAAAGAGAGCGAAAATCTATAACGGCCATAGATTTCTTTGTGTATAGCTTACTATTAAGTTCTATCAGAAGTGGACACTGATAATGGTGACAAGTACACATATTAACTGTTTCTTGGATTTAAACGTTTTTTTTCCTGAGCTCAAAGTGCTTGCCCAATCAAATTAATTTATGGTAATATATTGTAGGCCCTGATTCTGAGCTGTGTGTTGTGACATTTCTTGGTGGCCATGCAGCATCAGGGTGCCACACTGAGACAAGACGCCCCGCTCCACTAACGACCCTGCGACAAAAACAAATTGGATGGCCTGTTGTCCGGGCCTCTGGCAGTCTCTATGGGGGTGCCACAGGGTTCAATTCTTTGGCCAACTCTTTTCTCTGTATACATCAATGATGTCGCTCTTGCTGCTTGTGAGTCTCTGATCCACCTCTACGCAGACGACACCGTTCTGTATACTTCTGGCCCTTCTTTGGACACTGTGTTAACAACCCTCCAGACGAGCTTCAATGTCATATAACTCTCCTTCCGTGGCCTCCAACTGCTCTTAAATACAAGTAAAACTAAATGCATGCTCTTCAACCGATCGCTGCCTGCACCTGCCCGCCCGTCCAGCATCACTACTCTGGACGGTTCTGACTTAGAATATGTGGACAACTACAAATACCTAGGTGTCTGGTTAGACTGTAAACTCTCCTTCCAGACTCACATCAAACATCTCCAATCCAAAGTTAAATCTAGAATTGGCTTCCTATTTCGCAACAAAGCATCCTTCACTCATGCTGCCAAACATACCCTCGTAAAACTGACGATCCTACTGATCCTCGACTTCGGCGATGTCATTTACAAAATAGCCTCCAATACCCTACTCAATAAACTGGATGCAGTCTATCACAGTGCTATCCATTTTGTCACCAAAGCTCCATATACTATCCACCACTGCGACCTGTACGCTCTCGTTGGCTGGCCCTCGCTTCATACTCGTCGCCAAACCCACTGGTTCCAGGTCATCTACAAGACCCTGCTAGGTAAAGTCCCCCTTATCTCAGCTCGCTGGTCACCATAGCAGCACCCACCTGTAGCATGCGCTCCAGCAGGTATCTCTCTCTGGTCACCCCCAAAGCCAATTCCTCCTTTGGCCATCTCTCCTTCCAGTTCTCTGCTGCCAATGACTGGAACGAACTACAAAAATCTCTGAAACTGGAAACACTTATCTCCCTCACTAGCTTTAAGCACCAGCTGTCAGAGCAGCTCACAGATCACTGCACCTGTACATAGCTCATCTATAATTTAGCCCAAACAACTACCTCATCCCCTACTGTATTTATTTATTTATTTATTTTGCTCCTTTGCACCCCATTATTTATATTTCTACTTTGCACTTTCTTCCACTACAAATCTACCATTCCAGTGTTTTACTTGCTATATTGTATTTACTTTGCCACCATGGCTTTTTTGCCTTTACCTCCCTTATCTCACCTCATTTTCTCACATTGTATATAGACTTATTTTTCTACTGTATTATTGACTGTATGTTTGTTTTACTCCATGTGTAACTCTGTATTGTTGAATGTGTCGAACTGCTTTGCTTTATCTTGCCCAGGTCGCAATTGTAAAGGAGAACTTGTTCTCAACTTGCCTACCTGGTTAAATTTAGGTGAAATAAATACAAATAAAAAATATTGAAACAGGGAAGGACAACCGGGAAATGTCCAATAAGAAATGGTAATTTTTGTTTTCCTTTTTTCAAAAAAAATGTAACCTATGGGCTCTTGTCAAAAGTAGTGCAATATATAGAGAATGGGGTGCCATTTGACAAGAATTCAACACTCAGCACATCAGCTATCGTTTGAGCATAAGGAATCACTATGGGGAAATCACGAATCCATCATTACTTAGGCATAGTGATTAGGGGAATGCACATGAATGGCAAAACTCGAATGTCGAATACCCAGGTGAGCTAGGCTCAATCAATCAAAGTGACTGACAGAGGATAGATGCCCACAACACACGCAAACACACACACACATACTGTACATGCAAATGCATATATGCATGCACACAAACACAAATGCAAACACGCATGCACGATCACACAAATGCACATACACACACACACACACACACACACACACACACACACACACACACACACACACACACACACACACACACACACACACACTTCTGCCCTGTATGGCCTCCTTTGCATTACAGTTTTTTTATCGTTTTAATAATATTTCACAAGTATGTGTTCTTATTACAAAACTCATATCATCAAAAAGGCTGTTTTTTCAAACCTTTATGCACATTTTCAATTGACTAAGGACAACACACAAAATCACACAGTAACCTTTTCACCAAACCTAATCAAATCAAATAGTATTTGTCACATGCGCCAAATATAATAGGTGTAGACCTTACAGTGAAATGCTTACTTACAAGCCCTTAACCAACAATGTAGCTTTAAGAAAAATACCCCAAAAATAAGAAATAAAAGTAACAAATAATTAAAGAGCAGCAGTAAAATAAGAATAGTGAGGCTATATACAGGGGGTACCAGTACAGAGTCAATGTGCGGGGGCACCGGTTAGTGGAGGTAATTGAGGTAATATGTACATGTAGGTAGAGTTATTAAAGTGACTATGCATAGATAATAACAGAGAGTAGCAGCAGTGTAAAAGACGGGGGGCAAAGCAAATTGTCTGGGTAGCCATATGATTAGATGTTCAGGAGTCTTATGTCTTGGGGGTAGAAGCTGTTTAGAAGCCTCTTGGACCTAGACTTGGGTGGCTGGAGTCTTTGACAATTTTTTAGGGTCTTCCTCTGACACCGCCTGGTATAGAGGTCCTGGATGGCAGGAAGCTTAGCCCCAGTGATGTACTGGGCCGTACGCACTACCCTCTGTAGTGCCTTGCGATCGAAGGCCGAGCATTTGCCATATCAGGCAGTGATGCAACCCGTCAGGATACTCTCGATGGTGCAGCTGTAAAACCTTTTGAGGATCTGAGGACCCATGCCAAATCTTTTCAGTCTCCTGAGGGGATATAGGTTTTATTGTGCCCTCTTCACGACTGTCTTGGTGTGCTTGGACCATGTTAGTTTGTTGGTGATGTGGACACCAAGGAGCTCTCAACCTGCCACACTACAGCCCCGTTGATGAGAATGGGGGCGTGCTCAGTCCTCCTTTTCCTGCAGTCCACAATCATCTCCTTTGTCTTAATCACGTTGAGGAAGAGGTTGTTGTCCTGGCACCACACGGCCAGGTCTCTGACCTCCTCCCTATAGGCTGTCTCGTCGTTGCCGGTGATCAGGCCTACCACTGTTGGAGTCGAGCCTGAGTGAACAGGGATTACAGGAGTGGACTGAGCATGAACCCGTGAGGGGCCCCTGTATTGAGGATTAGTGTGGCGGATGTGTTGTTACTTACCCTTACTACCTGGGGCAGCCGTCAGGAAGTCCAGGATCCAGTTGCAGAGGGAGCTGTTTAGTCCCAGGGTCCTTAGCTTAGTGATGGGCTTTGAAGGCACTATGGTGTTGAACGCTGAGCTGTATTCAATGAATAGCATTCTCATATAGGTGTTAATTTTGTACAGGTGTGAAACGGCAGTGTGGAGTGCAATAGAGATTGCATCACCTGTGGATCTGTTGGGGCGGTATGCAAATTGGAGTGGGTCTAGGGTATCTAGGATAATGATGTTAATGTGAGCCATGACCAGCCTGTCAAAGCACTTCATCGCTACAGACGTGAGTGCCACGGGTCGGTAGTCATTTAGGCAGGTTACCTTAGTGTTCTTGGGCACAGGGACTATGGTGGACTGCTTGAAACATGTTGGCATTACAGACTCAGTCAGGGACAGGTTGAAAATGTCAGTGAAGACACTTGTCAGTTGGTCAGCGCATACTCGGAGTACATGTCCTGGTAATCTGTCTGACCCTGCGGCCTTGTGAATGTTGACCTGTTTAAAGGTCTTACAAACATCGGCTGCAGAGAGCGTGCTCACACAGTCGTCCGGAACAGCTGTAGCTCTCATGCATGTTTCAGTGTTCCTTGCCTCGAAGCGAGCATAGAAGTAATTTAGCTCGTCTGGTAGGCTCATATCACTGGGCAGCTCTCGTCTGTGCTTCCCTTTGTAGTCTGTAATAGTTTGCAAGCCCTGCCACGGAGCCTGTGTAGTCCAGGCTAGTAGGTCAGGATGTCATATGGGAGAGATACTACCCATCAATCACGGGTGCTGTATTTCAGTTGTGGAGAACCATATGATGGTAATTTTGATATTTAGATATTGAGATACTGTACAGTACATTATGTTCCTGTTCTGTGTTCTTTTTGTAATTATATGGTCTATATTCCTGTTCTGTGTTCTTTTTAGTTATATGGTCTATCCATACCCATACGATTACAATTCATCACCTGAAAACATATAGGGGCACAGAGAGGTATTTGCAAAACTACGGTAAAGTCTCCTCTGCAGTGAAATCGATAGGGGACCCTTAGGGATGAGCGTGACTCAGGCATAGGCAGTTTTTCTTAGTCATTATTACAGTCTAGCCGCTGTCAGTATAAAACTACTCCTATGTTTTTGTCTCCCATCGATGTGTTTTGAGTCTTTTTTACATTCTGATAAACAGATTTTGTCTGTTGTCTCATATGCTGTGTAGTACACTCTTAGAAAAAAGGTGCTATCTAGAACCTAAAGGGGTTATTCGGCTATCCCCCGTTTAAAAACCCATTTTGATTCTAGGTAGAACCTTCCACAGAGGGTTCTACCTGGAATAAAAAATTGTTCTATCTGGAACCAAAAAGGGTTCTCATATGGGAACAATCAAAGAACCTATTTGGAGTGTACAATCGTGGCCAAAAGTTTTGAGAATGACACAAATATTAATTTCCACAAAGTTTGCTGCTTCACTGTCTAGATATTTTTGTCAGATGTTACTATGGAATACTGAAGTATAATTACAAGCATTTCATAAGTGTCAAAGGCTTTTATTGACAATTACATGAAGTTGATGCAAAGAGTCAATATTTGCAGTGTTGACCCTTCTTTTTCAAGACCTCTGCAATCTGCCCTGGCATGCTGTCAATTAACTTCTGGGCCACATCCTGACTGATGGCAGCCCATTCTTGCATAATCAATGCTTGGAGTTTGTCAGAATTTGTGGGTTTTTGTTTGTCCATCCGCCTCTTGAGGGTTGACCACAAGTTCACAATGGGATTAAGGTCTAGGGAGTTTCCTGGCCATGGACCCAAAATATCAATGTTTTGTTCCCCGAGCCACTTAATTATCACTTTTGCCTTATGGCAAGGTGCTCCATCGTGCTAGAAAAGGCATTGTTTGTCACCAAACTGTTCCTGGATGGTTGGGAGAAGTTGCTCTCGGAGGATGTGTTGGTACCATTCTTTATTCATGGCTGTGTTCTTAGGCAAAATTGTGAGTGAGCCTACTCACTTGGCTGAGAAGCAACCCCACACATGAATGGTCTCAGGATGCTTTACTGTTGGCATGACACAGAACTGATGGTAGCGCTCACCTTGTCTTCTCCGAACAAGCTTTTTTCCGGATGCCCCAAACAATCGGAAAGGAGATTCATCAGAGAAAATGACTTTACCCCAGTCCTCAGCAGTCCAATCCCTGTACCTTTTGCAAAATATCAGTCTGTCCCTGATGTTTTTCCTGGAGAGAAGTGGCTTCTTTGCTGCCCTTCTTGACACCAGGCCATCCTCCAGAAGTCTTTGCCTCACTGTGCGTGCAGATGCACTCACACCTGCCTGCAGACGCACTCACACCTGCCTGCTGCCATTCCTGAGCAAGCTCTGTACTGGTGGTGCCCCGATCCCGCAGCTGAATCAACTTTAGGAGATGGTCCTGGCGCTTGCTGGACTTTCTTGGGCGCCCTGAAGCATTCTTCACAACAATTGAACCGCTCTCCTTGAAGTTCTTGATGATCCAATAAATGGTTGATTTAGGTGCAAGCTTACTGGAAGCAATATCCTTGCCTGTGAAGCCCTTTTTGTGCAAAGCAATGATGACGGCACGTGTTTCCTTGCAGGTAACCATGATTGACAGAGGAAGAAAAATGATTCCAAGCACCACACTCCTTTTGAAGCTTCCAGTCTGTTATTCGAACTCAATCAGCATGACAGAGTGATCTCCAGCCTTGTCCTCGTCAACACTCACACCTGTGTTAACGAGAGAATCACTGACATGATGTCAGCTGGTCCTTTTGTGGCAGGGCTGAAATGCAGTGGAAATGTTTTTGGAGGATTCAGTTAATTTGCATGGCAAAGAGGGACTTTGCAATTAATTGCAATTCATCTGATCACTCTTCATAACATTCTGGAGTATATGCAAATTGCCGTCATACAAACTGAGGCAGCAGACTTTATGAAAATTAATAGTTGTGTCATTCTCAAAACTTTTGGCCATGACTGTACTGTAGTAGAATCTATACAGAACAAAAATATTAACGCAACATGCTACAATTTCAACGAGTCTACTAAGTTAAAGTTCATAATATAAGGAAATCAGTAAATTTAAATAAATGATGCCCTAATCTATGGATTTCACATGACTGGGCAGGGGCACAGCCATGGTCGGGCCTGGAAGGGCTTAGGCCCACCCAATAGGGGAGTCAATCAGAATGAGTTTTTCCCCAGAAAAAAGGCTTTATTACAGACAGAAATACTCCTCAGGTTCATCAGCTGTCCTGGTGGCTGTTCTCAGACGATCCCGCAGGTGAAGAAGCCGGATGTGGAGGTTCTGGGATGGCATGGTTACACATGGTCTGTGGTTGTGAGGCCGGTTGGGCGTACTGCAAAATTCTCTAAAACGACATTGGTAGAGAAATGAACATTCCATTTTTTTGCAACAGCTCTGGTGGACATTTCTGCACTCACCATGCCAATTGCACGCTCCCTCAAAACATGAGACATCTGTGGCATTGTGTTGTGTGGCAAAACTGCACATTTTAGAGTGGCCTTTTATTGTCCCCAACACAAGGTACACCTGTGTAATGATCATGCTGTTTAATCAGCTTCTTGATATGCCACACCTGACAGGTGGATGGATTATCTTGGCAAAGGATAAATACATTTTGTGCATATGGAACATTTCTGGGATCCTTTATTTCAGGTCATGAAACATAGGACCAACACTTTACATATTGTGTTTATATTTTTGTTCAGTATAATATTTGAATATCAAACTTTAATTTCAATGTCAAACATATGGATATTGAAGGTGTTGTGATGAATCTATATCTGCCAGTATAAACGATTCCTCTCTCTTGCTGGTAGCCTAGTAGGTGGTCTAGTTGTCACTAGTGGGCTTTCTGAGGTGAAGAGGATACCCTTAAATCTACCCTCAAATTCATTAAACAAAGTATTTACAATAACTCCCTGTTTAATACCATGACGCCATTCATATACTTATTTCTTGTAACACACAATAGAAAGGTACAGTATAGATGGGATTCATTTACATTTTGTTGTGTCGTTATCCATGCAGTTGCATACCTGACATGCAATAACATATATTTATCAAATATTCTACCATTTAAGTGTTAATAACATCATTCTCTGGGGTTAAATGTCCGGGTTGTATTTGTTAATTTCCATTGTCGTACAATCTTCACTTTCCACTTATGGAAAAACACATGAGCCCCATTTTGAGATTTCAGAGGCGAATTCAGCACATTGTGTCAAAATAAAGAGTAATTTTTCCACTGCCATGAAATCCTTAACTGACAAGGTTTCTATGCACATTATTTGTGAAACCTTTTAACTTGTGACACACACACGCAGGTATGCACACACGTACGCACACACGTAGAAGTAACAGGCTGTGTATGTAAGGGTATGTTCACAGTCAGCAGAATCAAACTACATCTGACTCTAGTACCCTCAAACATTAGCACTATTGTAAAATAATTTCCACATATCTGACACTGTGTATGTCCCAATTGGCACACTTTTCCCTTTGTAGTGCACTACTTTTGACCAGGGCCCATAGAGTGCCATGCAAAAGTATTGCACTATAAAGGCAATATGGTGCCATTTGGGACACAGCCACTGACTTGCTCTGTTTGCTAAGGAAAGTCCAATGACAAACTGATAAGTAACGAGGTCCCATTTGTGACTTAAGCTTACTTACAGTTTTTTACAATCACTTTGCCACTAATTTCAGAACCTTGATGTCATTTTTCAAAACTCTAGACACAAAACTCACAACCAATGATCAAAATGCAAATTCTTCAAAACTCTGACACTTTTTCCAATAGCTTGGATACAATAGACATAAAGCTAAGATCATTTGTTCATTGAACTAAAATAACCTGTTCAAAATGACACAACTTAACATCAAAGTATTACCATTTCAAAATGCAATTCACACATTACCGTAATTTCCGGACTATTAAGCGCACCTGAATATAAGCCGCACCCACTGAATTTAAATTTTTTTTTTATTTTGAACATAAATAAGCCGCACATGTCTATAAGCCGCAGGTGCCTACTGGTACATTGAAACAAATTAACTTTACACAGGCTTTAACGAAACACGGCTTGTAACAAAAATAAATAGGCTTTAACGAAACACGGCTTGTAACAAAAATAAATAGGCTTTAACGAAACACGGCTTGTAACAAAAAATTTAAAATTAGCAGTAAGCTTTAGTTGTCACGCTGCTGTTTTCAACGTCTTATCATCGACTCATTAAGACCAAGCTCCCGTGCAGCAGCTCTATTTCCTTTTCCAACAGCCAGATCAATCGCCTTCAACTTGAAAGCTGCATCATATGCATTTCTCCGTGTCTTTGCCATGATGAGGGTGACAAAATGACTACTGTAATCAGAATGATGGGAAGTTTGAGAGCGCTCGATTTCATCTAAACAGTAAACAAAAAAGTTGTTTGACCTTAACCCGTTCGGCAATTTCATTGGTCTAATGAAAGCTTCATGCCGCCAAAAAACTGAGCACGTCACAGAATGTTTTTTTGGAGAAAAAAAAATTGAAAGCGGGAAAAATCCATATATTAGCCGCGTCATTGTTTAAGCCGCGGGGTTCAAAGCGTGGGAAAAAAGTTGCGCCTCATAGTCCGGAATTTACGGTACATCTGAGATGACTGTCTATTCATTTCATTACAATGATCTAACTATCAATTGATACAACTGCTCAAAATGATAAGTAGATGTTGCATTACTCTTAATGCATAGTTTTATGGAAACTGACAAACAATATTCCATGTTTAAATCATGAAAGTTTCAGGATAATGAGATCCATTGACACCAATTACCGTGGAATATGAACCAATTGGACTACATTATCTATTGCTGTAATATTTCATCATCATTCTTTATCAGACACTGTTTCTATGGTCCCATGTACCACTTTTCCAGACCATGTTTTCAGATTTTACATTACTGTACACTCACTTTGGCCACTTTATTAGGTACACCTACCTAGTACTGGGTAGGACCCCCTTTTGCCTCCACAACAGCCTGAATTATTCATGGTGTTGTACGTTAATAGATGCCATTCTGCACACCACTGTTTTAAACAGCTGTTATTTGAGCATTTGTGACCTTTCTGTTAGTTTGAATGAGTCTGGTCATTCTCCTCTGACCTCTCTCATTAACAAGGTGTTTTTGCCCACAGAAATGCCGCTCACTGAATGTGTTTGTTTATCGCACCATTCTTTTTAAACTCTAGAGACTGTAGTACGTAAAAATCCCAGGGGGGCAACTGTTTCTGAGATGCTCGAATCACCATGTGTGGCATCAACAATCATACCACGGTCAAAGTTGCTTAGCCTCTCCAGCGTCCCGTCCCGTATGCGGGATCAAAATCCAGGGAAAACTCCTAGCGACATTAGCATAACGAAATTTAATATTTTTATTTTTTCAAATATAGGACTGTCTCATATCGTTTTATAGATACACCTCTCCTGAATCGACCCACGTCGTCCGATTTCAAAAAGGTTTTACAGGAAAAGCAAATCATTAGATTATGTTAGAGGAGTCCATCGTAAAAGCAGCAACATAGCCATTTTCCGACCAACCACATGCATCACAAATAACCAAAAAACAGCTAAATGCAGCACTAACCTTTTACAAACTTCATCAGATGACACACCTAGGACATCATGTTACACAATGCATGCATTCTTTTGTTCAATAAAGTTCATATTTATATATGAAAACAGCATTTTACATCGGCGTCTGACGTTGACTAACTATTTTCCCGTCAAATGCATCCAGGGAAACAGTGCTACAATTTACTGAATTACTATTCGAAAACATTTTTAAAATGTAATATTGTCATTCTAAGATTTATAGATGAATATCTCTTGAAAGCACCTGTCATACCAGATTTAAAAATAACTTTACTGGGTAATCACACTTAGCGATAAAAGGGGATGCGATACTCAGAAAATTAGCTAGTAAACCGAGCTCGGCGCCATCTTGGAACAATCGCATATCACATCTAATCTTGTATAATATTGTCAATAATCGCTTACCTTTAGTTGTCTTCATCAGAAAGCACTTCCAGGAATCCCAGGTCCACAACAGATGTATTTTCGGTCGAAAAAGTCCATCCTTTATGTTCCATTAGCTTGCTGTTGTTAGCGCGTCTGAATGCTGTATCCAAATGCTCTGCCGGTCGCGGGACAGCCGTTTCGAAATAAAACATTTTTTTCCCATTTAGGTTCGTTCAAACATGTCAAACGTTGTATAACATAAATCTTCAGGGCCTGTTTCAACAAGAGAGCCAATAAGATTCGAGGGGGACGATTGTATTGTTTCAAAACGTTTCCAAAGGTGGGGGTAGACAGGGCCGCAGGCGTCATAAGGGTGATGGCCCTCCCCCTGTGACCAATTTCCAACGCGTCTCATTCACTGAGTTTCGACAGTAGAAGGCTCAAAACACTTTGTAAAGACTGGCGACATCTTGTGGAAGCAATAGGAAGTGCTCAATTAACGATAGCTCACGGTGTGATTAATAGGCAACGACGTGAAGTTGAGTCCACAATTCAGAATTCCACTTCCTGTTTCAATCAGTCTCAGGGTTTTGACTGCCATATGAGTTCTGTTACATTTACGTCATTTAGCAGACGCTCTTATCCAGAGCGACTTATAGTAGTGAATGCATACATTTAATTTTTTTTTTTTTTTTCCCATACTGGTCCCCCGTGGGAACTGAACCCACAACCCTGGTGTTGCAAACACCATGCTCTACCAACTGAGCCACACGGGACCAACAGTAAAATGATTACAACATGTCTTTGGAGTTGTCAGGGATGTCCATCAGAAATGATTACTACATGTCTTTGGAGTTGTCAGGGATGTCCATCAGAAATGATTACAACATGTCTTTGGAGTTGTCAGGGATGTCCATCAGAAATGATTACAACATGTCTTTGGAGTTGTCAGGGATGTCCATCAGAAATGATTACTACATGTCTTTGGAGTTGTCAGGGATGTGTTTCCTAGGTGTTTTGAGTCATGTGATCTGGACACATTGGAGTGTAGTGTAGCAGACAGATAGATAGAATCAGTTTTTTTCAACAGTAAGATTCCAGTTGATTTTATAAATTTCTGATAAAAATATTAAGGGAGTTTCCTATTTCACTCACAACACACTTTACAAAGAAAATGAAGAATAAAACACAAAAATGTAGTATTTTACTCAATTTTACTGTTGAACAAGCAGAAGAATAGGCATCCAATGTGAATCTACACTAAGGGAGCGGAGTAGAGGGGTACGGAGGTCCAGGGCTGGTACTGGAATGGTAGTGCTGGGTATTAGAGCAGGCCAGGGCTGGTACTGGAGTGGTAGTGCTGGGAATTAGAGAGGGGTAGAGCTGGCGCTGTGGGGCAGGAGCGGTTTCTTGGAGGGGGGGTCCACCCAGGGTTGGGGGGACAGAGCGTCCTGCCGTGACGGGACTCCCAGCTCGATGGATTTGTCAGTTGGTTATGTAACCGCTGCAACCCTTGGTGAGATCAGATCACACAGTGGAGAGATGTTTGGAATCCAGAGCTCCTGGATTCAGTTATGAGCCCAGGTCCCCCCCAAGTCCCTGACGTTTATACTAACCACCATAGACTACGGTGACATTGGTTCTTCTGTCATTTTTTCCCAAGTAAGATTCATATCTGAGACCACCCAGAGACGATAGGATAGGAACAGAAAGACATGGGTTTCATCTCAGTAAGACAGTCATACATACATGACTTGTAGTTGCTCCTTCCTGTCTGATGTTTATAAAGATGTCTTCTCCATCCAGACAACCCAAGATAAGCTTATCTACATGGAAATTAGTAATAAAAAGTGTATTTTTGGTATCATAAGGAATTATAATTGCTCTCATATGACCTGTGTGTGCGTCATACAGAGTGTTACTCAACATTTCCTCTTTACCCAGACAAACTGATCTGCATGAAAACCAGTATCAACAAGAAGCATTTACTTGGATGTGACGTTAATGTGCTGTTGCCCTGTTGCTGACGTCTGTTACGTAACCATCCCCTCCTTCCTGGCTGAGTCCCAAATGGAACCCTATTCCCCACATAGTGCACTAGTCTCAAGGCCTCTGTTCAAAAGTAGTGCACTATGTAGGGAATAGAGTGCAACCTGGGATGCATACATAGTGCCCTGGCTCCTGGGTGTCAGCAGGCAGCGGCAGCGGGTTGGGATTACACACACTACAGGAAGTCTCCGTTATGCCGCCCTAGAAGGTCAAAGGCCAGTTTAGGTTGCTGACACACAGAGGAGCTGTGTTATCCGACATAAACCACAGTGATAATCACTGGCGTCTGTTTCAGTCCACTCTGTTAGAAATCCCTGGCCTCTCTGACTCAGACAGCCAAGCAATCGGCTGGACACTGATGGTGATGATGGTCAGTCCTGATGCATACTGTACGGAGAGGGATGGGATATCCGTCCTAAACTAAAGAAATAACCAATCTCTGTTAGAAGGCCCTGGTCTACGCCATGCATATTAGGAAGTCACTCAGCTGTAAGACCAAAACTCCCTCAGTTGTCAGACCAAAACTCCCTCAGTTGTCAGACCAAAACTCCCTCAGTTGTCAGACCAAAACTCCCTCAGTTGTCAGACCAAACTCCCTCAGTTGTCAGACCATTGTCAGACTCCACTCCCTCAGTTGTCAGACCAAACTCCCTCAGTTGTCAGACCAAACTCCCTCAGTTGTCAGACCAAACTCCCTCAGTTATCAGACCAAACTCCCTCAGTTGTCAGACCCCACTCACTCAATTCTTTGGCGCATGGAAATGTTACTCAATCGGTATCAAGGGACCTAACGTGTGCCAGAAAATAATTTCCCACACCATTACACCTTCGCCACCAGCCTGTACAGTTGATACCAGGCAGGATGGGGCCATGTACTCATGCTGCTTTCTGCCATAAGTATGACTCAACAGGAACCTGGATTCGTCAGAACAAGCAATGTTTTTCCACTCCTCAATTGTCCAATGTGTGTGATCTCGTGCCCACTGAAGTCTCTTCTTCTTGTTCTAAGCTGATAGGAGTGGAACCCGGTGTGAACTTTCACAAACTGGAGTCGGCCAAACACAACTCCCCTCAACAAAACAGAGAAAGGATTTTATACATCAGACACATACAGACGTAAAATCTTAATTTGAGCCAGGCAATGTGAATTATTATATGGATTATGATTAATGGACATTTTTGTTGGGGTTGATACATTTTTTATCAGGGCAAATCAAGTCTGAAATTACAAAGTGGAAATTACAAACTTTCAAAGCATTTTTAAAACTCAAATACCCTACAAGTCCACAGTTCCTCCTTCCCAGGTATGGAGAGGATAAAAGACATGGCTTAGAAACCAAACGTTGCAAGTTCAAACCTCACATGTGCAGATTGTCAACATGCAGTATTTTCTTTTTTTAAATGTGGTTGTGTTTGTTGATTAAATGCTGTTCAAATGCACAATAGAGAGGCAGCTAGCCTAGCAGTTAAAGGCGTTGTTATACTGTTATACTCACAGACACCATTCAAACAGTTTTAGAAACTTTAGGGTGTTTTCTATCCACAGGTATTAATTATATGCATATCCTAGCTTCTGAGTTTGATTAGTAGGCCGTTGAAAATGGGCACACATTTTTTCCAAAATGCGCTGTGGCGCCCCCTATCCTAGGGTAACGTCAAGAGGTTAGATTACTCATCTTGCCTGTTCTAATGTTTGGTCGAACAACATCTAAAGCTATCTACTCTATATATTGAGTTGCAGGCAGCCACATGATTCGCTGTTCGAATGTAACCTTCTTTGATGAGCTAAATCAGGTCTGTAGAGCTGATGGCATGACCTATGTCATTGTGTGGGATAATGTCAGGTTCCACCATGCTCAAATGGTGCAAGCATGGTTTCAGGCCCAACCACAATTTACCACCCTGTACTTACCCCCATACTCTCCTTTCCTTAACCCGATTGAGGAATTTTTGTCCACATGGAGGTGGAAGGTATATAATAGGCACCCTCACGAACAAACCACCCTTCTCCAGGCCATGGATGACGCATGCAATGACATCACGGCAGACCAGTGTCAGGCCTGGATTCGCCATGCCCGAAGATTCTTCTCAAGATGTTTGGCTAATGAAAACATCCATTGTGATGTGGATGAGAACCTGTGGCCAAATCCACAAGACAGGGTTGATGGAAATATATAAGTACAGTAATCAATCCTTTGTTTTGCTTTTTACAGTAAGCCAGGTGAGGAACACTGCAGTTCACGTTTTACTGTCGTTTTTTTCTTTTTTTGTAGCTAATTATTTTAGCTTTGATTCAAAGAAACCTATGTTGTGATTGTATTGTATTTCATCAATAAATGTCATATTTTGTTCAATGATTCCACTGTCTCTGTAGTATTCTCTCTACTAGTCCTTTTACAGTGATGTATTTACGCGTCGTAGCATAATGAAACATGTGTCACATATTTTGTACTACAATATTTAATGATTGTACAAACAACTACACAGTGAAGCTATCGGTATCTTGTGTGTGGGTGATCTAAATTAATGTTCCTATGGTATTTCATGATAAATGAGTTATTTGAACCGATGATTCTGCAAGTGCAAGGTTTCTTTAAAGATATGAATGCACAATGCAATGTTTTGAACATTGGACAGCCTGTGTTACAAGTGATGACTGTTTTGAGTTTTGTGTCTAGAGTTTTCAAAAATGACCACAAGGTTCTGAAATTAGTGCCAAAGTGATTGTTAAAAACTGTAAATGGCAGAGACGGTCACTTGCTGTGGTGCCTAATTATCTATGATATGCTTGATAACCGAATAGCGATGTATCGCCAATTAATTCAAACTTGACAACAACATAACAAAGATAACTTTAACAAGATGCTCAGGACAATACAAGATGTCTGCCAACCAATATCACATATTTTTTCAATTTTGTTTACATATCAAATAAAGAGCAGACATTGTGTAAGACTTAAAATATTGTCATAGGTCCCTCACATAGTTTTCAATGGCATTACGCTTGCGCCATTTACTACATTGGTGTCAGAAGTGGGATTTGGTGGCCTTGCGGCCATCAGAGTGGCTTGTATGTGGAGGACTTGGTATAGGGAAATGTGGGGATGTGCTCTCCTGAATGGAGGGGATAGTGTAGCGATCCTTATCTAGGTAAGATAATTGTGATCTCCCCCATGTGTGTTAACCCTATTGGAACAGTTAGTACGTTTTCTATCAGACTGGGAGACCTGGGTTTGAGACCCACATGGGACATTTTACTGTCGCCGTCGGCTACAATTGCATAACTTTTTTAAATTGACGAATGTTCAGTGTTTTGCCCATATAATTCATTCTATTTACTTAACCATAAAAAGCATGCATTTACTATACAGTTGTAAAGGATGACCTTGACAATCCCTAAAGATGAGTCAATGTTCCCCCTTCATCTGCTGCTGATCATGTGCTAGGCTATCATTCACACACATTCCACTATGCTGGCCCTTTGGTCTTGAGCACAGTGCATGCTAGCACTAGCTGGCTCATTGTTCATTCACTCAATAGGCCCTAGGCATGGCGTGGGTAGGACTCAGAAGAGCCAAATCCATGCCCTGCTCATTCCATGAATATTTTTGACATGGTCCTCCCTGACTTGTGCTACTTGCTGAGGGCCAAAACCTTACTTTGACTACAAGAGCACACACAGTGGTATGTGTGTGTGCGTATGTGTGCGTGTGTGTGAGTGTGTGTGTGTGCGTGAGTGCGTGCGTGCGTGCGTGCGTGCGTGCGTGCGTGCGTGCGTGCGTGCGTGCGTGCGTGCGTGCGTGCGTGCGTGCGTGCGTGCGTGTGTGTGTGTGTGTGTGTTAAACCCATGGAGGTCTTAGGGACTATGTCATAAACCCCAGAACACAGTACCAGAATGCAGTTAAAATGCCAGCAATATTGGTCAGGGAGAAATCCAAACCAGTCTGAATGAAAGACAGTAGAGGCCTAATCCTGATTTTACTTTGCAGGAAAGTGTCACGTCCTGACCAGTGAAAAGGATAATTTGCCATAGTAGAATGGTCAGGGCGTGGCAGGGGGGTTGTTTTGTGTGTTTTGGGGTTTGTTTGTTTCTAGGGGAATTTGTTCTAGTTTTCTATTTCTATGTTTCGTTTTCCATGTTTGGCCGAGTATGGTTTCCAATCAGAGGCAGGTGTCTTTCGTTGTCTCTGATTGGAAGCCATACTTAGGCAGCCTGTTTTCCTTTGGGTTTTGTGGGTGGTTGTTTTCCGTATAATCTGTGTACCTTATGGAACTGTTTGTCGTTTGGTTATTTTGTTTAAGTGTTCTCTCAAAATAAATGAAGATGAGCACTATATACGCTGCGCCTTGGTCTAATCCTTTCGACGCCTGTGACAGTAAGGCATGTGATAGATCAGAAATTGTGTAATAGGATATTTGTCAACCTAAAATATTGTAATATAATTATAAATGCAGTTTATAGGGGTTTAATACAGATGTTCTGTATAAATAGCCTCTACAATATATGTAAACAGACCATAAATGTCAAAAAGAAATTATTCTACATTTCTGTTTGTGATGCAGCATCCAGGGTGCATCACATCCGGCCGTGGGAGTCCCATAGGGCGGCGCACAATTGGCCCAGCATCGTCCGGGTTTGGCCGGGGTAGGCAGTCATTGTAAATAAGAATTTGTTCTTAACTGACTTGCCTAGTTAAATAAAATTAAATAACAAGGTTCATGTCCATTCTAGTATTCTAATTCCTAATTAAATGGTTAAACCAAACGACCTGAGCTATTTTTAGCATGACTGAACTGTTTTTAATGATCTTACCACAAAACACTTTTTAAATTGATGTTCTTTTTATGATCTTTTTACTGTATTAGTATGTACTGTCCTATATGTGAGAGCGCTCCAACAAAACATTCCAATGTATGTATTACTTAATACTTGAAAATGGCAAATAAACAACGTGTGTGTGTGTGTGATTGTGTGTCGGCTGTGTATGTAAAATCAAATAAAAAATACTCAACACAGAAATAGAATCTCAATCAATAAATTGTACAGAAATTTAAAAAATAATGAAAAAATAAAGGTGCTCTGATAAACACTATCTTTTTAATAACTCATCGACACCTATAGTTTTGCAGAGATGATGGGCTGTGATTTGTATTTATTTATTTATCAATGTTGAGCTCAGTGTCGATTAACCACACTACATTACGAAATTATTAATATTAAATTAATTGCAAAAATCCTGAATATCAATCTCAGTGGCACTGAAAGAGCTTCTTGTTTATTAAAATCTGTAGCTAGCTAGCTATATATTTTGTCCCAGGAGATTCACAGTTTGTTTCCTAGGCAACAAGCGGATCCCTTGCCCTTCCGTGTGCTTCTGACGTTCCTTTTGGACCATACTAAGTACAGCTATTGGTAGGAAGACGGTGATATTTATCTAAACATAATCTATTTCAACGTGCAAGTTGGACAACAAATTAAATTGACATTGTGAAAATTAGAATTCCTACAAACTAAATAGTGTTAATACATGCAATGCATAATTATATCGCTACCCCCCTATAGTCAAGTGCATCCTTCTTTACCATCCTTTGGCCATCCCTGAACCAAAGATATTTATAAGTAACCTAAGATAGTTCATTTGTGTCGTTTACAGTGGGAGCAAATGAAGCATAGGGGGCAGAACAAGCAAGGAGGTGGGCAAATCCAAGCACGAGCTAGCGAGATCCCATTCGCGCGTTGTAGCATGAATTTGCATATTTCCGTTAGGGAACGCCTCCCCTGTAAAGTGCACGTGTGCACAAACTCAATTCGACCGCCACTCGTTCTAAACAATGCAATTTTAAACTTTGGCAAAGCGTCAAGTCTATAAAACTTAGTGCACTGTGTTCGTAGCAGATAATAGTTTTGGAAACAGAAAAATGTTTTGAGATCAGATTTTTCATCGATGAGAAAATTAGAAGAATGTTGGCCCAATTTCACCTCGTTCCATCATCTCTAACTTCCACTGGACTTCCTCTCACTACCATATTTGGTGGAGAGAAAACGTTCTAAACGGATGCTTCAGTTTTATAATCCCTGTGACGTGTCGGGGTTACCCCTTCTGGCTGTGACTGAACTGCAAAATAGCTTGTTGCTTGTGCAACACGATAGCCTTACTGTAAAGTAGTTAGTGGTGAGAAAAAGTCATTTCTGCCTTACCGATTTTCTATTTTTATTTTCCGACTAGAATGTTTGCAACTCCATATTACCTTTCCTGAGAGTAGTTCCGTGTGGGCCGTTGGAAGTCTCTTGCCTGCGCGCGGTGACAAGTACATCTGGATGCGACAGGTAAGCAGGTAGCCAGCCAGCCAGCTAGCTAGCTAAATTCTTACTTGGGTTGTTATGATTGTGTTTAGTTACCGGTTAACTAGCCAGTTTGTTTACTTCGTCACCTTGTGCTTGGCTATGTGAATGTGGTTGCCAACATGGATAGCTAGCTATGTTATTTTACCAGCGCGAGCTACCGTTAGTTCGTTTTGCCGCAGCTACTTCAACAGGAATTCTAGCTAACGTTAACTAGCTAGCATCTCGTAGGCTTTCAAAGTGAGTTTTGTAGATTTTGTAGAAACTATTGCTTAGCCAATGTTGTCTGTCAACTAGCGCTACATTTCCCCCACGAGGTCGCTTCCAACTATTGGCTAGAACGGTTTCCTAACTTCACGGCACGCGAAAATGTTATCGAGCTGTCAAGCTTCAGGTGGCAGTCAGTGACATTAACGTTATTAATGTTGTTATTGACTTGATAGTCGTTGTACCTAGCTAACTAACTAGTTGGCTTTGGCAAGCCAATGTTGCCATACCCAAGCCGATGCAAACTAGCTAGTTACCTAAAATAAATTCCATGGCCACATCTTGGTCCAATTTTAAAGGGGGAGAGAAGAGTAATCTATTAATTAACGTTACTAGAATAGGTTGAGCACCTCTAGATCCAAATGACAGTGTGTTGCAGACATTATCACCCGCAGTAACAGTACATGCATCAAATTGTAGGTTAAGTAAACATAATGTATGTTATTTAACTTTGACATATAACATATTTTATGACTTAGAAATACAAAAACTCACTCACTCACAGTTTTCTTCTAGTGTGAGTGAAGGTCAATAGGCTATGCTTGTGTGTTAATGTACCAAAGATGATTGATGCTGATCGAGGATGATTTAGTAAGGCTCAATAAACAGTTAGGCAATGCATGTGACTCATTGTTTTATTCCATGCTCTGATGTTCATGTGTGCACTGCAGACAGGTTACCGTTTGCAGAGCAGAATACAGATTTCAGACTCAACTAATGCAATAGCCTAGGCCTGATTTTTAGTTCTTGAATCAGGTTAACAAATGTTATTTTGCTCAGTGTTCTGGAGAATTGCTAGGACTTTAGAAGTTAATGGTATAACCTAGCCTTCAAGTAGCAGGTTATTGTGTGTCTTACAAAAAGAGAGATCCTGAAATGAATATGCATTGCAAAGAACTGTTGATGAGATTCACAGATGATATTGGGTCTATCCGTGGATCTGTTTTGTCCATCATATTAGGTAGCCATGGAAACCCACTGCTGATTGAGACTTGAAGCTCTGCAACATTGCAGGGTCAAATAAACAATTAAACAAGATGGAGCTTCTCTGTATTGTCAGTCATCTGAAAGATGTTACATAGCTGCATTCGGATGTAGGGTAAGCCTATCTCATTTCACTCTATTATATAGTGTTCTGTACATTTTACTCAGTCAAGTATTCATTGGTCAGCAGAAAGTCCATCCAGGGGGTTCAAAGTGAAACACAACTCCTGCCTTTTGCTATTTAATTACAGCCAACAACAGGAATGCAGCAGCCTATCATTGATCTTTCACTGGTTTCTATTATTTTCTTTGTTAAAATATTTTTTTGTAACAGTATTTTTTTATTGGAATTTCACAATTTTCACCCATATTAAGAGATAAGACAAAGCAAAAAAACAGCACTCACTTACACATACATGCATATATATGACCAATGAATATATATATACACACACACATATATATACATACACCATCTTCCTCTCCCCGCTCGGCGCTTCTCTCACCCCATCCCCATCATTGTGTCTCTCAATACATACATTTTAAACGAACATACAAACAGAAATTAAACAAAAAAGCTCAGTTTTAACCAAGAAGTTAGGTTCCACACATGGAATGTACAGTGCAATTCTGAAATACATAGATCACCACCATTCTAAGAGAATCCTTGCAGCATAATAGCTGATACCTCATGTTCTAGGTAATTTAGATAAGGTTCCCATACTTTGTAGAACTGATCTGTTTTAGAATGCAATGTACATGTCAGATATTCCAGTGGCACCCATTCAAATAGTATCTTTTGCCAATCTTTAATAGAAGGAACCTTATCACTAATCCACTGTAAAAGGATGTTTTTCCTCACTGCGACAGTAAGGATGTTGTAAAGCCTCCTCTTACCCCCAGAAGTAACATGCCTACTAGGGAGACCTAACAGTAAAGAAACTGGGTCCAATTCTAGATCAACCCCTAGGATCTTTTCAATTTCTTGCAGAACACCAGACCAGTATCTTTGTATTTTGGTACATGACCATAAACAATGTGTTAGGGTGCCTGTATCAGTTTTACATTTAAGACACTGAGGAGAGGAGGAAGAGGGGCTAAAAGCATGTCTGCGATTTGGGGATATATGCAATCTGTGTATTATTCTTAATTGGATTACTCTAGTACGATTAGATATTGTTTTTCTTATCTCCAAATGTCCTCCCACATCTCTTCATCAATAGTAACAGACAATTCTTTCTCCCACACTTGTTTCACCCTCTGTGTGTCGACAGCAGAAAAAGACCTTAAAGCGTCATAAAACAGACTTACAGACATTTTCCTTTGTGGGAAAAAAAGCATTCTTTCAATGACAGACACATATCAGGGTTGCCAATTATGGTGGTGCTCTTCAGAATATAATGTCTTACTTGTAGGAAGCGGAAAAAGTCCTGCTTTGGGAGTCTATTTCTCGACCATCTGCTCAATTGACAATAAAATCTTATAAGCAAATAAGTAATTTAGTCTCCGTATGCCCTTATTAAGCCAAAAGTTAAAGCCAGCATCCAGCAATCCTGGACCAAAATCTGGGTTGTTAAGAATTGGGGTAAGAGCAGAGGTTAGTTTGGACCTTCCCAAAAAATGTTGAACTGACCTCCATACTTTGAGTGTGTTAAGTGTAATGGCATTATTGCAGTGATCTTCTACAGACTTGAAATTTAGGTAGAATATTGGACTTTGTTTAGGACCACTTGCTCCCCAATATATTTTCCAGTTGTTTTCCTGCAGTCATCTCCCCTCCACCTCTGTCTGATGAATACGACTCTGTAAGTTGGGTCCCCTATTATGGTCTATGAGTGGGTCGCATGCAAAGGTGACATTGGTGGATGGCGCTAACATAAATGTTTTAGTGTGTCAACTGCTGAGGTAGGATACACAATTCACTTTGTTTAGGAAGATAGATTCACACCATATCACTAGGTGTTATTGTCCGAGCTAGCCTTGAGGGTTATCAGGTTTATTTGGCAGTGGACTGGAAAGAGCATGTCTAGCCTCGTTGATGTTGATAAAGCACTCAGGCTACCACATAATCTGCTGTCCATGTATAGGAGTGGGAGCTCAACACAGACAGGGAGAGGGTGAGCGAGATAAAAAAAAAGAGGGAGAGTTGGATAGAGAATTGGAGCGAATACAGCTGTTGTGTTGGATTCGAAAAATCATGAAGCCGGGGCTCTGACTCATCAGTTCTGTGCTGCCGCCGCTCCATCCACAACATCTCACGTGATACTAAATAGGCTGCTGTTTGTGTCGTCACCAGGGTGGGGTGGGGAGGAGAGACAATGTTCTCTTTCCTGAGGGGATGCTGCTAAGCTTATGTCATGTTACTATGCTCTACATCAGATAATTTCATATTTATTATATAAACTGTGTTTTTGTTTTGCCTATAGTGATACAGAGGAGGATGTGATGTTTTCATGTTGGTTGCCTAGTAGCCTACATGTTGTGTCCTTCGTGGAATGGCCAAAAGGGGGATGGATGGCGCGTAAAAGTTTAGCTGGGCATGAAATTGGGGAAATACCTTTAAGATCCAGCAGTGTCTGTGTCATTGGGTAGTTCTGAGTTCTGCCTGCCAGTCAGTACCCTGCGAGCCAACCAGAAAAGAGCTGTGACCTGATATCCCTTTTCCTATTGGCCAGAGCAGGGAGTGGGCAGACCTGGCTGGAGGCGGGTGGGCAGGAAGGGGCTGGCTGTGGGGGATGGCTGTAAGCGTTTCAGCCAGATAGTTGAGCAGACACTGCTCTGCTTCCTGCCTGCTTCGCTCCCCTCCCCTCCGTGGCTGAGAGAAAGAGAAAAAATCTCTGTCTAGGCATGGGATTCTGGCTGCTGCAGCGCTCGGCAGCTCCTCCCAGGGAATGACAACAGTTCACATGGTCATTAGCTCCAGACGCTGAAGAAGGGGAACTACTCCGAGGCATAGCAGCTGCACCTGGTGTCTCTATCTATGCTGTGGCTTAAAGAGAGAGGCACGACAGAGCTGTACAGGACTCAGCAAAAAACGAGGTGGGAAGAACGTCTCTCTGATCTATTTTTTTTTTAAGTAGTTTGCTGCAGTATGGTGCATACCATCCTGGGTGGGTAGGGAGGAAAGAGAGAGAGTCTGTGTGGGAGAGGGAGCTACAGAGAGGGGGAGCACAAATGGGTGAGGGGAGCTCGCTGGTACAGTCTAACAAACACTTTGCTGGTTACAGCCGCTTGAATTTCGCTTGTGTTGGGACTTGTTGATGACTAGGGACACTAACTACCTCAGACAGACAGTGCCTCTCCCTTCCCTTCATGATGCAGAAAAATTATGCAGACTTCTCTCTCCATGAAGTTCAGAGCACGTGGACTAGCCAGAGAAAGATTTGTTTGTAGCCCGCTCCATAGGCGGTTTCAAACTTTCCTTTTATGTCAGAAAAGAGTTTCACTTTCAATGCAGTTCATAGGCGTAGATAAAATATTTTTCTCTTGTACTGGAGGTGAACATGAAACAGAGCTGAGGGCTGGCTCCCTAATTAGCCTTGCTTGGGCTTCTTACTATTTTAAGGAGGTCCCACGTCTTTTATCACAGAGGAGGTCCACAGCCACACTCCACAGTAAGGTCTTTATCCACTGCTCTGTACTGTGCTATTATGGGAGGGAGCTGTAAATGTTGACCGGTGCGGCCTGGAAACGAGCTGGTAAACACTAGAAAGGTGTCTGTCTAACAGTTGGCAGTCGTGGGGGGAAGTGGAGGACGAAGTGGGTGTTTTCTGAAATGGAAGACCGTTAAGCCCTTCCTGTTACAAAAATAAACAACAAAAAACAGTAACGTCACAGACATGCAATGGCTCTTCATTAGGAAGGCCAGGGCTGCAAGCCTGAGCTACTCCCTCCCTAAATTGATTCACATGCGAGTTGTCACTGCTGACACAGAAAGGTAATTAGCCATGCCTTTTTAAAGGATTGGGAGCTTTTAGCAATTTTTTTTCCCCCTCCAGACCTTTTAAACAGTAACAACAATCTACGTTACATTCAAAATAAGCTCTTTATGGCCAAGCACGGATTTTGTGTGTTTGCTGTGATGGATGGAAAAGAAAGCTGAATCATTTGGCCCTCACATTAGCATGGGTTTTCAGTGAAAGGATAATTCTACTTTAAAATGAACAGGCCACATTGGAAGCAATTTGACAATTAGCCTGCTAGTTGGTCATGAGTCATAGCTTGACAGTTGAGTTGTTTTTAGTGTTAAGGGTTTTCTCTTCCAGAACTACCGGGAAGTGTTTTAATTTAGCTAAATGCTCAATTTAAAAAGACAGGCTATTAGAGGATCATCTGAAGTTGGATGATATAATAGTGTCACAGCATTTCTTCCTGAGTAACCTTTGTGTGAATGCACAGTTGCAACCCCATCTTTTAGTACTCAATTCTGGAAAGTCATTGACAGTCACAGTAAATGGGTCTTCTGTCTGTTACAGGCTACATACACTTCAAATCCAGCCCTCTCATTGGCTATCAGATATATATTGACCTGTAGATGGGCTAATCAGGGCAGGGGATTGGTTAAATATCCTATAGGTCAGTTTCCCCGTGTCAGTGGCATGAGATGACCATTGTGGTCACCGAGTTTTAGTTAAGGCTATTAGGATATGAGGCCCACATTTCTGCTGACTTTGTTAAATGTTCTCTGCTTTGCCTCTTCCTAGTAGCCCTGCTTAGCTTAGTCCACTAACCTCTGCTTAGCTAGTGTCTCTCATTTCTCCTTACGCTAATGACATTTGATAATTTGAAGCTCCAGGAGCTAATGCCAATATCAATTTGCAGGATGGCATACTTTTAATTTCCATCCATTTATCCTAGCCTAATATTTGAATAGCAGGCCTATGAGTTGTGCTTCGAAAATATGCATTGCTAAGACATTTGTTTAGACTTCCAGGAAATTGTGATATACAAGTTAAGCTTATTTAAATACGTTCCCATGTGATGTGAATTTAACAAGATCTTTTTAAGAGAAATCTGCAGCTCAATAAGTATCCTAGAGCTATATTTTTATGAAGAATATTCAGCAAACGGATTGCACGATACGGCAGTTGACCTTATGTAAATTCAGAACAAAATGCCTTCATCAAATTATGCTTTTTAGAACTGTTATTATTAGGATGGTAAACATGACAGAAATCATTTTTAACTAGCCTGATCATAAAAAAACAAGAACACTATTACTCTTGTTTTTTTACAACCAACTGGAGATGGACATTTTCGCTTTCATTACACTGAAGCACACTCACACTCTTTGCTCTCATGGAAAATGTAGCCTACTCATGTTCCTCTTGGCCATATGCAAATATATGGTGGATTGCCATCTCTGTGTTGTAATAAATTCAAAAGAGCAGGTATTCATTTGCTTGGTTGTTATAGGCCTGCTGTTTAACAGCTAGCTGGTGCTTTAATAAGATCGTCTGTAAAATGGAAACGATGCAAAGTGTAGACTATGCCTTTCTCTCAGGTTGACAACATCCAGGAGAGACTAACAGCGCATACACAGCTAATAGGATACGTGGGTGGTATTCAGACGTCAAGCTAATGACTTTTACTTGAGAGAATCCTGCACTGGCCTGCTCTCATTCAAATGAGGAGATGGCCAAGATAATTCCTGGCCAGCTGGCTTTCGTAACTGTAATCCATGAAGGTCTTGTCGTAACATGTAGCTTTCCCCAGTCCCCACAAATCTCTGGTCTGCTCTTAAATCTCCTTTCCTGGCTGGGTAGGCTAGCTGCTCTTTTGTAAAACATTGAACTTTTACTGGATGGGATGGTTTTGCCTGCCTCTTTTCAAGGGACAGAGCGATAGACTACAGTTTTTAAAGTTTGCACATTTCAGTGTACCTAGTGGGATAATTTTTTATTTTGTAGATGAAAGTCAAAAAAGCTTGACTGTTGAGCACTGCGCACATCACTCTGTCCTGAAAGCACCAAGAGAGAGCTGGGCGGGGGCGTACAGGACTGATCTGTGCAGGTCACAACAAGGGTGTCGCATGGCCCTACCCATCTGTGAACCATCTGTTCCTACACTCGTCCTCATCAGCACTCTTTCCTGGAGGTGTGTCTGCTAGGCTAGCCTCAAAGTAGTCGTACCCCTTGACTTATTCCACATTTTATTGTGTTACAGTCTGAATTCAAAATGTATAACATTTGTGTCATGTCCTGACCAGTAAAGGGGTTATTTGTAATTAGTTTGGTCAGGACGTGGCAGGGGGTATTTGTTTTATATGGTTTTGAGTGTGTGTTTATGTAGAGGGGCGTTTGATTTATGTTTCTGGGGTTTTTGGTTTAGTTCTATGTTGTATAGTTCTATGTCTGTTTCTAGGGTGTTTAGTTCTATGTTGTATAGTTCTATGTCTGTTTCTAGGGTGTTTATTTCTATGTTTAGTAATTGGGATTGGGGCCTTCAATTGGAGGCAGCTGGTTATTGTTGCCTCTGATTGAAGGTCCTATAATTAGGAGTATGTTTGTTTTGGGTATTGTGGGTAGTTATAGTTGCATAGCTTTGTGTTTAGCCTGCATCCTGTTCGTTCGTACGTTTTGTTGTTTTAGTGTTCAAATAAAGTGAATTATGAGCACTCAACCCGCTGCGCCTTGGTCCAATACCTACGAAAGACGTAACAATTTGCTTTTGTCTTTTACCCCATAATGACAGTATAAAAACAAGTTTTTAGAAATGTTTGCAAATTTATTGAAAATGAAATGCATAAATATCTAATTACAGCATTACTTTAGTGTCTTGCTATTCTGTACAGACTTCCTTGTCACCCTGTCAATTAGGTTAGTTTTGTGCAGTAGCTAAAATGTTGTTGCTCCTTCCTCATTTTTCTCCTATCACAGCCATTAAACTCTAACTGTTTTAAAGTCACCATTGGCCTCATGGTGAAATCCCTGAGCGGTTTCCTTCCTCTCTGGCAACTGAGTTAAGGAAGGACGCCTCTATCTTTGTAGTGACTAGGTTTATTGGTACATCATCCAAATTGTAATTAATAACTTCACCATGGTCAAAGGGCTATTCAGTGTCTGCTTTAAAAAAAGAAAAAAATGAATGTTTTAACCCATCTACCAATAGGTGCCCTTCTTTACAGGCTGTATCACATCTGGCCGTGATTGGGAGTCCCATAGGGCGGTGCACAATTGGCCCAGCATCGTCCGGGTTTGGCCGGAGTAGGCCGTCCATTGTAAATAAGAATTTGTTCTTAACTGACTTGCCAAGTTAAATAAAGGTTACATTTGCAAGGCATTCAAAAACCTCCTTGTTCTTTGTGGTTGAATCTGTGTTTGAAATGCACTTGCTCAACTGAGTGACCTTACAGATAATTGTATGTGTGGGGTACAGAGATGAGGTAGTCATTCAAACAATTATGTTCAAACACTATTGCACAAAGTGAGTCCATACAATGTTCAGCACTTTTTTCCCTCCTGAACTTATTTAGGCTTTCCATAACAAAGGGGTTGTATACTTATTGACACAAGACATTTCAACCTTTTATTTTAATTAATTTGTAAACATTTTGAAAAACATAATTCCACTTTGACATTATGGTGTGTGTGTGTGTGTGTGTGTGTGTGTGTGTGTGTGTGTGTGTGTGTGTGTGTGTGTGTGTGTGTGTGTGTGTGTAGGCCAGTGGAAAATCTTTAATCAATTTTAAATTCGGGCTGAAAAAGTCAAGGGGTGTGAATTTTCTGAAGGTACTGTATATTTTATTTGACGTTTTATTTAACTAGGCAAGAACAAATTCTTATTTACAATGACGGCCTAGGAGCAGTGGGTTAACTGCCTTGTTCAGGGGCAGAACGACAGATTTTTACCTTGTCAGCTTGGGGATTCGATCTTGCAGCCTTTTGGTTACTAGTCCAACGCTCTAACCACTAGGCTACCTGCCGCCCCTTATGTAGCCCATGCTCAGTATATATGCTATCTTAGGCCAGGCTACAGTACGAACACGGGGCTCAGTAATATGCTAGGGCTAAGCTGTGCTATATCAAATGGCTGAATGAGCTTTCTCTCGCTCAAGTAACCTGATTTCCAGGGCATTCTCCATGATATGTAGGCTACCAGGTATCTTAGCTGTGTTCTTTGTATTTTCTGAACCAGGAAAGAAGAGTGTTAGAGTAGGCCAATAAGATATTACACTGGTACCTGATATGATAAATGCCTTTTTGCTTTATCTATCTCACCCTGATATGGGGTCATAATACATTGAAAGAAGACACTGTGTTGCCATTTTGTTTTAATCTTTTAGCAAAATACCATTACAATAAAAAACTTTGCCCCCACTCACACTGTAACCCAGACAGTTATTCAAATAACACATCGATTTGTGGGAATTGCTGATGCCAGGAAATTGAGAAATACTTGGCTTCTAAGTGATGATGATAATGATGGTGATTCAGAATTTCCCATGATTTAGGAACAAAGTGTTTTCTGTGCCAAATAAAAACGTAGAAAAAAATATAAACAACTGGTGAGGAAATGCAGTACTGCATTACACAATCCTAACTTTAAGCATTAGTTGGGAAAATGCTCAACTGACCCAAGATCAGCAAATTCACTCTACACTGTATTACATGTGGCCAGTGGTGTAAGGTACTTAAGTAAGAATACTTTAAAGTACTACTAAAGTTGTTTTTTGGGGTATCTGCACTTTACTATTTATATTTTTGAAAACTTATCCTTATACTTCACTACATTCCTAAAGAAAATTATGTACTTTTTACTTCATACATTTTCACTGACTCCCAAAAAGACTTGTTACATTTTGAACGTAACAGGAAATGGTCCATTTCACCAACTCATCAAGAGAACATCCCTGGTCATCCTACTGCCTCTGATCTAGCTGACTCACTAAACACACACATGCTTTGTTTTGTAAATGGTGTTGGAGTGTGCCCATGGCTATCCGTAAATAAGAAAATGTCTCTCCTTCCAGTATGAAGGAATTAAAAGGTAATTTTGCGAGCCAATGCTAACTAGCGTTAGCACAATGACTCGAAGTCTATGTATGGTACTGTAAATTATACAATAACTATGAGGTTAAAGTGCGGACTGGCAGCTTTAATTTGAAGGTATTTTCATTAGGGCTATCCACGATGAGTAAAACGCTTGGTCGACCAAGAGTCGTCTGTTCTTTCGACTAATCGACTGTTCAAAATTTTATTTTTCTATATAGACACAACCTATGTGTTTTAATATGATCAACTATATGTTGTCTGATGCTTTAAGCACACTGATTTAAATAATTTAGACACACAAATGACTGGGGGAGTCAATGGTCAGAAAAAAATAACTGTTCCTTAACCTACCTCCCGCTTTTGCTGGCCTTTGCAGATTCTGCCATTACGCTCCCTAAGTTGCTGGTAATAGGCTACACCAGGGGTCGGCAACCTTTTGGAGTGCCTATTTATCTTACTGTTTCTACCGATCTGCATGCCAGTTATGATTTTCGTATGCACATTTTCTTGGAGCGGTTTCATTGCTTTTAATATAGTCTTTGTATCTCAATCATTGTTGTGATTAATACAAATTCTATCTAAATCTAAATTAAAATTATACAAATCTAAATAACTTCTATTTCCATTGCCTACTATGCAGAAATAGCCTACATAGCCAACAAATAACCACATTGCAGCCTGCAGGTAGAAAATATTCTGATTTAAAAATAAAATAAAAAAAATAATAATAATCACATGGCCTGTCTGCAAGGAACTTGAAACATTGTATCAACTTGGTCCAGTCTGAAGTCAAGCTAACAAACTTTCAACCTTGTATAAAGTATTTTGGACCCTCAGTTTCCCGGGACAGACACAGCTGTAGGCACGCTGAGTGGTAATGGAAAGGGAGACTTTTCAAATAGGCTACATTGAGGAATTATTGTCATTCTGAATGGATGTTAAAACAGACTTTGTTTACTTGCTGTTTGAGGTGAAGGAAAATTATTTGGGAAGTTCCACAGCTTATTAGTGGTGTAGAGTTAAGACAATCAGAAATACTATCAGATTTCTCTCATTTGCGTGCAGGCCAAGTAGCCTAGGCCTACTTCTATGCATAATCAGATGCATGTCTGTTATAATCTCCACCCGGCACAGCCAGAAGAGGACTGGCCACCCCTCATAGCCTGGTTCCTCTCTAGGTTTCTTCCTAGGTTTTGGCCTTTCTAGGGAGTTTTTCCTAGCCACCGTGCTTCTACACCTGCATTGCTTGCTGTTTGGGGTTTTAGGCTGGGTTTCTGTACAGCACTTTGAGATATCAGCTGATGTAAGAAGGGCTATATAAATAAATTTGATTTGATGTCCTTACTCAACAGAAGCACTCCAAACAAAATGAATAAATTGACAACTCGTAAATGGAATGAAATAAACCAAAACTTGTTTCTCACAAGTGTAGCCTAGGTTGTGCGCTCTGCAAATAACGTGTCCACTACGACAATGACAATTGTGAAAGACTGGTAGTAATTAAAAATAATACATTGAATGCATTAACCTAAATTAGTAACCAAACAAACATTGTAAATGAGACATTTTGGGAATTAACAGTAAATGTACTACTGGTGTGCCATCCCCACGGCCTCCGAAATGGATTAGTCCACAGAGGCGTCAATCAAGATGTGAAATGTAAAAAAAATATTTTTGCAACTGCTGAACTTAACAATTCTCGGTTGACAAACAGCCTGTCGACTAAATGAAATCCGCCCTAATTTTCATCCATATTGAGTGAAACATTTATAAATTACAGCACTTTTTGTTCAGTCTCCCCATTTTTTAAGGGGACCAAAAGTATTGGGAGAAATTTGTCTGTGTATTAAAGTAGTAAAAGTTTTGTATTTGATCCCATGTTCCTACCTCACAATGACTATCAAGCTTGTGAATCTACAAATTGGTTGGATGCATTTGCTGTTTGTTTTACATTTACATTTACATTTAAGTCATTTAGCAGACGCTCTTATCCAGAGCGACTTACAAAATGGTTTTGGTTGTTATAGATTATTTTGTGCCCAATTGAAATTAATAGTATATGTGGTGTCATTTTGGAGTCACCTTTATTATAAATAAGAGTAGAATATGTTTCTAAACTAGATGAGAAAGTAACAGATGCACAAATATCATACCCCCAAGACATGCTAACCTCTTGCCATTAAAATAACAGGAGAGGGGTATGATATTTGTGTGTCTAACTTTCTCAGTCATCATTATTCACGATTTATTCAGGATTAGCCATAATCATGTTAGCATCCACATTAATGTAGAAGTGTTTAGAAACATATTTTTTTATTTGCAATAAAAGTGACTCAAATTACACCATACATTAATTACCGTTAATTTCTAAAGATTATTTCATGAGAATGTGACTATAATATTATAAATTAGCCCATAAAGTATGCTTATATGTTGGTTTCCAGGTCCAGAAATGGAGCATCATGGCTGATAATGGTTAGGCCTACTTTAATTTGGCACCAGCAGCTTGTTGCATGGTTATAGTCATAGATATGGAATTTTATTTTTTATTCTAACTTTATATTCAAGCAGACCTGAATGTGACATAACTGCCCATGATATCGAGCCAAGCGATCAAGATAAGCAGTCTATCTTACAGTAGGCCACTGCCATGGCTTTTGCTGTCTGGACTTGCATTTTTTCATGACCACTAAAGCTACTCCCTCAAAGTTTTGACTATGATTTGTACATAGGTCTATTTGTTTGTATTGAGTCCGACCAATGTCTCTTGTTCATTGTGGAGTGCAGTATGCTCACTATGCTAGTGTTGTACTTATTTTGCCCCATGTCTTTGAATGGAGGGATCTGTGGGATATGAAACGGTGAAGAGAATTTTAAACAGCAGCTGCAGGTTTTTACAACCCTCCCTCCCTTGTTCGCTTGCCCCACCCCCACTTCCTTCTCCCAGTTATCACCAGAAAATATTTCCATATGTTCTAAGGGAAACAGGCACGGTAGTCGGTTTGTAATGGATTCAAAAAGTAAGCTAAAGGCTAGGCTATGTCCCTTTTTTAAATTTGATCTAGCAAGTCCTTTTCCCCCTCCCCAACCCGAGTAGCCGGAGGACATTGCCTGAAATCAGATTCAGAGCGAGAGGCGTGAGACTCATATTCTCTCTCTGTGAATTGAAAATCCACTGGCCGCATCAATGATCCGACGTCTAATTTGACTGGTCGTGTCTGGTGGGTGTTGAGGCGCTCTAGGTACCCAGGCAGTGGTGTAATTGTGTCTGGCACATGCATCTGTCTCGGTCTCTCTCGCTCTGCCTGTTGGATGGCTTCCCGGAATACTGCTGCGCTGCACGTTTTCTATTAGCTGGCGGCTCTCGTCACGGCATTACTCGACAGGGTGGGTGGACCCCAGGGGCTTTATCCTTCCTGTCCCGCACTGACTTAGCGTACTGCACTCTTGCTGTCTCATTGCACAGGGGTCGTTGCCATTCTCCGCTCTGCTTTGTATTCAACACGCCTGAGAGCTGCGTCGGGCGAGTTGGCGCACAATGACGCAAAGTAATGATCGGGAACAGACCAAGTGGCAGCTGAATAACCTCGCAACCGCCCTCTGTTGGCTTACACAACACTTCAAGCCAGCCTCCTCCTACCTAGCCACACACAAACAAGGGCGCATGCAGACACACTCACTCTATCACACACACGCACCACTAAAAACAGGGCGCCAGACATCTGTATATCAATGTGTTTGACAGTCATAATTATTCTCCTTGTTAATATGATAGGCGAAACACTGTTATTACTATTTCTCAATGTTTGGCTTTGGCCCTACATTTCTAGGGCACAATCTTCAGTTTTGGGGGTAAAGTCCAGTGGCGTAAAGTACTTAAGTAAAAAGTACTACTTAAGTCATTTTTTTAAGTATCTGTACTTTACCATTTATATTTTTGAATACTTTTACTTCACTACATTCCGAAAGAAAATAATGTACTTTTTATTCCATACGTTTTCCCTGACACCCAAAGGTACTTGTTACATTTTCAATGCTTAGCAGGACAGGAAAGTGGTCCAATTCACTTATCAAGGGAACATCCCTGGTCATCCCTACTGCCTCTGATCTGAAGGACTCACTAAACACAAATGCTTCGTTGTTATAGCATCAATACCAGTATTTTTTAAATATTTTTTCTAGATCAAAAAGGGGCTTAGGTGATGGGCATGTCAGGGGGCGTGGCAATGAGCGTGGTCAGCCTGTCTACGTGACTTTTATTAAAAAAATTTACATTTTCCCCTTCTTGGCGGTGTATAGAAATGTTGGAATTTTTAAGCAAATTTTCTGCAGTTAAAAAAATTTCTCCATCGAGTTCAAATATATTTTTTAATGATTTTTAAAGCTAGATTCCTGCAATTCTATGCATTTTGCCTTGGCTAATGCTGTGTTATTTTGCTTTCGCATAATAACAATGTATAATATTTAAAAATTAATTGTTTTTTGAATTTACTATTATTTTCTATTTCCTAATTTTATGTCTGGTTTTAGTCATTTAAGTTTCCACTGAAAGTGTTTTTCCATCCCAAAAACATTTTTAGAGGCCTGCCCAAGTATTACAATGGCAGAAAAATCTCTGAATACTTTTTCCTATGGGTCTGTATTGTTAAAGAACATTCACAGCTTTATCTTGTGAACAGTGGATTTATTGCCATTTTATATATTTTTCTAGAGTTTTGTAATTGATTGTCCACTAATTGATTTTGGGAAATAATGCAGTCCCCAGCAACACATTTCCAGTTTATTTCATGAACTGTTTTAGCTTAAAATAAAAAAAAGACTGTTGCATTAATGCCTCAGGCAGTTGTTTAACTACTCCTCTGAAAATAACCCCTCTCTCTCTCACACAGATCGTCGACAGAAAGTGCCTTGTCAGACATCCCTACTTGAGCTGCCTGCCTGCACGTCTCCTCCACCAAGCATGCAACATTCCCTCCCTCTCTGTGACAGAAGATAGGTCAACCTCAGCCCCTGCCCTACCAACTCATCTTTATCAGGCTCCGTCGCTGCGCAGCCTCAGAAACCCAAGCAGAAAGATTTAACTGCAACGGTTGGGGGAACTGGCTGGACGCTCTGCCAAAACAGAGTGCTGACTGACTCATTCGGAGAAGTTTAGTCAATACCCAACCCACCGTCTGCACAAATTTATATTCTCGCCCAAGCAGTGCCATCGCCCTCGAAATAGCACCAGTTTCAATTATCTTCCCCGCCCCTCTCCCGCTTCCTTCTCACTACCACCACATTTGGGCGGTCCGTCAGTCCACCCTGCCTCTGAGCATGCCCCCGTTGACCCGTCAGTGGCCTGCACCTGGGACTAACTGATTGACGTCTCTTGATTGACAGCTTCTCTGATAGCTGCCATCTCCCAAGTTGCGCCCACATCCAGGTTGCAAGTCCACCAACTCTGCTGCTCCGAAGTCTGCAAGGGCAAGGTTTTTTTTAGCACACTGAAGAGCCATTAGAGTATAGCCTCTCCTTAAACAAGTGGCTAGCTTTACCCCACCCCGGCATTGCTATGGCTTTAAATATTGCTTCGATGCGAGACACAAAATGGCTGACACTGGAGGTGTGCCGACAGTTCCAGAGGGGGACATGTTCGCGGACTGACGAGGAATGCAAATTTGCGCACCCGCCCAAAAGCTGCCAGGTGGAGAACGGAAGGGTGATTGCCTGCTTTGACTCGCTAAAGGTAAGGAATGCAGAGCACAGATAAAGGGGAAGTATTTATTCTAAGGCACATGTGTCAAACCAAGGCCCGCTGGCAGGATCCGGCCCGTGACACATTTCTGTCAGGCCCGTTCTGCGCGCCAAAGGCGGTGCATTGCCACACACTCCTCTTCCCAGACCCACACACACACACCCACCCATGAGCCAGCCAGTGTGCTGTATCATATCACTAAACATTTGCAGCATCCCCAACTGTTCTCCGTAATGGTACTGGCCAATTTAAGCGTGTTGTCAGAACTGGGTCATTGCTGTGCTACAGACAATGTCATATTGGTTGTCAAAAAGTTATTAGATAAAGGATTCACATGTGAGTATATATTAGGACACACGTGAGTATGATGAGTCAACAGTTTGATACGCTCCCAAAGTGCACAGTGGAGGGAAAGTGCATGAATACATGCCACAGTCCTAGGCTACTAAAATGTTGCAGTCTGGCTTCAGTTTTTTAAAGCTTGACAATGAATAAACAAAAAACTAAACATGCAACAAAACACCATTTGAAAGGTAAACATGTAGGCCTGTTATAGCAACATACAGCTGATTTCAACTACCTGTGCTCCATGCAGAGAGAGAAATTATAAACATATTTTAAGTTTAAATGTTACAACAACCTACCTACGTTTTTGTTATTTGCAATTTTGAAATACTTTTTGATTAGAGTTGTAGCATATTATGCACCTCTGCAAGCATAGCAGCAAAGGCTGGACACATATTATTTATCTTTTGTTTAATAATAAAACGCTCTATACAGCATCCTATGTACATTTTTAATGAACATATTTTTCTAAAAACAAACAGGCTATGTCTGGCCCACGAATTTGTTGTTTTTTCTATATGTCCCTTACAGTGATTTGAGTTTGACTCCCCTGTTCTAAGAGCTTCTGTGGTATTGCTCTCCAAATCCTTTGCTCATTAAATTGGGACAGATTTACTATATATTTAAATTGGGCACTACAATTTAAGAACCAACAGGTTTTGTTTCATAATGGCTTCACTTTTACCCAGGTTTTAATAGATCTGTCTTGCTGTAGGCCTAATCATTGTTAAACAACTCCCTAATTATAAAAGATTATAAAAGAGCCTGTTGAAGGCTCAGAGTCTGTTAAGGTAACTTATATATTCAATCGAAGAAAATTAGCTTGGCCTATTACGTAACAACTTTGTAATATGAGGGGACTCAATCTGGAGCAGGTAATGTGTAAACAACATGCGCTATAGATCATTCCTACCTCAGTATCATGTAAGGACACCTGATTTCAACATTTTGCTGTTCCAATGCTAGGGGGTGCTCAAATTAGAGAGTGTGTGTCAGTTCTCCACGCAATGCCAGAGTCCGACAAGCTTGACCTATAGCGCGAAATGTCAGAGGTCTTCTGTTGTGATCACTGCCACCAGTTGTGGATGGGCTTTTTATACGTTTAGCTCTGTTACCATTCCACGTCCATCCTTTATACTAGTGACTAACATCTGATCGGTGTAGAGGTGTCCAATGGTTCTATTTCTAGACTGTGTCAGCTGTTGCACAAAACAACATGTTGGATAAGGTGAATGGTTTTTATTTAGCTTATGCAAGCAGTTGTTGTAATAGCAATAGCATAAAACTACAAGAGTATGGTGCATGGTCACTTTATTTGGATAGTCCCATATAGATGATCAACAGATAGTCTGTTTATCGTATGACTATCTGTTGATCAGCAAATGCTTGCGACGGTTACGAAAGGGTTATGGTTTGGTTTCGAATAAGAGTTAGGGTAAGGGCTATCTAGGTTAAGGGTTAAGTTTAGGGTTGGGGCTGGTGCATAGTTAGTTGAAATGTTGTTGACCCTTATTGAACATCTAGAAATCATCTACTTGGCACTATCTAGATAGTGTTTCAAGGATTTATGCTTTATATTTATTTATCCATATTTTTTTCTGCACTGTGTAAACATTTTGTTTTAGACATTGAAAAGACCTAGGCTGATACTGCAATCATGGTGCCTCGTAATCCAATAATTCAACAGGAATCAATAAAAAAATTAAGTACAAATAAAACCCTGAGAACTTTCAAGATGAAAGAACCTGACAAGAACCTCATATTAAAAGCAGGTCCCCTTACATAACATTACACAGCGAACTACTGCAGTGGGGATGGGGGAGTGCAGGCTCCCTTATTTTGAAGACAGCGGCAGCAGTAGCTGAACCTTGAAACCTACCCAGTGACAATGATGAATGACCAGAGAAACTGGAGCAGGTATCTTGCCGAACAATAGTCATACGTCACAATGCCTTTAGCTTTTTAGATGGTGTGAGCTATTGCAGCAATTGTAAAGGGACACCAACCAGAAGGTTATGCGGTGTTTATAACACAGTCTTCAAGGTCATGCTTTGGGTCAAAGGCACATAAGAGTGAGATGCGCTTTTTACATGATACCAATACTGGGAACTCACTGGGGGTCTGTTATTTTTCTGGTGTTTTTCCCACTGTCGCTGACCCTACAGGAGTGTGGGTTACGGTCAATGTGCATTCTACATTATATAAAATCTCTGTCCAGCTTGATTTAGGGCCAATATACTATACTTTTCATTTGCAAATTATGTATGTCAACATCTGTAATGATCACTACCTCCTTGGCATGTGTGGAATTCTGCCTGCTTCAGTTCAGAACCAAGCCCAATAACCACTCTCTAACTACATGAGTCTTGGCAGCTCTACGTCATTTAGAGGCAACTCGCTGTTGAAAATGGTGTTGTATTTATGGGGCCATCAGCTGTTTTCTTGGCAACCCCCTTGTTATTTGTAAATCTCTGTGAGTTATTGCAGAGCAATCGGCCAATTGACTGGCGGTCTATTGCAGCTGCCCGGCTCCGTCAAACCCTGCAACAGCTTAGAGATGTTCTGTAGAGATGCAAACTGCATTGAAACGTCTGATTTGTCACTGACATTTAATTGCGGTGTTATTGTTCATATGAAGTGTAAACGGATACTGAGATGCCACAGAGTCAAATATGAAGGAACTAACTGCAAGGGTACGATCTGTGTTGAAACGGTGTGTCCTCCTAACCCTCACTGTAAACTCAGTGTTATTCTGGTGGTTATCTGGGGAGCCCTGTTCTGCTGACCTGTCCCTCCGAGGCATATCCTCATGTGCCTCGGGAGCCAGTTGAGACATCACCACCAGGCTAATGTCAGAGTCCGAGCTCTCTCTCCTATTATATCTGCCTGCCTGGATCCTCCTCCGCCACCCCATCTGTGACCAAGGTTATCTAGCCTGTCTAGTGCGAGGCGTGACACAGGGAGATCTGAAGGGATCCATTCAAAGGTTTAACCTCAGAGAGGTGAGGTAGAGGTACTCTGCTGCATAGAGGCATAAGGCGAGACGAGACGAGAACAGAACAGCCAGGCCTTTCAGCCTCCTCGCCGAGCCCCCTGAGGCATGGCAGTCACCCGACCAAGAGGGTCCACGGGGCGGGGGCAGGGCAGTGAGCCAGAGGCCAGTCAGGCCACTGGCAGCAGAGCCCAGATAAACGCTGGCAGGATTGACCTGCAGAGGCAGGTTGAACAACAGGCTTTGCATTCTCCCTCCTCTGTGTGCTTTGCATTAACAAGAAGTGCAAGAGAAGTTAATTCTGTCACAGGCATCGCTTATGTTCACTGTGCCATCGTGACTTTGTCTTGCTGCTCTCAGCATTTCGTACTGTCTTGTGGATTGCGTGCGTCCTTTCAGGTACTTTTCTCTCCCGATGGACAGAAGTTCTGTGTCGCATGCACACTGTGTGTCAAGCTATGTAATCATTACTGTAGGCAAAACTGTCCCTTAAAATAATCTGGGTTTAAAAACTAGGTTTGGTTTGAGCTAAGACACATTCAGGATTAATTGGAGTGAGCCTACCCCAGAGCAGGTTAGAGCTGAATGATGTGTTGCCATAGCAATTTACCTGACTAAAAGGTGAGCCACCTTTGTGACAACGGTTATCCGGTTTTGATTTCAGAATTGGCCTAAGTTGGCTCACTATCACGCTTTGTGGCATAGCCTACTGGTTTGCTTTGAACTAACCTGACAACAGTTAGACTACTCTCAAAGATACTAAACAAGGGAACCATGACCCTGAAGGAGGAGGAGGGGTTGGGGGACAGCAACGAAGGACAGAAGATATGTCTATGAAAACATAAATGCCGGAGTCATGTGATTGTGTCACGGTGGCTGTGAGTGAATAGCCTGTTGTTGAGTGCCGTCTGTTACTGACAAGTCTAGGGGTATAACAGTTTACCAAACACACCTTTTCGTTACATATTGCAGTTTTTGTTTTGGGGTCATGATTTGGTTTCGGTACAGCGGGAAAATGTAATGCCAACCGTTACTGTAGTTAATTTATGTTTATTTAAGAAATACAAAGTGTTGGTATTCCTGATTTCCATATATGATCATGAGTCATATAATGCCTGATGGAAGCACCATCAGGAATACCAACACTTTGGATTTTCTTTAATGAAAATGCATGATTATTCATCAATAACAGTATTATAAAGTGCAATATGTGTGTGAAATCAATATGTAAACATGGCTCAGACATTATATAGGCCTATGCTACAATATGCGCTCTTGTGACTCATAAAGGGGGCGTGTCTGTAGCACAGTCATTTTCATTTCCCACTCCGGGGAAATGTGATGGGCTTTCGCTGTTAAGCCCTGGAGGTCCGTACATCTGTAGTAAGCGCAATACAGGGTGCATTGGCCAATTCATTTACAACTTCGGCTTTAGCTTCCTTATAGAGGTGGGTAGGCTGAAATGGGTGCGAGAGGGCGAAGTTCATAAGGTGGCTTGAGCACTTTTACGAGGTGCTGAAATTTCCTATTCTTCTCAACCACCAAGAATGGGCGCATATCCACGGCTATAAACATACCTATCACTCATAACTTATTTGACCCGGTCAGAATCCTCTGCTTGAATGCAGTGGGGAGATGAAGTTGTAGTGTTTTTGTTGTTGTTGCGTTTCCGTCTTTCTCCGGTGGTAGGAATACTGGGGGGATTTCAGTGTAATTGTGTCAATATGTTTGAGGTGTTGGCAGCTGCGTAGGCCATTCTCGTTGAGCAGTGGCAATACACTATTTTTGTCCATCGCCTTTGGGAACATTTTGGCTCCCCAGTAGATTACAAACTGGATATTCAAACATTGATGGAATCCTCCTGGTTT
Organism: Salmo salar; assembly: GCF_965601325.2. Classification (NCBI taxonomy): domain Eukaryota; kingdom Metazoa; phylum Chordata; class Actinopteri; order Salmoniformes; family Salmonidae; genus Salmo; species Salmo salar. Next base: position 63,712,425 of record NC_138306.1, on the reverse strand, counting down.
ATCGACCCCCACCACTCGCCATCATACAGAACTAGTTCCCAGCTGCGCTTAAAAAAAGGACAGTTTGAAATGCTCCAATCAAGATTCAAATTTTGATTACAAGGTACGCTCTAGTTTTATTAATGGAACATCCTGAAATGTTTTTTTTCCAGCTTAGATTTAGTCGAGGCGTACACCACAGTGTAGGCATAGCCTATAGGCCAAGTGTTTTTATTTTGTATATCTTTTTTTAATGTATTAATTTGGGTTCACAGTGCGGACCGAACCGAGGTCCCCGTACCGAGCAATTTTGATACAAATACGTGTTCTGTTACACCCCTAGACACGTCCGCAGTGACAATTTTCGGCACAGGCATTAATTTAGGGCGCTTCTCACTCATGGAAATTAATGGTTGTGCTTCAATCAACTGCCTATGACTAGACTCAATTGTTTCAATGTGAGATTGGAAGTCTTCTATGACATAGTGCCTTCAGAAAGTATTCACACCCCTTGACCTTTCCCACACTTTGTTTGTGTAACAGCCTGAATTTAAAATATATTAATTTGACATTTTTTGCCTACTCACAATACCCCATAATGTCGAAGTGGAATTATGTTTTTAAATATTTTTACAAATTAATAAACAATGTAAAAGCTGAAATGTCTTGAGTCAATAAGTATTCAACCCCTTTGTTATGGCAAGCCTAAATAAGTTCAGGAGTAAACGTGCTTAACAAGTCACATAAGTTGCATGGACTCACTCTCTGTGCAATAATGGCTTTAACATAATTTTTTATTTTTGAATGACTACCTAATCTCTGTACCCCACACTAGAGGTCGATTTAATTAGGGCCGATTTCAAGTTTTCATAACAATCGATAATCGGCATTTTTGGGCTCCGATCATGGCCGATTACATTGCACTCCACGAGGAGACTGCGTGGCAGGCTGACTCCCTGTTATGCGAGTGCAGCAAGGAGCCAAGGTAAGGTGCTAGCTAGCATTAAACGTATCTTTATAAAAACCAATCAATCTTAACATAATCACTAGTTAACTACACATGGTTGATGGTATTACTAGTTTATCTAGCTTGTCCTGCGTTGCATATAATCGATGGGGTGCCTATTAATTAATCATTGAATCATAGCCTACTTCGCTAAACGGGTGATTTAATAAGCGCATTCGTGAAAAAAGCACTGTCGTTGCACCAATGTGTACCTAACCATAAACATCAACGCCTTTCTTAAAATAATACACAGAAGTATATTTTTTTTAAACCTGCATATTTAGTTAAAATAATTTCAGGTTAGCAGGCAATATTAAACTAGCGAATTTGTGTCACTTCTCTTGCGTTAATTGCACGCAGAGTCAGGGTATATGCAACAGTTTGGGCCGCCTGGCTCGTTGTGAACTAATTTGTCCGAATTTTATGTAATTATGACATAACATTGAAGGTTGTGCAATGTAACGGCAATATTTAGACTTATGGATGCCACCCGTTAGATAAAATACGGAACGGTTCCATTTTTCACTGAAAGAATAAACGTTTTGTTTTCGAAATGATAGTTTCCAGATTTGACCATATTAATGACCTAAGGCTCGTATTTCTGTGTGTTACTATATTATAATTAAGTCTATGATTTGATAGAGCAGTCTGACTGAGCGGTTGTAGGCAGCAGCAGGCTCGTAAGCATTCATTCAAACAGCACTTTACTGCGTTTGCCAGCAGCTCTTCGCAATGCTTCAAGCATTGCGCTGTTTATGACTTAAAGCCTATCAACTCCCGAGATTAGGCTGGCAATATTAAAGTACCTATTAGAACATCCAATAGTCAAAGGTATATGAAATACAAATGGTATAGAGAGAAATAGTCCTATAATAACTACAACCTAAAACTTCTTACCTGGGAATATTGAAGACTCATGTTAAAAGGAACCACCAGCTTTCATATGTTCTCATGTTCTGAGCAAGGAACTTAAACGTTAGCTTTTTTACATGGCACATATTGCATTTTTACTTTCTTCTCCAACACTTTGTTTTTGCATTATTTAAACCAAATTGAACATGTTTCATTATTTATTTGAGACTAAATTGATTTTATTGATGTATTAAGTTAAAATAAGTGTTCATTGTTCATTCAGTATTGTTATAACACCAGCATAATCTCGGGAGTTGATAGGCTTGAAGTCATAAACGGCTCAATGCTTGAAGCACAGCGAAGAGCTGATGGCAAACACACGAAAGTGCTGTTTGAATGAATGCTTACGAGCCTGCTGCTGCCTACCACCGCTCAGTCAGACTGCTCTATCAAATATCAAGTTATAGACTTAATTATAACATAATAACACACAGAAATACCATTAATATGGTAGAATCCGGAAACTATCATTTTGAAAACAAAACGTTTATTCTTTCAGGGAAATACGGAACCGTTACGTATTTTATCTAATGGGTGGCATCGCTAAGTCTAAATATTGCTGTTACATTGTACAACCTTCAATGTTATGTCATAATTACCGTAAATTCCGGACTATAAGCCGCAACTTTTTCCCCACGTTTTGAACATCGCGGCTTAAACAATGAAGCGGCTAATATATGGATTTTTCCGGCTTTCAAATTTTTCCCCCCCAAAAAACACATTCTGTGACATACTCAGTTTTTTGGCGGCATGAAGCTTTCATTAGACCAATGAAATTGCCGAACGGGTTAAGGTCAAACAACTTTTTTGTTTACGTTTAGATTAAATCGAGCGCTCTCAAACTTCCCATCATTCTGATTACGGTAGTCATTTTGTCACCCTCATCATGGCAAAGACACAGAGAAATGCATATGATGCAGCTTTCAAGTTGAAGGCGATTGATCTGGCTGTTGGAAAAGGAAATAGAGCTGCTGCACGGGAGCTTGGTCTTAATGAGTCGATGATAAGACGTTGGAAACGGCAGCGTGAGGAATTGACTCAGTGCAAAAAGACAACTAAAGCTTACTGCTAATTTTTAATTTTTTGTTATAAGCCGTGTTTCGTTAACCTGTTATGGCTAGGGGGCAGTATTTTCACGGCCGGATAAAAAACGTACCCGATTTAATCTGATTATTACTCCTGCCCAGAAACTAGAATATGCATATGAAACTAGAATATGCACTTGATTGAACAAAACATGCATGGTATTGTATAACATAATGTCCTAGGCGTGTCATCTGATAAAGATCATCAAAGGTTAGTGCTACATTTAGCTGTGGTTTTGTTTTTTGTGACATTATATGCTAGCTTGAAAAATGGGTGTCTGATTATTTCTGGCTGGGTACTCTGCTGACATAATCTAATGTTTTGCTTTCGCTGTAAAGCCTTTTTGAAATCGGACAGTGTGGTTAGATAAAGGAGAGTCTTGTCTTTTAAAATGCTGTAAAATAGTCATATGTTTGAAAAATGGAAGTTTTTGTATTTTTGAGGAATTTGTTATTCGCGCCACGCCTATCATTGGATATTGGAGCAGGTGTTCCGCTAGCGGAACGTCTAGATGTAAGAGGTTAAAGCCTGTGTAAAGTGAATTTGTTTGAATGTACCGGTAGGCACCTGCGGCTTATAGACACGTGCGGCTTATTTATGTTCAAAATAATATATATTTTTTAAATTCACTGGGTGCGGCTTATATTCAGGTGCGCTTAATAGTCCGGAAATTACGGTATGTACAATTCTGGCAAATTAATTACGGTCTTTGTTAGGAATAAATGGACTTCACACAGTTCGCAACGAGCCAGGCGGCCCAAACTGCTGCATACAGTGGGGGAAAAAAGTATTTGATCCCCTGCTGATTTTGTACGTTTGCCCACTTACAAAGAAATGATCAATCAATAATTTTAATAGTAGGTTTATTTGAACAGTGAGAGACAGAATAACAACAAAAAATCTAGAAAAATGCAAGTCAAAAATGTTATAAAATGATTTGCATTTTAATGAGGGAAATTAGTATTTGACCCCTCTGCAAAACATGACTTGGTACTTGGTGGCAAAACCCTTGTTGGCAATCACAGAGGTCAGACGTTTCTTGTAGTTGGCCACCAGGTTTGCACACATCTCAGGAGGGATTTTGTCCCACTCCACTTTGCAGATCTTCTCCAAGTCATTAAGGTTTCGAGGCTGACGTTTGGCACCTCGAACCTTCAGCTCCCTCCACAGATTTTCTATGGGATTAAGGTCTGGAGACTGGCTAGGCCACTCCAGGACCTTAATGTGCTTCTTCTTGAGCCACTCCTTTGTTGCCTTGGCCGTGTGTTTTGGGTCATTGTCATGCTGGAATACCCAGCCGTAACCCATTTTCAATGCCCTGGCTGAGGGAAGGTTCTCACCCGAGATTTGACGGTACATGGCCCCGTCCATCGTCCCTTTGATGCGGTGAAGTTGTCCTGTCCCCTTAGCAGAAAAACACCCCCAAAGCATAATGTTTCCACCTCCATGTTTGACGGTGGAGATGGTGTTCTTGGGGTCATAGGCAGCATTCCCCCTCCTCCAAACACGGCAAGTTGAGTTGATGTCAAAGAGCTCCATTTTGGTCTCATCTGACCACAACACTTTCACCAGTTGTCCTCTGAGTCATTCAGATGTTCATTGGCAAACTTCAGACGGGCATGTATATGTGATTTCTGGAGCAGGGGGACCTTGCGGGCGCCGCAGGCTTTCAGTCCTTCACGGTGTAGTGTGTTACCAATTGTGTTCTTGGTGACTATGGTCCCAGCTGCCTTGAGATCATTGACAAGATCCTCCCGTGTAGTTCTGGGCTGATTCCTCACCGTTCTCATGATCATTGCAACTCCACGAGGTGAGATCTTGCATGGAGCCCCAGGCCGAGGGATATTGACAGTTCTTTTGTGTTTCTTCCATTTGCGAATAATCGCACCAACTGTTGTCACCTTCTCACCAAGCTGTTTGGCGATGGTCTTGTAGCCCATTCCAGCCTTGTGTAGGTCTACAATCTTGTCCCTGACATCCTTGGAGAGCTCTTTGGTCTTGGCCATGGTGTAGAGTTTGGAATCTGATTGATTGTTTCTGTGGACAGGTGTCTTTTATACAGATAACAAGCTGCGGTTAGGAGTCCCTTTAAGAGTGTGCTCCTAATCTCAGCTCGTTACCTGTATAAAAGACACCTGGGAGCCAGAAATCTTTCTGATTGAGAGGGGGTCAAATACTTATTTCCCTCATTAAAATGCAAATCAATTTATAACATTTTTGACATGCGTTTTTCTGGATTTTTTTGTTGTTATTCTGTCTCTCACTGTTCAAATAAATCTACCATTAAAATTATAGACTGATCCTTTCTTTGTCAGTGGGCAAACGTACAAAATCAGCAGGGGATCAAATACTTTTTTCCACCACTGTATACCCTGACTGCTTGCACGGAATGCAAGAGAAGTCACACAATTTCCCTAATTATAAGAAATTCATGTTAGCGGGCGGCAATATTAACTAAATATGCAGGTTTAAATATATACTTGTGTATTGATTTTAAAGAAAGGCATTGATGTTTATGGTTAGGTTTGGTGCAACGACAGTGCTAAATCATCACCCGTTTGGCGAAGTAGGCTGTGATTTGATGAAAAAATAACAAGCACCGCATCAATTATATGCAACGCAGGACACGCTAGATAAACTACTAATATCATCAACCATGTGTAGTTAACTAGTGATTTATGTTAAGATTGATTGATTGTTTTTTATAAGTTAAGTTTAATGCTGGCTAGCAACTTACCTTGGCTTCTTGCTGCCCTCGCGTAAACAGGTAGTCAGCCTGCCACGCAGGCTCCTCGTGGAGTGCAATGTAAGGCAGGTGGTTAGAGCATTGGACTAGTAACCGGAAGGTTGCAAAAACCAATCCCCGAGCTGACAAGGTAAAAATCTGTCGTTCTGCCCCTGAACAAGGCAGTTAACCCACCGTCATTTGAAAATAAGAATGTGTTCTTAACTGACTTGCCTAGTTAAAATAAAAATTAAAAAACGGCCAAATCGGTGTCCAAAAATACCGATTTCCGATTGTTATGACAACTTGAAATGGGCCCTAATTAATCGGCCATTCCGATTAATCGGTCGACCTCTAGTTACTATTTCTAAACATGTTTTCACTTTGTCGTTATGGGGTATTGTGTGTAGATGGGTGAGATTTATTTTATTTTTTTGTTTAATCCATTTTGAAGTCAGGCTATAACACAACGAAATGTGGAATAAGTCAAGGGGTATGAATACCAAGAAGGGATTCCTTAGAATTAAAATGACGAGGGGACAAATCTAATAAGTATCTCAGAGTAGGGGTGCTGATCTAGGATCAGCCCCCCCCCTGTCCATATATTCTTATTAATTGTGATTTTAAAAGTCAAAACTGTGCTTGATTCTTACAGTGCCAGCAGAATGCTGTTGTGAGGTGTTGGATTATTCCTCCCTCGCCTCCATGCCTGTTATCTTCACCATCAGCGCTACTTCTCGGTGACCACCACCATGTCTGACTTGAGTGTTTACATCCAACCTGTTTTCCAACGCTGCCTCAGCCTATCAGATTTGAGTTATTAAACAGAAGCGGTAAGCTACACTAGTAGTAATTGTTGTTTTAGGTTTGTGTTTTCCTAATGTCAGATAAATATCGTTGAGTCTCAAATGGCACCCTATTGACTACATAGTGCACTATATTGGGAATAGTGTGCCATTTGGGACACTGACATAGCCCCTCAGGGTGAACATGCCCTTGTTTTCTCTCCTCTGTAAGAACATCTTAGCATGTGCAGTCAGGCAGGAAGCCTGGTGGGAGATTTAAACCAATTGTCAAAGATCTTGACTCGGATTCAACCAAAAACATCCCCTGACATCTTTGAGCTCTGTGCAGCACCCGCTCCCTCATGCTCCCTCCCTCATTCAGTACAGGATCTGGGTAGTGGAACATGGATTTAACTTCGCACACTTTTCAAATCTTGTTTTTTAATTTAGATCTTGAATTTAGATCAAAATCACACCTCGCCTATTTGCTACGTTTGCGTTCGAGGAAGGAATGCTTCACTTCGTCTTCGTCTTGACTTCTCATGTGTGTGTATATAAGCTTGCAAACTTTTTAGGGGATGGGGGGAGGAGATGCATTCCTCAGGGTAATCCCCTAAACTGGGCCACACCCTCGCCCGAGCAAACATGCATGGATGGGGGAATGTATGCCGTGCAGCAGGCAGCAAAGCATAGTAAGGCTAGTGATTTCCCCCCCGGGGCATTCACAGCAACAAAGAAGCGCTGGCTGCTGACCTGAGCTTTAACAGTAGGGCTAGCGCTACCGGTGAGGAGGAGAGAAGGCTTTGATGATCCCTCCCACAGGCAGCATCCCCCTCTTAACAGAGGCCTCTCGACACCCCCGCCACACTCACACGCCAGACTTAATTTGGTCCCTGTGACGTCACTCTTCCCTGCTACTGTCTTGTGACCCCAGACAGGCAGTTAAACAGTTAATGGGACGAGGCGAAGGTTAAGTTGGCGCAGATGGTTGCTGCAGCTGATGAGCCCAGTGTTTCCCTCTTAAATGGGCCACTGCTCTGACGTGTGTGTGTGTGTGTGCATCTGTGTGTGTGTGCATCTGTGTGTGTGTGCCCGCCTGCCTGCTATGGCCTGCTCGTCTCCGCAGGGCGGGACCAGTGACAGTCTCTGTGGGCTGGAAACCACAGTCCTGGAATGGACTTCCTAAACACAAATTACGCTGTGAGAATAAGTCAGACCACTGATATAGCACAGCCCTCGCTCTGACCTCTGCAAAACTGGTCTAGGCCGTTTGAAGCATTGGCTGCTTTAGTCTGTTATTGGGAACTAAAGCGTAGCCATTTTGTATTGATTTCTTCCCCTTCATGATCTAATACAAAGATTCAGCATAGGGTGTTAGTGACCCAGTATTACTAGCAAGCCAATAATGGGAGACAGAGCAGAAAAAAATCAATCTGTAGGACAGAGGCTTCACCTAGTTCTCCCACACAGGCTCTAAATCATTCTCTTTCTCTCTCTCTTCTTTTGATAAAACAAGATGCTCTCTGAGAAATGCTTTTTTTTCCTTAAAGAATTTCTTCTGCAGAATGTATCCCTCTACAGTATCCCTCACACTTGTTAATTGCACCATCCATCCACTGTGGGATGTGGTAAGCAGGCACTGCAGCAGACCAAGGGGAGATCCAGTGAGTGCAAGGCAGGCAGGCCGGAAGCTCGCTACACGCTTGGCCTTTATGCCATTGTCTGCTTCCTACGTGGCCCCCTATTCCCTATGTGATAAACTACTTTTGACCAGGGCTCATTGGGTTCTGGTCGAAAGTAATGCACGATGTAGGTAATAGGGTGCCATTTGGGACGTAGCCATCGTCATTACTTATTGATCTGAAATGGAGCCTAATGCACATTTTAATTGCGCCTTTTCCTTTTTATTATTATTATTATTTATATACATGATTTTGTTAGGGCTGGGATGATACAAGTATTGCGGTAGTTATTAGTATCGTGGCAAGGAAAAAAACAAGCATATTTAACTTATTTTGGGAAACAGCCCTAATGTTGTAATCTATGCTGTCATCCAGAGTCACATTTATTTGTTTTCCAAGCTATTTGTAATGGAGACGCTGAGAGTCAAGAAGCAGGTGCAGGTGAAATGTTTAATAAAACATGAAACGAGACAACATAACAGTGGCGTCTACGCATAAACACCGGAACAATACTGACTAAGGAGAGAACCAAAGGGACTGACCGATATAGGGGAGGTAATCAGGAAGGTAGTGGAGTCCAGGTGACTATCATAAGGACATGCAGGTGCACGTAATGATTGATGCCAGTTGTGCGTAATGATGGATGCCGGGACCGGTGGTTAGTATTCCAGCGATGTTGAACGCCGGAGGGGAGGAGCGGGAGTAGACATGACACTATAGCACACAATATTTTACATACAGCAGGTTTTTAACCAAATAGTTGTCTGCTTCATGTTTTCATTTTTGCCATGGAAAAAATATTGCGACACTGGAATTGTCCCGGCCCTAGATTTTGGTCATTCACTTTTGTTGGGTAGCAGTTTTTCTCTTCAACTGGTTTGAGCATAATTGAGTTTCCCTTACAAGGCAACTGTTTTTTCTGTCACTCTGCCATCCCTCATCAGTTTACAACAGAATTTGTCTATCACATCCTAGACAAATAAACCACTAGATTAGATTAAATATTTTTGATTCAGTGAATTTTGCTGGAGGTGGAATGGGGGTTAAGCAACAATACTTTCATTAACACGCTTTTTTTCTCCCTTATGTCAAAAATAGGACACTTGTCATTCCATGAATGGATTGCGTTTTTCTAAAATTAATAAAATTATTTTCTTCTCATCAATCTACGCACAACACCCCATAAAAACATAACTACCTTATTTACATAAGTATTCAGACCCTTTGCTATGAGACTATTGAGCTCAGGTGCATCCTTTTTCTACAACTTGATTGGCGTTCACCTGTGGTAAATTCAATTGATTGGACATGATTTGGAAAGGCACACACCGGTCTATATAAGATCCCACAGTTGACAGTGCATGTCAGAGCAAAAAGCAAGCCATGAGGTCAAAGGAATTGTCCGTAGAGCTCCGAGACAGGATGTGTCGAGGCACAGATCTGGGGAAGGGTACCAAATAAATTTTGCATCATTGAAGGTCCCCAAGAACACAGTGGCCTGCATTTTTAAATGGAAGAAGTTTGGAACCGCCAAGACTCTTCCTAGAGCTGGCCGCCCGGCCAAACTGAGCAATCGGGGGAGAAGGGCCTAGGTCAGGGAGGTGACCAAGAACCCAATAGTCACTTTGACAGAGCTCTAGAGTTCCTCTGTGGAGATGGGAGAACCTTCCAGAAGGACAACCATCTCTGCAGCACTCCACCAATCAGGCCTTTATGGTAGTGACCAGGCGGAAGTTACTCTTCAGTAAAAGGCACATGACAAGAGTCTCTGGTCTGATGAAATCAAGATTGAACTCTTTGGCCTGAATGCCAAGTGTCACGTCTGGAGGAAACCTGGCATCATCCCTACGGTGAAGGCGGTGGTGGCAGCATCCATGCTGTGAGTATGTTTTATTTTTTTGTGCCAGGGACTGGGAGACTAGTCAGGATCGAGGGAAAGATGAACTGAGCGAAGTACAGAGATCCTTGATGAAAACCTGCTCCACAATGCTCTGTACCTCAGACTGTGGCGAAGGTTCACCTTCCAATAGGACAACAGCCCTAAGCACACAGCCGAGACAACGCAGGCTTCGGAACAGAAACAAGCTTTTCGTTGCACCTGCGAGATCATCTGCGAATCTGTACGTGACCAATAAACTTTTGATTAGCACAACTTTCAAAATACTGGCTGAAATTATACAAAAGTTTGCGAGTGCATCTTTAAGCTTGCATGCAGTTTCCCCTTGATGTTGTACACAACAAGCTTCCATCCCCCTGTCACAAGGGGATTAATGGCTGATACTAAGATGGAATTGCCAACCCTGTCCCTTTTTATAGTCACTTTTATAGTATTTACTTTATTTATTTAACTCTTTGATGGGAAGAAGTATTTGTTATGAAGTTGAACATGTGCTCTTTATTACCTAACATTAAATTAAGCTAAATTAATATTATAATTTTTTGGGAGGGGACTACATTACTCTTATTTGTACAATGACCTACCCTCCACCTAGGTACTTTGTTTTCCTCATTGTGTTTTGTGAGCCTTGGGATCTGGTGATACAGAATGTAACCACTCTGGGAGCAGCTAGGAGACAGGCAGCCACAGCTGTCTTCAGAGAGGATAGAGTCCCTTTTAATGAGCCACAGGCCTTCTTTTAATTGGCCTTAAAAAATAAAATCTAAGGCACAACCACCACCAATTAATCTGACTGGTAAGCTTTAGGGCCATGCAGAATAGGGTGCCATTTGGGATGGAGCTAGCCTCGGCAGCCAATAGTGACTGCTAGATCTGCACTATCGTCTAGGTTTGATGTAATACACTTGTGTGTCCCGTAGCCCTGCTCATGCATAAAGTATCCTCCATTCAGGCTGCAAAAGCATAATATTCCTGCTTAACTCGCTCTAATGGTGAGCCCCTTACCCCCCCCAAAAGGAAAATGTGTACTGCCCTAATAGAACACAATTTTCCACCACCATTTTCATACAAAAAAAACTTTCCACATATAAAGTATGTAGAAAAGATAATGGACCTGATAGATAGTTAGGTGGATACATCTATTATTCATTATTCAGTCAGGGACAAAAATGTTAAAAACAACGAATTTAGCAGCATGGATTTGATTATGTTTGAGCAAAATAACACCGCATTAGCCATGGCAAAATGCATAGAATTGCAGGAAATTATCTTTAAAACTGCAACATGTTCTCTCAGCTGCATGTCAATTTTTGTTTGAATTTTCTTGACAATTTAGCCACATTGACAAGTCGGCCGCACCCATTGCCACACCCCCTGCCACGCCACCACCTAAGCCTCTTTTTGATCCAGACAAAACACTATGTTCAATCATGGCTTTATACAGCAGGCCTATTTCCCAAGAGTCCTTGAGTGACTTAGTGTACGAATGTAGACTTAGTGGACATACCAGTATGACTCATCTTTAGCAGACAAGCTATCAACTGAAAGCCCATGTGATGTAAGAGCTGCTATGAGGTCTTTGAGGTTTACCAGAGGAGACTAGGGCTGCATCCCTATTGGCACCCTATTCTCTATTTTGTGCATTACTTTTGACCATTTGGGAAGTAGACAAGTTTTTCTCAACTCTACAACGTATATCACATCAATGGAGTTGAGTGGAGACGACTGTGGGCAGACTGAACCTCCGACTACATCTAGTCGCTGTCGGTCAGTACATGTAAAAAAATGTAATTCTTAAACCCTTAGTGTGTACCTTTGTCCTCTGTTGCTGCGTGCCTTTCATTGTTTGCTGAAATATATACTTTAAGTAAAACTTTTGTCAAGTACAACCACTGACTGTTTCCTCGTATCGACTGACAGGGACTCGATGTTGTCGGAAGTACATTTTGCTCAGTCGTCGAAACCCAACTCCACCGAGATGTACAGTGCTTTCAGAAAGTTTTCGCACCCCCTGACTTTTTCCAAATGTTATTTTACAGCCTGAATTTGAAATGGATTACATTTAGATTTTTGTCACTGGCCTACACACTACCCCATAATGTCAAAGTGGAATTATGTTTTTAGAGTGTTTTACAAATTAATAAAAAATGAAAGCTGAAATGTCAATAAGTATTCAACTCCTTGTTATGGCAAGCTTAAATGAGTTCAGGGGTAAACATTTGCTTAACAAGTCACATAATAAGTTGCATGGACTCACACTCTGCAATAATAGTCATTCAAAAATAATTTGAAACATTCTCCTCTCTGTACCCCACACATCTGTAAGGTCCCTCAGTCGAACAGGGCATTTCAAACACAGATACAACCACAGAGACCAGGGAGGTTTTCCAATGCCTCACAACCGGCACCTATTACTAGATGGGTAAAAAAATTTAAAAAACAGACATTGAATATCCCTTTGAGCATGGGGAAGTTATTAATGACACTTTAATGGTGTATCAATACACCCAGTCACAAAAGATACAGGTGTCCATCCTAACGCCGTTGCCAGAGAGGAAGGAAACCGCACAGGGATTTCATCATGAGGCCAATGGTGACTTTAAAACAAAGTTTAATGGATGTGATAGGAGAAAAGAGGATCAACAACATTGTAGTTACACCACAATACTAAACTAAATGAGAGGGTGAAAAGAATGAAGCCTGTACAGAATACAAATATTCCAAAACATGCATCCTGTTTGCAATAAGGCACTAAAGTAAAACAGCAAAGAATTTCATTTTGTCCTGAATACAAAGCATTATGTTAAATCCAACACATCACTGAGTACCACTCATAGTGGTGGCTGCATCGTGTTATGAGTATGCTTGTCATCGACAAGGACTAGGATGTTTAGGATAAAAAGAAACCGAATAGAGCTAAGCACAGGCAAAATCCTACAGGAAATCCTGGTTCAGTCTACATATGACAGAATTTTTCTTCCACTTTGACGTTACATAGTATTTTGTGCAGATCGTTGACAAAAAATTACAATTAATTCCATTTTAGTCCCACCTTGTAACAACACAATGTATAAAAAGTCAAGGGGTGTTAATACTTTCTGAAGGAACTGTACATATAGTGGAGTTGAGAAACCCAGCTATTTGGAATGCAGTCTAAAGCTGTGCTGACAGACAGGTATCTTCCCTGTCTGTATCATATCAAGCGAAGTAGATTACTTATCACTAGCCCAGTGAATGACTAGTCTGTCTGTATAAGAGATGGAATTATTTCCTCTTTCACTTTCTGGGAATGTTGGGGGGAGCGTCTTGGAGTGATTTAAGCCTTGAAGTGAAGCACTCTTTTGTTTTTGACAGGTGAGGTAGCCTTAAAGTCCAAGTGCAGTCAAAAAAGGCATTTCCCTGTGTTTCATATAGTGTATTTCCACACTGAGTTTGGAATAATACTGTGCAAATGATGATAATGCCCTTTTAGTGTAAGAACTGTTTGAAAAGACCACCTGAAATTCTAGCCTGTTTTGGCCTGCACAGTGACATTACCAAGCTGAAAATTAGTTAATAGACCAAAGAGTTCCAAACCTCTTTGCTAATAATGGCTAGTTTTCAGATTTTCTTTCCCAGACAGTCCTAGCAAATGTATTTCTTGAGAAATTGCTCTTTGCCAAGATGCTACAGCATTTCTTTCTTTTTGACCATTTTAATTGAAAACAATCACAGTGAGGTACTTCATTGTTAGCCTGAAATGATTTTGAGATAAAAATGGCTCCGTTGGACCTTTTTTTATATAATTCTAAGGTCCATACAGCCTGTAGGCTTAACTTGACTATACTTTTAAACTCATTGGAATGCAATTCAGAGCCTATATCCTATCCGAATGCATAGATATGCAATATGATATGAATTTCCCCTTAAGATGACTGACCAGAGATGTATTAATTTGGAATCATACTAATGGGGTGGGACCTACCCAAATCTGTCCAATAAGAAACATGTTTTATGTTGCAGAGCTAATGAATACACCCCAACTTACTGTTATCATACTGACCGTGGGTTGCAGTGGTGGGCACCCGACGCGCTGTTAATGTGGAATCTACTTCATTTATCGTGTGAGTGTCTGCAGTGTACCAGTGATTAATGAACAAAGCGGGGGCCACCAGATGTGGAGGCCACCAAAATAGCACCTCTGTGTAATGAGCTGGTGTTTTTCTTTCTTGCCCACTGAATATTACCTTAAACTCCCTCGACGTGCAAACAACATACCACGGGATGTCTGTGTCCCAAATGGCACCCGATTCCCTATATAGTGCATTAGTTTTGACCGGAGTAGTGCACTACCTTTGACCACGACCCATAGACTCTGATCAGAAGTAGTGCACTATATTTAGTGAATAGGGTGCCATTTGGCACACACAATGTATCCGTCAGGGAATGCTTTACAACAGTTCCAATCGCTGAACATGTAAACCGTTAGGTCACATGTCAAAATTGGCCCCTACGATGAAACTGGGGAGAGGACTGTGGATCTGTCTCCATCCGTACGTTCGTCACATGCCATATCTCAGATGGCACTAGCCCGATTTTGGCGAAACTTGGGTGAATGATGCGTCTTGCCATAGAGATTCGGCATTTACAAAATTACACTGATTGGCCCAAGGCGGGAGCTTTAGTAATTAACTGAAATGTGTTGGTCACGTGATATCTCAATTGGCTGGGGGGGTTGTGTTGCTGCATCTTTCGTGGGGAACGACATGTTTACTGTTGCCTTGAACTTTGTGGCAGGATAGCATCTGTCAAAGTCTGCACTGTGCAATTGTGGATAACGTTCCAATGATTACAGAGGCCAGATTGATTACCATTGCAACTGCACTAAGGGTGCCTAATGATTTGACCATGAACAAAGGACCTCGTAATTACATAACTGCCAACTACAAATACTAGATTAGACTAGTCGTTATTATAGTGATTTGGTTCGACCGACGAGGTTGAGAAGCCTTTCAGTCAACAGCAGTGTTTTCCATGTTCTCCAGTGCTCTACACACTCCAGGGTTGTAATCACTAGAAAACCAAATGGAATAAAATGGACCAAAATGGGGAGGGACTACCTGAACTTGTCCAATAAGAAACACCTGTTTTCATTGCAAAATGTTGCACTGGTATGTACTAATGATACGACCCAGTGCACCATATACTCCAGCAGTAGGCTATCTGCAGCATGCCTTTCCTCCCTTCCCCCCAGTTTATGGTCGTGTGGTAAAGGTCTATAGATGTTGCTGGTGGTAGGGGCAGGGGTGGGGGGGCATGCAGAGTTCAGGGATGAAATTGAGATGGGCAATTTCACACCCAGCAGATGCCTGCGCCACTGACCCGCAGCGACAGGTGGGGGATACTAATTGGCAGCGCACACAGGGTCAGGGCCTACAAACTGGCAGTATCCCGAAGGCACCCTATTCCCTTTATAGTGCACTACTTTTGACCAGAGCACCATGGGTTCTAGTCAAAAGTAGAGCTCTATATAGGGAATAGGGTACCATTTGGGATGCCTACACACTTCCCCAGACTCAGATGATCCCATGGAGGGAGAGAAGGGTGTACAGTGGGAGGGAAAGATGGATGGGAGTATTGGTGGTGGTGGTGGGGGGGGGAACACAAATTGGCAGCGCATATACTGTTGCAGTTAATTAAAACTCATGGTGTGTTTGTAGTAATTATAACTACTCTAGGCGGGAGGGAGGGAACGGTAGGTGGAAGGCAGGGAGAGGTAGGCGGGACCAAGGGCGGGAGGGAAAAAGTAGGTGGGAGGTTTGGAGGGAGAGGTAGGAGTGATATGGTTTAGGGATGGAGCAGAAGGAGTGAGCGTGTGTTCTTCCGGTGACGCAGGGATTCTAAACTCTTATACTTCCATTTGTCATTGTTTAATAAAGACCAATGCAATTCAACGTTTACATTCATTAACAAATGTTGAAATGAGACTAATTTATTGTCTCTGTTAGACAGGCTTTATGAATACTCATAGAAATACAAACTCTCTCTGGGGGGTTTCTCTGTCTTCCTCTGCCCCACTCTCCCTCTATTCCCGATACAGGAGTGTTGGCTTGGTCATTCTGTCGTGTGTGTACACTGACGGTAGAAATAAAAGGTGTGCGTACTCCACTTGAGCGGCTTGTGTGAGTCATCACTCTTGGGCTCTAATTCACTTCATGTAGCGCGAGGCAACCTTGGGCTTATATTTAGAGCCAGAAGGCCCACATCACCAGAGAGCCTACATACAGTACCTAGCTACCTACCTCTGGGTCATATTCATTAGGGCATGCTGAATTTTAAAACGCTTTGCAAAGGAAAACAAAAATGTGTGTTTCTCATTGGACAAGTCCAGGTAGTCCGTCCCTGTTTCAGTCCGTTTCATGTTTTTTGCTGCCTTATGAACATGGCCCTGGAGAGGAGCTGCCACTGCATCTCTAAGCCCTCAGAGGCTCTTGAGTTCAGCCCTACGGGGGATATCTGTCACCAGGGGAAACTCTATCCCAACCAGAAAACAACATTTTGTATGCATTATGTCCTCGATTGGTTGTCATGCTCGCACAAGGTGTCTCCCCAATCACTCTTACTGCTGTGGTCCTGTGTGTCTCAGTTGGTAAGAGTGTGATGCTAGTAATGCCAAGGTTGTTTGTTCAGTTTCTGTAAGGATCACATAAATGTAATAAAGATGCACTCACTGTAATTAAAGTCGCTATGGATAAAAATGGCATATTATAGAAAGATGACGGAAATGCACAGGGTAGAGGAAAAGGTATATGCCAAACCAACGCGCATGAATTAAGGTTATGCGAGAATATACTAAGCCACTCTTGAAGGGCAGTTAACGTTGATGGAAAAAAATGTTTCTTTCTTTACATTACCGGATGACATCCTTCATCAGGGTGTCTGTGTCCAAATGGCACCCTGTTCCCTACCTGCACTACTTTTGACCTTAAGCTGGAATATGGTGCCATTTCAACGCATATGGATGTCTAGTTTATAAGCGCCACTTCGTAGTTTGAGAGTGATTTACTAATACAGCATTCTCCTTCAATGAATTGTGAATGAATAGAAAAGGCCCATAACACAACCCGACACTGTAACCTTGGACACACTGGCCTGCGTCAGCCATGTCTCCCATATTACAGATTTCCTGGTCTGTCCCAAATGGCACCCTATTGCACTACTTTTGACCGGAGCCCTATGGGTAAGTAGTACACTAAATACGGAATGATATGCCATTTGGGATGCATCTGTGCTCATCCATTTGCTGAGTGTGTTGGAAAGGGGCTTTGATGAAAAGATCGGCTCCTGCTCTCCCTCCACCTCATCCCTCCCTCCACCCCATTATCCCCCTTGGTCTGGGCTATGGATTTACATCACTCTGAAACACCCGACACGCTATCAATGAGGGTCGGCGCTTAGGTGAATGGTGGCCGGTGCGTAAGAGAGAAAATGACATGGCTATAGAGTTAAGCATGTACTCAAAACATAGAAGTAAACAAAGGTGGCAGAGTTAAAAAATCAGCAGGTTTTTTAAAAATGAATTCCATGTTCTAAAGATTTTTTTTTTTTTTTAAGTGCCTGTGCAAACTTTATGGTTTGAGTGTGCGGAGTACCTGCTGAGGCTCCCTTGTGTGACTGGTGATTTTTAGAATATCAATTGAAATTCTAGAGTTTTGATTAACTTTTTAGCATTTTCGGATGAAAAGCATGCCCAGAGTAAACTGCCTAATACTCGGGCCCAGAGTCAAATATTTGCATATTATTAGTAGATTTGGATAGAAAACACTCTGAAGTTTCTAAAACTGTTTGAATGATGTCTGTGATTATAACAGAACTCATATGGCAGGCAAAAACCTGAGAAAAATCCAACCAGGAAGTGTGGAAATCTGAGAATTGTAGTTCTTCTTTTGAATCCCTATTGAAACTACAGTGTCTGTGGGGTCACGTTGCACTTCCTAAGGCTTCCATTGGCTGTCAACAGCCTTCATAAAGTTTTTCCATCATTCTTCTGTTACTGGGCAGAGAATAGTAGTGGACTGCCTGAGGACAAAGGGCTTGGTGATGTGTGAGCCCGACAGTGCGCCCCTCCTTCTTTTTCTTCTTGAATGAATACGCTGTTGTCCGGTTGAATATTATCAACGTTTTATGTTAAAAATACCCTAAGAATTGACTGTAAAACAACGTTTGACATGTTTCTATGACCGGTAATGGAACATTTTGACTTTTCGTCTCTGGTACTGCGTTATGCCTTTGGATAGTGATCTGAACGCACGAACAAAACGGAGGTATTTGGACATTAAATATGGAGTATTTCGAACAAAAATAACATTTCTTGTGGAAGTAGGAGTACTCGGAGTGCATTCTGACGAAGATCAGCAAAGGTAAGAGAATATTTAGAATACTAATTCAGAGTTTTGTTGATGCCAGAACTTGGCGGGTAGCTGTATAGCTTGCTTCGATGGCTGAGCTATGTACTCAGAATATTGAACAATATGCTTTCTTCGTAAAGTTATTTTGAAATCTGACAAAGCGTCAAGGAGTAGTGTGTCTATAATTATTTCAATAACTGTTGTAAATTTTATCAACGTTTATGATGAGTATTTTTGTAAATTGATGTGCACATTCACCAGAGGTTTTGATGGGAATACATTTTCTGAATGTAAAATGCTGTTTTTGGATATAAATATGAACTTTATTGAGCAAAACATACATGTATTGTATAACATGAAGTCCTATGAGTGCCATCTGATGAAGATCATCAAAGCTTAGTGAATATTTTAGCTGTACTTTTGGTTTTTGTGATGCATGTTCTTGCTTGGAAAATGGCTGTGTGGATTTTCTTGTGAAGTTTATGTCCTAACATAATCTAATTTTATGCTTTCGCCGTAAAGCCTTTTTGAAATTGGACAATGTGGTTAGATTAACGAGAGTCTTATCTTTAAAATGGTGTAAAATAGTTGATTGTTTGAGAAAATGAAATTATGAGATTTTTGCTGTTTTGTATTTTGTGCCATGCTATTTCACTGGCTGTTGAATAGTGTGGGACGGTCACGTCCCACCTAGCCCAGAGAAGTTAAAGGCATCTAACATGTGATCGTCGCACATTCATACCACTTGACATTTTCCACATTTTGTGTTAAAGCCTGAAATTATTAAATTGAGATTTTGTCACTGGCCAACACACAATTCCCTATAATGTCAACATTGATTTTTTTTTAAAACAAATTAATTAAAAGCTCAAATGTCTTGATTCTAAAATTAATCAACCCCTTTGTTATGGCAAGCTTAAATAGGTTCAGGAGAGAGAATTTGCTAACAAGTCACATAAGTTCCATGGACTATAATAATAGTTTTTAACATGCTTTTTGAATGACTACCTCATCTGTACCGCACACACACAATTATCTGTAAGATCCCTTTGTCGAGCAGTGAATTTCAAACACAAATTCAACCACACAGACCAGGGAGGTTTTTCCAATGCTTTGCAGAGAAGGGCACTTATTGTTAGATGGGTAAAACTTTTTTGAAGCAGACATTGAATATTCCTTTGAGCATGGTGAAGTTATTAATTACACTTATCAATACACCCAGTCACTACAAAGATACAGGCGTCCTTCCTAACACAGTTGTTGGAGAGGAAGGAAACCGCTCAGGGATTTCACCATGAGGCCAATGGTTCTTTTAAAACTGTTAGAGTTTAATGGCTGTGATGGGAGAAAATGGAGGATCAAGAACATTGTAGTTAATCCACAATACTAACCTAAATGACAGAGTGAAAAGAAGGTAGCCTGTACAGAATACAAATATTCCAAAACATGCATCCTGTTTGTAATAAGGCACTAAAGTAAAACTGCAATAAATGTGGCAAAGAAATTAACTTTATGTCCAGAATACAAAGTGTTATGTATGGGGCAAATCCAAGACAACACATCACTGAGTACCACTCTTCATATTTTCAAGAATGGTGGTTGCTGCATGCTGTTGTGGGTATACTTGTCATTGGATGTTTTGTGATAAAAATAAACATAATAGAGCTAAGCACCAGCAAAATCCTGGGTCTCGACCCCGCCCTGTGCGACTGGGTCCTGGACTTCCTGACGGGCCGCCCCCAGGTGGTGAGGGTAGGTAACATCTCCACCCCTCTGATCCTCAACACCTGGGACCCTACAAGCCCTCTCCTGTACTCCCTGTTCACCCATGACTGTGTGGCCATGCACGCCTCCAACTCAATCATCAAGTTTGCAGACGACACTGCAGTGGTAGGCTTCATTACCAACAACGACGAGACGGCCTACAGGGAGGAGGTGAGGGCCCTCAGAGTGTGGTGTCAGGAAAATAACCTCACACTCAATGTCAACAAAACAAAGGAGATGATCGTGGACTTCAGGAAAAAGCAGCGGAAGCAGCCCCCTATCCACATTGACGGGACAGTAGTGGAGAAGGTGGAAAGTTTTAAGTTCCTCGGCGTACACATCACGGACAAACTGAAATGGTCCAGCCACACACAGACAGCGTGGTGAAGAAGGCACAGCAGCGCCTCTTCAACCTCAGGAGGCTGAAGAAATTCAGCTTGTCACCAAAAACACTCAAACTTTTACAGATGCACAATCGAGAGCATCCCGTCAG
This sequence comes from Salmo salar, assembly GCF_965601325.2. Lineage (NCBI taxonomy): Eukaryota > Metazoa > Chordata > Actinopteri > Salmoniformes > Salmonidae > Salmo > Salmo salar. Next base: position 63,691,709 of record NC_138306.1, on the reverse strand, counting down.
GCTGTATCACCGCCTGGTACGGCAACTGCTCCGCCCACAACCGTAAGGCTCTCCAGAGGGTAGTGAGGTCTGCACAACGCATCACCGGGGGCAAACGACCTGTCCTCCAGGACACCTACACCACCCGACGTCACAGGAAGGTCAAAAAGATCATCAAGAACAACAACCACCCGAGCCACTGCCTGTTCACCCCGCTATCATCCAGAAGGCGAGGTCAGTACAGGTGCATCAAAGCGGGAACCGAGAGACTGAAAAACAGCTTCTATCTTAAGGCCATCAGACTGTTAAACAGCCGTCACTAACATTGAGTGGCTGCTGCCAACATACTGACTCATCTCTAGCCACTTTAATAATGAAAAAAACCCTGATGTAATAAATATATCACTAGCCACTTTAAACAATGCCACTTTATATAATGTTTACATACCCATCTCATCTATACCATCTACTGCATCTTGCCTATGCCGTTCGGCCATCGCTCATTCATATATTTTTATATACATATTCTTATTCATTCCTTTACACTTGTGTGTGTATAAGGTAGTTGTGAAATTGTTAGGTTAGATTACTTGTTAGATAATACTGCATGGTCGGAACTAGAAGCACAAGCATTTCTCTACACTCGCATTAACATCTGCTAACCATGTGTATGTGACAAATAAAATTTGATTAGATGAAATTCTGGTTGTCTGCTTTTCACCAGACACTGGCAGATGATTTCACCTTTCAGCAGGACAATAACCTAAAACACAAGGCCAAATCTACACGAGATGCTTTCCAAGATGACATTGAATGTTCCTGAGTGGCCTAGTTACAGTATTGACTTAAATCTGCTTGAAAATCTATGGGAAGACTTGAAAATGGCTGTCTAGCAATGATCAACAACCAACTTGACAGAGCTTGAAGAATTAAAAAAATAATTATGTGCAAATATTGTGTAATCCAGGTTAGAGATTTAGGCATACTGGAGGTCGTGTGCAGCCCTTCTTGGCCAGGTCCTTCAGTATGCCTTTTAAAGAGGACATCTCTGTGGAGCTGCTCAGAGTCCCGGAGGTACTACGTATATGCAAGGAAACACTCATACCCATTTTTTCCCCCTACCATTTTCAGTAATAATTTTAAAAAAAAAGAAGTGACTTGCATCTAGCTAACAGATTGGAACTGAATCCCATGGGGATTTGGGTGTTTTTGTTTCTAATCAACAGTATACAGTGCATTTGGAAAGTATTCAGACACCTTGACTAGTTCCACATTTTGTTACATTACAGCCTCATTCTAAAATTGATTAAGTAAATGTTTTCCTCATCGATCTACATACAATACCCCATAATGACAAAGCGAAAACAGGTTTTTATAAAAAATATTTATAAAAAAGACTTGAAATTGAGCTCAGGTGCATCCTGTTAACTTTGATCAACCTTGATGTTTCTACAACTTGATTGGAGTCCACCTGTGGTAAATTCAATTGATTGGACATGATTTGGAAAGGCACACACCGGTCTATATAAGGTCCCACAGTTGACTGTTCATATCAGAGCGGAAACCAAGCCTTGAGGTTGAAGTAATTGTCCGTAAAGCTCAGAGACAGGATTGTGTTGAGGCACAGATCTGGGGAAGGGTACCAAAAAATGTCTGCAGCATTGAAGGTCCACAAGAACACAGTGGCCTGCATTTTTAAATGGAAGAAGTTTAGGAAGGGCCTTGGCGGTTCCAGAGCTGGCCGCCCGGCCAAACTGACCAATCGGGGGAGAAGGGCCTTGTTCAGGGAGGTGACCAAGAACCCAATAGTCACACTGATAGAGCTCCAGAGTTCCTCTGTGGGGGGACTGGGGAACTAGTCTGGATCGAGGGAAAGATGAACGGAGCAAAGTTCAGAGATCCTTGAAAACCTGCTCCAGGGTGCTCAGGACCTCAGACTGGGGTGCAGGTTCGTTCACCTTCCAACAGGACAACGACGCACACAGCCAAGACGATGCAGGAGTGGCTTCGGGACAAGTCTCTGACTGTCCTTGTGTGGCCCAGCAAGAGCCCAGACTTGAAACCGATCGAACATCTCTGGAGAAACCTGAAAATAGCTATGCAGCGACACTCCACAGAGCTTGAGAGGAACTGCAGAGAAGAATGGGAGAAACTCCCCAAATACAGGTGTGCCAGGCTTATAGTGTCATACCCAAGAAGACTCAAGGCTGTAATCGCTGATAAAGGTGCTAGAACAAAGTACTGAGTAAAAGGTCTGATTTACTTATGTAAATGCAAGATTTCATTTATTAGATTAAAAAATATATATATTTAAGCAATTTTAGAAAAAGGCAGTAACATAACAACATGTGGAATAAGTCAAGGGGTCTGAATACTTTCCGAATGCACTGTAGATAGGCTAGCAATTGTTGTTCATTTTCTCTCTCGAAATGTCTATTTTTCTCTAATTGCAGCTTGACGTTGGCTAGTATTTATTCTACAATTATTTTCCTCCTAGAAGGTGTCAGTGACGAATAGGACAATCTACAACTGGTACACAAGTGCCTGAAATGGACTCCGAGTGCTCATGACAGTTAGGCTTAGTTGTAAGGAATATTGCCTCAGTCCTTTACCTCGGCCGGTCAACACAGAGATTGGGCTGGTATGTGTGTGCACGCCGTGTGTATGTGTGCGTGCCTGTGTGTGTGTCGTTAGATTAGTGCAGCTCAACAGGGTGGGTTTCATGTCTCAGCAGGTCACAGATGATCAGATTAACTGGAGTAGGCAGGGCTCACTGGATTACCAGCCCAGCCTACTGGGCTACAGCATAGACCTGGGAGGCAAGGGGGTTGTAAGAGCATTGAAGACACACACACAAATCCTATCTCTATGTTGACAGGCAAGCAGAACACACACACATACAACTCTGTAACATCCATGCACAAAAAAACTTGCCCTCGCTCTTAGGTCTGGACGCTACCTCTTAACTCGTCCACAACAATCCAATGTCAGACAGTCCTCTTTCAACAAGCACATAAGTTAGACTTGCTTTTAGTCAGAAAGACTGTGTGTATATTTCTGCTGTATCTCAAGGTTCATCATTTGAGTTAAGTGCCACCCTGCTATTTTCAAGCTGTGTTCTTTCACAGAAACTGTGTGTGTGCTCAATGTTCCAAGCAGCACCTCACTCTGAATACACTCTCATTGATGTTAGTCAAAGAATTAGAATGAGTTGATCTATTTCTGATGCATACACAGTACTGCCTGCTGCACTTTTATACAATGCCCACTCCCCAGATGGAGATGTGTGTTTTTGTGTGTGTGTTTTCTGTGTGGGCCCGCGGTAGAGGGACCCCTGCTGAGGAGTGTCCCTACACAGATGACACTGTGTCTGTGTCGGAGAGAACAGGAGGGGGAAATTATCACCACCTATCTTTCTCACTCACTCGCTCTCCCTCCCTCTTTCTCGCACTTCTCTCCTCTGTAGTGGAAAGCCAGGAGGCTTAGGAGGCTCTTTGCCACACTCCTGGGGTAATCTCAGGCGTGTCAGCGGTAGCACCGCTTACCTATCTCTAGGATTACGGGTGTTGAAACAAAGGCATATGTAATTACCGTCGAGACAACACTGTAATCTAGTAGGCAGCGCGTGAATGCAACGGGAGGTGTGTGTGTGTGTGTGTGTGTGTGTGTGTGTGTGTGTGTGTGTGTGTGTGTGTGTGTGTGTGTGTGTGTGTGTGTGTGTGTGTGTGTGTGTGTGTGTGTGTGTGTGTGTGTGACAAAAAGCAAAAACAGTCCCTTGTTCCATCATTTATTTTTCTTAATGGTGGCTCTCATTTGTATTGTCGCATAATAGCCTTATGATGAGACTCGCCAGACATGTACGCCTTAAACAAAATGGGCAAAGTTTGTTACAGATATATCAACTGTTTTTTTTTCTTCGATTTGTACTTTTGACTATTTCTATGGTGTAAGGAACTCTAAGTTAAAGGAAACGCTAATAGGTATAGTTCATCTTCTCAAATGTCAAGATTAAAAGCCATAGGATATCATTTCAGTATGGAAGTACAGCATTTCAATTAGTGCTTATTTCCTTTTAGAAGAGCTGTGTGCATGGAGTTGAATGCCTCAACATGAGAGCCATTTGCAGCTATGGTGCCCAGTACTGCTTACGGATGTCATGGCACCTTGAGTAGTATTCATAGCTACAGTGAACCTGTTACAGTGAGCTTGAGTGGAATAGGGCACCGGAAAGGGACACTACTACCCCTAAGGAGGATGAAGGGACCTCCTGTCTGTGTGCATCCAGCAACGAGAACCCTTCTGCTTTCTTTCAGAGTGGTGTCGGGACCTGCTTTTTCCGTAAGTGCCCATCCTGTTGGGTTCTCATTGCACGAGGTTTCGCTAAAATGTCACACCTGACTGGGAATAAGGTTCACATGCCAGCAGCCATTAATGCCCAGAGAGAGACCGAGAGATGGAGAGCGAGACCTAGAGAGAGGAAGACGAAGAGAGGGAGAGTGACTGAGAGGAAGAGAAGAGGCCACCCGGCCAGGTCAGTGGAGACACAAGCCCCTCTGATATGGTGTAAAGGGATTACAGATATTCCCTGCTTCTTGTCAGAGAAATTAGTGTCAGTTCTCACAGCGAGCAAAGTCGTCGCCGGGGAGAAGGACAAACGGATAAAGAGAGAGGACTTTGTGTTGTCAGAGTTTCTCCGGAGGTTCAGTCATCTCAGGAGTTGTGGTGGATGTCTGGAAATGCAAAGGCATGAAGAAATAATGTTTAGCGTATTAACTGTAACATACAGAGAGATGCCTAGCCCGTGGTGTTCCACTATGTCTCACCAGTGCCTCATTTTTTCCCTTATTTTTTCCCGGTGACTCTTCTCCCTAGATTGAAATGGCATTAGGTCTTATTGGCCTTCTCATCTGTCACTCTTCTTCAAAAGGCCATCGATCCTGGCTGTCGAGCTGTCAGGATGGTGATAATGTCATAATGTGGGTTTCAGCTATGCAAACCCTGTACAGCGCCTTTCTCCTGAGGGTGAATGAGTAGCTTGTGTCTGACCCGTGTCACACAAAGAGAGAGAGAACCCCACCACTTCCCTCCATAACTAAAGCCCCCTCTCATTCACCAACATAATCTCTCTTCCCCCCGAAGCCATGTAGATCTAATTTAATTTAATTTGTCACATGCTTTGTAGACAACAAGTGTAGACTAATAGTGAAATGCTTACTTACAGGTCATTTTTTTAACAATACAGAGTTAAATATAAGATACAAAATGTTATAAAACATAAATAGTGACACAAGGAAGAAATACGCAGTGAATAATGAATAACAAGTAAAAATAACATGGCTATATACAAGGAGTACCGGTTATGTATGCGAGCAAGAGTTTGAATTATGGACTGAGAGGAGAGGGGGAGGCTTTGAACCCCTACCACCCACATAACGAGAGGGGCCGCCATGCCACCCAGCCTTCCCTGAATTAGGGTCTAGCTTTACTTTAAAAAAATGTTTTGCACCTCTGTCAGCTCAAGGGACGGTGAACCTCTGTCTCGGGCGAGGCAGAATAGAGCCCCATTGAAAGGAAAATGCAAATGGCCAGTAGTTAGCGGAGGCCTCAACTGAATCGCCATTCTGCTGCTCCTGGTAAAGTGGCCCTCTGTGCTGTGCCACCCACAGACACGCAGTCATCTCTGTCTCAATTCAGTGCACAGCTGATTGAGAAGGTGTGGGGGGGGGTTGGAGGGTTTTATTTTTTCTAGGCAGGGAAGGGGGCAGGGGGGGCCATGCCAGTACAGCAGCAGGCAGCCACAGTGTTGCCTTAAGGGTACATGTTTTTCCCTCCTCACCAAGGCCTCGTCGAGGGCAGCAGTGTTGTTCTGGTTTTGGTAATGTAGCACAATGCTATAGCTACAGAAGGCATCATACGGTGTAGTCTTGCTTGCACCAAACTCAAAGCAGCTGTGGGAAGAGACTAACTAGGCTAGTTTATTATTGAGATTCTTGAGGGAAACGACTTTGGCTCCATTGGACTACCCCAATATGACAAGGGAAAAGTGCCACCATGATTTAATGACTTGCCATGATTCGATCACATGCATGTGAAACCCACAATTTCTCGGTGTTAAAGACTTTGGATTCAGATGGGCAATTAATAGGTGTAATTAGTTAGCCTCCAAGGGGACAGGCCTAAATGGGTTAAGTGAGTATAATCCTAATCTGTTCATGAAATTACAGGCGTTCATCTGCATCCCACTGGGATTAATCTAATGTACATGGGCTGTTCATAGAAACTCAGTTGGTTAGGGAAGGGTGACCTCTAACTAGGTAGAAAAAGGAAGGTTTAGTCTCCCTAGAGCAATCACTTTAAAAGTGGGTGGCAAGAAGGCCGGGTCCTGTGGTTAAATATGTAAAAAGGGCCAGCATTTAGTAGTATTATACTCCCAGCCTCATTGTCATCGCTTTTCAAACCCCTAAGAGATAATTATCTTCTTAACCCTATTATATTATTAGGCCTAGTATCACAAGTTAGCTAGTTGCATAGATCCTTGACTTTGTGCTGAAATTTTGAAACAGACCCAGCTATCAGAAGGGATCCACTGTGTCATTACAGCTGAACGATGTAGCATCTGAAATGGGCTTGTTTAACGGGGTAATCATGTGCCTCAGGTTTCAAAAGCCCCTTTTCATAAATGCGTGCTCCGAGGCAACGGTGAGGATGAATAGATTCTTGCTCCATCAGTGTGGGTGGTTAAGACAACGGGGCTTCTCTCTATTCCCCCGCTGGGCAAGATAACATCTGACTCGAGCTCTAATGACAGTCTCTCGCTCAGTTTTTCATAATCTGAGACAGGCAGCTTTTTAGCGCTGTCATTGTTACACGAGGAACGCTCCGGGACGCTCTCCGGCAGCTCTGCTCAGAGCAGAGCCAGCCAGAAACGCTCCTCTAGTCGTTTCTTATCTGCAGCGTCAGTGGCACGACTCCCTCTGAACAGACCGACCCTGCTTGCGTCATCTCACGTGTACTTACTGCATAAGTGTTCTAGCCAGCATCGCTGTGACTTAGAGAGCCAGTGGGCTGTAAGTTAATTAGTACCTGACTGAAAAGGACCCTGTGATTATCATTTAATAACGCTTGTTAAAATTTACACCGCTCCGTCAATGCTAATGAGCAGAAGTAAAGTAATGTAGAGGGAGAGCATATTGACCGCTGTGCCACACACTTATGAATATAACCCCCTCCTTTCTAATGTGTCAAATGAAACGCTCTCCCAAAGTGTTTTTTATGGCTGCTTAACTCCTCCCTCAAATGGTGAGTAACGATGCTCAAAACTGGCACCGAATGCATTGACTCAATCACGACACTGGCAGCAAAATGTCACAAAGAAAGCATTGTTGTCAGGTGGCTTGTTTCTAACCAAGCAACCCAGGAGTTTTTCCCTGACCACATAAAATAGGCTATAACAAGGTTCGGTCCAGGTAGTCACGGCCCTACTCATGCGTGTGATTGTCAGCGGTCACAGCACTATCTAATGCCCTTCAGGCCATCCTCACAGTCACAGGGAAGGCATCCAAAGCTCAGCCTCAGCAGCACCGCATCCCCCATCACTCTTCCCCTCCCAGCAGTCGCCATGGAGTCTGTCTGCCTAGAGCGGCGTCAGTGATAGAGGCTCTGATTGGTTTTGACACCTCACAGGCTCTTGGCTGCGAGGCACAGCGATAACATTATTCTTTGGCTGGGGATGGAGTGGAGAGGAGGAGGAGGAGGGATATCCTGCGCCAGTGGAGAAACTGAGAAGGTGTACAGTGCAGCACTGGCATGAACCAGCTGTAGAAACTGAAGGGGGCGTAGAGTGCAGCCCTGTGGCACCCCATCCGACGGGTGACTTGACTTCCCCCACACTAAACCAAGACCTCTGAGCCCCTTCACTAGGGAAAATGATATTCATATCCTGAAATATGAGTTATTTGAAGGATAGGCCTGATCTAAAAGGAACACAATCATGCACTGTTTTATCCACCGAAGCAAAAAATAACTGCATTAATCCCATGATGATAGATAACTATCAGTGTTTGTTTTTAACAGTGTAGCCTACTTTGCCCCAGACTTGTCTTAGAGATGATTGTATGATGGGTTTAGTACTTACAATCATATTATATCTAGCTATAGCTAGTTTCTTACATAAATAAGGCATACCTTCACACATACAGCTTTGTTGGGCTCAGCTCGGCCCTAGGTTGGCCTTCTATGCCTAACTTCATGTCCCAAATCAAATCAGTGTCAATGCCTGCTCTCAGTTTGATGCTCTCACTGGTGCTTTTTTTATCACAGTGGGGTAGAAAACAAGCACTTTTCATCAGGTTTCTAATTTCCACTCGGGCTGACAACACCCGGCTGACCAGCGTGATTACATGTTATTTGTTCTGCGGACTCCCCGGGTCCAATAACCCCTCCTTGAATAAAGGTCTGCTCATGTTCGTGACCGGAACAATAAACTGGATGTTGAAACGGGGGAACCATATATAAAGCGTGGTTCAGATTTACAACCACCCTTATAGGGTTGATGTTGACATGTGGTGTCAAGAAAAATATTTGGTCATCTAGAATGCGGTCCACATCTTCTCTGACATGTTGCCTTGGCTAAAAGCAGAGGCGTCACGTACCCATTATTTTAGAGGGTTCACGAAGTACGTGAGGATGGAGGGGGGTGGTACTCCTTTCGGGAAGTTGGAGAATTTTTTATTTATTTTTCACACATCTGAAACAGCTTTTTTCCTGCAATCTAGAGCCATAATCATTATGCAACCTTGCCAGCAGACATGCCAGCTAAGATAGTTAGAAAAGCTACTCTAACTTGATTTATAGCTAGTTATGAAGTTGGGAGATTGGGAACCTATCTAGCAAGCTAAAGCCAACTTCATAAAACTGCTATGTGGCTAGTGTTGCAGAGACACAACAAAACATTTGTGTGTCACTCTACACCCTATCTCCTCCTCCATTGAGTATCTAGCGTTTTGCCTAGGCATCCCTTTGCTCTGTGCACCTTGGAAGGAACCACTTACTAGGGACAATGGGGTGTGGGGGGGGGGGGTACTCTTTGCCTGGTCAAGTCAGTGGGCACCTTCCTCAAAATATCACTGATAGTATCATAATTATTTATAAAAATATCTATGTGGGCTTAAAAAAAAATATTGTAATTTAACGTCTGAGAATTTTTAAAACGGGACAAATCTGAGGGAGCACGTGCCTTTGCCCCGTATGGACATAACACCACTGGCTACACAGATCCCTTCAGCCTTCATTTAGTGAATGTTTAGCGGCTCAATCCAAAATAATCACAAGCAAAACACGTCTAAGGTCATCCTTAGGCTCATCCTAACATTTACTGCAAACCATACAATATTGTTGTTAGCTTACTGCAGTAGTAACCGCAGTGGAACTATTTTGGCGGTCAGAGCGAGCTAGGCAGCGTGTGCATGGAGAGTGGCTGGCTGTATGCTAGTTTGTCAGTGGACTGGTAGGGAGGTTGTCCTATTTCAGCATAGACCCATGACTGGGGCGTTGATGCAATGCTAATTGGGTCACTGCTCTTCCCTTTCTGCCTGGTGGTGTTGAGGTGAGGCATTTCAACAGCAGGAGATAGATACCGGATGCTTCAGATTTATACATCTGGTGAAACATCTGGCGCCTTGTTCTATCTTTGGCGTCATTATCGTGCTAAAACACGTTGAAGCCAAAGCCACACATTGTAAGGTGTTAAGGATCCTTTATTGAAGCAGTTAGTCATCAAGCGCAAACCTCTGAGCTAGCTACTCACAGCCCCACCGGGCTGCTGAGGCCAATATGCACAACTCCTCGTCATTTGATATTAGGATCCCCATTAGCCGCTGCAAAAGCATCAGCTGTGAATATCAATGTGCTCCTCAGTATTCCATGTATTGAAGACTGTCTGCATATGCCTAACCTTTGACCATATGCCTAACCTCTGGTTTATTCATAATTTACTGCTTTAGTTTAGCTGCGCCCCTCTTGGTTTCCTTTAGGCCCGTTCTGTATTTCTGTTGTGACAACCCAATCAGGGTCTTTAACTTGTGTTTCATTTTTTAATTTTTTATTGTATTTTTTTTCAGGGCCGATGTACGCGGGAGAACTGCAAATACCTCCACCCCCCGGCCCACCTGAAGACCCAGCTGGAGATCAACGGCCGCAACAACCTCATACAACAGAAGACTGCAGCAGCCATGTTGGCTCAACAGATGCCTTTCATGTTCCCTGGCACGACCATGCAGCCTACCATGGTGAGTAACGGACTACTAGGCATTACTACCCCCGATGTGTCCAATTGTTTATTTCTCTCCCCACTTTTCTCTCTACATCTCTCTCTCTCTTCTTACTCTATCACTTTCGGGGTCTCTCCCTTTCTCTCTTCCTCCATCCAACCTCTTCTCTCTCTGCCTTTCTCTCCCCCTGCCGTCTCTCTCTCACCTCTTTAACATTTCTGTCCCTCTCGGTCTCCCATCTTCGCCCCCTATTTCTCGGTAGCAGTCGTTTCCTATTAGCCAGGGACTGGGCTCCAGCCCGGGGCTGAGCTACGCTCCCTACCTGACCCACATGACCCACAGCATGGGCATGATGCCCACCGAGATGCTCCAGCCCAGCACCCATAGTATCATCGTCCCCGGCAGCCCTCCCTGCTCCATGCAAAGCTCCTCCTCCAACCAGAAGCTTCTACGCACGGACAAGCTGGAGGTACACCACCACTAACCAATAACAATACCAGAAGTCATAGTATATCGTAGTATATTAGCAGTTAGGAGACATCACAAACTAACCAAGATCAATACCAGGAGTTAGGAGAGCCGGCCTCTGGGCAGTCACAATACGAGGAATCAAGAGTTTGCCCTTCGAGGGGGTTGGGAAAGCTTCTCCATAATTATCTTACGACACCATCCTTACCCACCTAGGTTGAGGTGGAAGTTACCCCTTATCACAGATCTTATTTTACCTAGTCCTAACCATTAGAGATATAAAACGTATATTTTACATACTCCCTTTCCACACACCTTTACTTTAAAAGAATAGATCACTTTAAGAACTTGAGCGCTGGCCAACAGAATTCTATACCTCACCGTTGATTAACGGGGCGGCAGGTAGCCTAGTGGTTTGAGCGTTGGGCCAGTAACCAAAAGGTTGGTGAATCGAATCCCCGAGCTGACAAGGTCAACCTGTCGTTCTGCCCCTGAACAAGGCAGTTAACCCACTGTTCCTAGGCCGTCATTGTAAATAAGAATTTGTTCTTAACTGACTTGCCTAGTTAAATAAAGGTTAAAATCTACTTAAGATAGATGAGATTATTTCAATGGGGGTTTTGTTTATACCACAACAAAGCACCAAGGCAATTGTGAGTTAATGAAAACAAAGAGTAGCCTTGGAAGGATGGCAAGCACAGACAGACCTGGTAGTGTAGGTGTATTGTGTGTTTTCCTCAAAGTACCGTCACTTAGCAACAGAGCGATGTGGTTGCTAATGAAAGGCCCTGTTCCACTGAGGAATGGGGACACTCCCACACTAAGTGAGACGGTTTACCGCCTTCTGCGTGTGTGTGGCTGTGGGCGGTGGGGCTGCGTGCGTGCGTGGTTCTCCCCACACTTAGTGAGTGTGCGGTGTTATGTTTTACATCCCAGGCTGTGAGTGAAGCCCCCTGTGATTGACTACACCCAGGCTTTGAATAGATAAACACCTCAATCTGTTCATTATTCATTCCATAGTTATAAACATAATGATAAGTTGTTGATATGTTATTGGTATGTGTATTATATTGTATGATATATTAAGCTAAGATTTGTGTGTCTATGTCTGTCACTGTGCATGTCTGTCCATTTGTGCGTGTGTCTGTCCATGTATGTACGTGTGCATGTCTGTTTGTCCGTGTGCACCCCACCCTCGTTCCCAGGTGTGCCGGGAGTTCCAGCGGGGCAACTGCGCGCGTGGCGAGACGGACTGCCGCTTCGCTCACCCCAGCGACAGCCCTATGATTGACACTAGCGACAACACGGTGACCGTGTGCATGGACTATATCAAGTCACGCTGCTCCCGGGAGAAGTGCAAGTACTTCCACCCGCCGGCCCACCTGCAGGCCAAGATCAAGGCTGCGCAGCACCAGGCCAACCAGACGGCCGTGGCCGCGCAAGCTGCTGCCATGGTGAGATCCTCGGCCGCCCTCACAGCCTGTAGAGTAGTGAGCACAGCACACGCTCTAAAGTAGGTTTGCAAAAATCTGTTAACTTTTCTAAATTCCCTGGGTTTCCAGAAATCCTGGTTGAAATATTCCTGAAGTCAGGAGGGAATCCTTGAACCGTAATTTCTGGAAAACCTTGGACTTTTTTGGGAAAGTTACAGACTTTTGTAGCCCCAGCAATGTCAGACAGCACACCTGACAAAGGGCCAGATCAAAAAATATAATTTCTAATGTTTATAATATGTAATCAACTAGTTTGGTAGAGTACACGCACTAGAATCTTCAAAAATGTGACTTTACACATCTAGAAAAGAACAAGTGCATAAAATGTGGAGCACTGTTTATTATGCCATACAGTTGATATACCACCTTCCTAGAATACTATTTTGGACGCTTCTATACAATTCACGGAAATGTGACCACTCAACCCACACTCAGGTCATTGTTTAGGCTCTATAGTTATCAGGCTTTAGAGAAGGTAAAGCGAATGTATATCACGACCACAACAGTCTATGTCTGCATCCCAAATGGTACCCTATTCCCTATATAGTGCACTAATTTTGACCAGGACCCATCCCAAATGGTTTCTATTCCCTATATCGTGCACCCACTTTTTACCAGAGCCCTCTGTTGAAAAGTAGTGCACTATATAGGGAGTAGAGTACCATTTGGGACGCAGTCTATTATTAGCTTCAGGTTAGGAGCTCTTTTATTCACCCTTGATCATACATACAAAGACAATGCCCACCCTCCTCTCAATGATAAGTGTAGCTCTCTGCAAATTGAATCAAGAGAGATGGGCGAGAGTGCGAAGCCAAACTGACATTAGGGCTCTGGTTGGTCATTGGTCCACTCCCTCATTATTGAACCCTCCCCCTTCACTGAGGCAGGCAGAGAGGCAGGCAGAGAGGCAGGCAGAGAGGCAGGCAGAGAGGCAGGCAGAGAGAGAGGCAGGCAGGTTTTGGTAGTAGGACTTTCACTTGGCTGTGACCCTCCCTCCCCCCTCTCTATACTCCGTGTCTACATTGGTCCGAGTCAGTGGCTATTGAATGGGCAAACTTGGCTCCGTCTTGCCCGCTGCCACTCACACTGCCGTCACTGCTCTCGCGCTGCTGTCTGATTCCATGGCATTGTCCAGCATGCTTTTCGTCTTATCAGCTTGCTCCTCCATCGCTCCATTGCTCTCTAAAACCCCAACCTCACCTCCCACTGATACTGGGTGAAAAGATGACTCGAGCACAGTTAGGGTTTAAAAGAAAAAGGACATAAACAATAGGAAAACACACGTCATCCAGTGCTGAAGACATGATTATGAGTTAATGACAACTCGCGCTCTGTTTCCTTAAGCTGGTGTGACCTTAGATAAGATATTGGGGTGACGGGGCTTATGGTTTACCGGAGGACAGAGAGCATTTTAGTCAGCTCTATGGGAGCATTTCCCCACTGCAATTCTCTCAATAAATGTAGCATGTACTATAAAGTAATTGCAATGTATTGGCACAAGGTACAGTAAGTTAGATACTGTTTTAGTTTTTTATAAAGGAGAACTTACATATATTTATTATTTTTATGATAGGAGCAGGAGAAAAAAACGAGATCCCTCCCGAAGGGGGAAGCATATGGTTCCGGAAGCGAGAGGGTTAACCACTCGACCAGACTCTTGTCCTAAGTTAGATACAGTTACGGGCACTGAAAAGTTGTACCATAGTAATTTTTTTTGTGACAAACTATCCAAAAGAGACCGAGTGTCATGTTGCTCATGCATTGTGTAACTTTTTAGTGCCCGCAACTGTACATGTATCATGAGCTTACATTACCCAAAGATTTGTTCATCTGGAAATATACCCCAGACAGAACCAAGTTTATGGTACATAAGGTTAGAAACAACAGGTGGAGGTGGTTAGATCCTGCTATGTGTTGAGTTTTAGGCTATACAGTTATACTGAGGGGTCATTTTGATTTAATTTAGCTCCATTTTGTCTTCCATAGCCTGTTGTGTCGCAAGTTGAATGCTGTTGTCTTTACTCCCCCCCCCCCCCCCCCCCCGATAAAAAATAGAATTTCTATCCCCTCCTCCGTTTGCCGCCATTAACATAACATTTCAGTCTAAATCTAACACTGAATCTGAGGTGTATTCATTTGGAATGATCGGTAACACTTTATAAAATATCTAATACCTTTCTAAAAGGTGTATTAATGTAAAGTGTTATCGAATAATCTTAGTATTGTCCTACACATAAAGCAAAGGCTTGTGCATGGCCTAGTAATCATAAGGGCCTTGGTTGTCCCATCGACGTTTCCTTTGTGCAATGTCATCGATTTGGTTTCATTCAGAAGCCTTGCTAATAAAACGTCAGTTTTTTTTATCTTCTTCAAATGTTATTGCATTGAGCAAATATATAGATTTTTTTACTGTAGAATCCAAGAGGAATGTAGAATAAACAGAGCTCCACATTCTGTGATGACTTTCCTAATAACAAATATTGTTACAAAGTTGCCCATTAACCAAACACTAACAAGTTAGTGCAGTTATGGAAAGAAAAATAATAGCTTTGCTTTTACCAGCTAAATCAGATTTTTTTTTTTTACCCCATGACTGAAATGGATGTGACCGACCAGCTGCCTAAACATTGTCCATTCTACCATTGTCTGCCATAGGGCATCTTTTATCAAACCATTGGTCATAATGGTCTCTATAAAATGTGCATTGGTTCCAAATTGCACTGCTTTTATTGTAAAAGCTAATAATTCCAATCAACAAGACCATGTGGTCCTTCATTGTCCAATCAACAATTATTTTGATTCTCCATTGTCCATTGATCAGAAACTCTCACTTGCTGAGATCATCTAGTCCCTGGTAGCCCATTCCCTTAGCCCCTTGTTTTTTTGTTTTCTCAGATCTAAAAGGACTGGATAGGTTTAAGCGATGGTGGTGGTTCCATCCTAGCCCTCTGTTTCCTATTGCTTTCACCTATCCAGTCCTTTCAGCTCTATGAACACAATAGTAAGGGCTAGAGCAAAGACTAGGGTTTTTCGGTGAGAAATGTATGTTGCACTCACATCCTATTCTGTCATGGTGGCCAGTCACACCAAAGCACCAAAAACAGAGCCAACAATATTCCATACAGCAGATAGTGTACAAGTGTTTTTTTATTTATTTAACCAGGTAGGCTAGTTGAGAACAAGTTCTCATTTACAACTGCAACCTGGCCAAGATAAAGCAAAGCAGTGCGACACAAACAACACAGAGTTACACATGGAATAAACAAGCATTTACAGTGTGTTTACAGAAGAGGGCGAATCCTACCTTTTTTAGATCTGTGAACATAACTCAAACTTTCACGTAAATCATGATGTCAAATGGAGATTTATGAAAAATGTTGACCTATGCACACAGATCTGAAGTTAGGATTTGGCCCAACTGAATGTCAATTGTTTATATTAATAATACCCCAAGATATTTTGATACATAGATTGATTAGATAACTGATATACTTGTAAAGACGTAACTAGCTTTACAGAACTAATAACTGCAATCCAAATAGTTTGTTTACTTCATAAGTGCATTTGAAAATCTTTGTACACTGCTCAAAAAAATAAAGGGAACACTTAAACAACACAATGTAACTCCAAGTCAATCACACTTCTGTGAAATCAAACTGTCCACTTAGGAAGCAACACTGATTGACAATAAATTTCACATGCTGTTGTGCAAATGGAATAGACAACAGGTGGAAATTATAGGCAATTAGCAAGACACCCCCAATAAAGGAGTGGTTCGGCAGGTGGTGACCACAGACCACTTCTCAGTTCTTATGCTTCCTGGCTGATGTTTTGGTCACTTTTGAATGCTGGCGGTGCTTTCACTCTAGTGGTAGCATGAGACGGAGTCTACAACCCACACAAGTGGCTCAGGTAGTGCAGCTCATCCAGGATGGCACATCAATGCGAGCTGTGGCAAGAAGGTTTGCGGTGTCTGTCAGCGTAGTGTCCAGAGCATGGAGGCGCTACCAGGAGACAGGCCAGTACATCAGGAGACGTGGAGGAGGCCGTAGGAGGGCAACAACCCAGCAGCAGGACTGCTACCTCCGCCTTTGTGCAAGGAGGAGCAGGAGGAGCACTGCCAGAGCCCTGCAAAATGACCTCCAGCAGGCCACAAATGTGCATGTGTCTGCTCAAACGGTCAGAAACAGACTCCATGAGGGTGGTATGAGGGCCCGACGTCCACAGGTGGGGGTTGTGCTTACAGCCCAACACCGTGCAGGACGTTTGGCATTTGCCAGAGAACACCAAGATTGGCAAATTCGCCACTGGCGCCCTGTGCTCTTCACAGATGAAGCAGGTTCACACTGAGCACATGTGACAGGTGTGACAGAGTCCGGAGACGCCGTGGAGAACGTTCTGCTGCCTGCAACATCCTCCAGCATGACCGGTTTGGCGGTGGGTCAGTCATGGTGTGGGATGGCATTTCTTTGGGGGGCCGCACAGCCCTACATGTGAGGTAGCCTGACTGCCATTAGGTACCGAGATGAGATCCTCAGACCCCTTGTGAGACCATATGCTGGTGCGTTTGGCCCTGGGTTCCTCCTGATGCAAACAATGTTAGACCTCATGTGGCTGGAGTGTGTCAGCAGTTCCTGCAAGAGGAAGGCATTGATGCTATGGACTGGCCCGCCCGTTCCCCAGACCTGAATCCAATTGAGCACATCTGGGACATCATGTCTCGCTCCATCCACCAACGCCACGTTGCACCACAGACTGTCCAGGAGTTGGCGGATGCTTTAGTCCAGGTCTGGGAGGAGATCCCTCAGGGGACCATCCGCCACCTCATCAGGAGCATGCCCAGGCGTTGTAGGGAGGTCATACAGGCACGTGGAGGCCACACACACTACCGAGCCTCATTTTGACTTGTTTTAAGGACATTACATCAAAGTTGGATCAGCCTGTAGTGTGGTTTTCCACTTTAATTTTGAGTGTGACTCCAAATCCAGACCTCCATGGGTTGATAAATTGGATTTCCATTGATTATTTTTGTGTGATTTTGTTGTCAGCACATTCAACTATGTAAAGAAAAAAGTATTTAATAATATTATTTCATTCATTCAGATCTAGGATGTGTTATTTTAGTGTTCCCTTTATTTTTTTGAGCAGTATATTTCTTAAACTTTTTAACCAAAGGTATAGTAGATGCTTTTTTTGCTTTTGTACTAATTCAGAACTTTAGCGATATGTTTCTTTAAACAAACAACAAACAATTTTTTGTTTATGTGCATGCATATTGTTTTGTACGTGGTATACTGCATTCAGATTATTTTGTTTTGTTTTTCCTTCTCACCTATCCACAATGCAATGCTGTCCCCCATGACGCACCTCTGCTTGCTGTTACCTGTATGTTAATACGCTTGACTCCCATTGGCCCACTGCCATCATGTGCTCGCTGCCTGCTATTTAAAGACTCAGTCGACTGCCAAAGCAATGAAGCGACCCCTCGAGGCAACTGTAGAACTGGTACTTTGACCTTTCACCTTTTGCTTTGCATGTAGCTTCTTTAATGTACTGTAGCAACTCACAATAATTTTAATTTGGCTTTTCGCTGTTTTAAATGTCCAAGTATTTTTATTATGCAATTAATATCCACCAATATGATTCTTGTAGTTATTCTTTTAGTATGCTTTACATTGATTGATCGTATAACAACAATGAGAATGTTAATTCCCAAGTATCAATTTGTTTGTTACTGTAAATCATTGTTTTAAAATTGCCTTGCTAGATATTGTGTGTAGTTCCTTCAATGTCCCCATGTGGTTATTTAAACCTAAGTTGCCATTGTGACTTCTCTGTTGTAACTTTGTGCTATTTTGTAGCTAGTAGCCACAAAAGACCCAGAGAAGCAGTGTGATTTCTCATGTTATAGTATAGAGAATAGTCATGTGAATGTAGTCATTTTTGAGGCCTCCGCCTCGTTGTATCTAACGTCTCCTCGTCCCTCCCGTACAGGCTTTCCCCCACGGCTGCCTGCAGCCCCTACCAAAGAGACCAGCACTTGAGAAGAGCAACGGGGCCAGCTCACTTTTTCACCCCAGTATGTTGCACTACCAGCAGGCCTTGGCCAACGCACAGCTGCAGCAGCAGACGGCTTTCTGTGGCTTTCCCACAGGTAGGGAGTACACCTGCCCACAACACACACACATGCACATGTACCTGCACACAGACACGCATGTAGGCAAACACACACACACCTATACACATTTATGTACACAGATACACACCCATGTAGCATGTAGACACAAGCTGGATAGAGCTTCCCTAACTTTCCGTTTCCCCATAAAAGCATCAAAGGGCAAAGTTCAAATATATAACCCTTAAAAGGTTTCACCAGGTGAGCTTGTGAGGAAATGGGATATTCCCCATATTTTCTCCAAAAGTTTGAGGCCAGTCTCTCTTTAAACCAACAGTGTGATCAACCGCTTTTTCTCAAGTGGAAATCAAGTTGTTATGGGCCCTGTTCAAAGATTGCAATTGGAATTGGCTCGCAAAACTACCTCTAACTTCCTTCATACTGGACGCAGAGACATACAAATGGTATCCATGAGTTCATCTCACTCTGGAGAAGTAAATAAAGGTATTAATTGCCAAAATCCCGAACTATCCCTTTAAGCCTCTTGTGGTTGAGACTACCTTCCCCTAACCCCATATCCCTCCCTTCCTACTCCTTTCTTTAGTGTTATCATCCTCCATGGCCTTTACACCCTTCCTCTCCTTTCCCAGTGTAGGAAGCATGTTCAGAATGCTGTGTACACACCACACATGGGTTCAATTAATATCAGTTTCTCTTGGAATACTCTAGCTGTGCTTTATTGAAGCAAAAGTGCAAACGCTGCCCATCTAGCACTCCAGATCCCACGCATAAAGTAATTTGAAAGAAGACATACTATTTGAACCCAGGTCTGATTCGTTCTCACTGCATGGTCCAAGCATCCAGCCCTTAACCTTCTCTAGCCTGATCCCAGAAATGTGTGTGCTGTCTTGCCAGCTCCTATTGCCATTGTCACGCCATGTGTCTGCTGTGACAGAGACCATAGGAGTTGGCAAGATGGCACACACATATCTGAGGCCAGTAAACCTCTGACACTTAAAAGTTTAATTTGTAGTATGTTTGATTTTACCTTCCCACCCCCCCAGAACATATTTATTTTTTATGATTTATTTACAGACCAGACTTTTTTTTTGGGGGGGGGGGTTTAACTAGGCAAGTCAGTTATGAACAAAGTCTTATTTGCAATGACGGCCTACCCCGGCCAAACAAGGACGACACTGGGCCAATTGTGCGCCGCCCTATGGGACTCCCAATCACGGCCAGATGTGTGGCATAATGTATGGCATAAGACTACAAAAATGGAGTCAAACTACACAGTGCAGTCATACCAATTGCAGGCTTGTGAAATTTGTTTAAATGCATGTTTATAGCTAGCTACCAAAATCTCTAGCCTGGTCCCAGATCTGTTTGTGCTCTCTTGCCGACTCCTATGGTCAATGGCATGCCATACAGTACAAACCGATTTGGGACCAGGCTACAACCAAAATCTCTGTCTCCTCTTTAACATGTTTTTTTCCTCCCCTTATTAACCCTCTGTTCACTCTCTTCCACTGCATGATCACACAGGATCAGTCTTGTGCATGACTCCTGCTAGCAGCCTTGGTAGGTTCCTTCCTTTCCCTTTTTCATTCTCACTATGCTTTTAAAGGAATAGGGTGAAGTTGCCCCTAGACTCTGATCTTGGGTCCCCACTAATGTTTAAGGTTAGGATTGGGGGAGGAGAAGCTGATCCTAGATCTGTACCTAGGGGAAACTTCACCATGGAGCCTCTTTAAATTGGGGGGAGAGCGGGAACAGGCCGGGAGATGTAAGCGATTACAGGTGACACAAAGTTCATGGATGTTGTGACACAGTGAGAGGCACGGTTGTAGAACATTGGACTAGAGTGCATGATTGTTTTTACTGAAAAGCGCCACAAAGTAATGCAAAGTGCTGCAAAGTCCTACATGTCAATTTGAAATCACCTGTAAGAGATGATTCTCAATTAGGATGTAATATATTTTGTTACTTAGCTACTTACTGTCTTCTACCCTAATTATGGAATGTGAAGTGTTATTCTTAACATTATCAGTATTACTAGTATAGATAAAATTGGCTTTCCAAATGAATTGTTTGTTGAAAAGTAGATATTGTGTTTTTTACTGTGCTGTGTTGATCCCAGAGAAAAATAGAAAGAGGGTGAACACAATTGGTAGAAAAGCTCTCAATCTTGATGGGGCTCTAATTGTTTTCTAGTTCGTCTCAATCTTATAATACCACTCATCATATCTCACTCAGTCCTCTGGGAACAACTGATTGTCGGTCCAAATTTCCTTACTTGTGATTGTAATTCAGCTTTTTCTCCTCTTTTTTTTTTTCTCCCATGCTTTCTCTCGCTTTTGCATTGTGATGCGCACACCTTCCGCTGGGCTAACCTAACGATGGCTCGCCCCTCTGTAATATGCATCATGCCCAAAAACCACAACAACCAAACAATCGACAACACCCGTTGCCATGGTTACCACACTGCCTCCACTGCCTACCTGTTCATTGCTTCCATGGCCCCCCCCCCCCTTCCCGAAAAAGTACCCATGATGTACAGTGCTACGCCTGCTACTATCTCTGCAACAACAACTCCTGTCACAAGTGTCCCCTACGCAGCAGCAGCGCCAGCCAATCAGGTTTGCTCATTTTAAAGCTTTCTTTCATCCATTCCCAGAGCTCTAAATAAGTGCTTGATGACCATAGTCCAAAGAGCTCATCTTCTATAATTTCAATTGAAATAGTCAATTGAGCCCGACCTCCACATCCTTCGATTAAATTCACATTTTTATTGTCCCAACAGTGAACTGTGGTATTTCAATGTCTGCCACAGATGTCAGAACGTGTTGACTATTATTTCAGAGGACTACTGTACGTTTGAAAAAGTATATGTTTAGTAATTTATTGGGCATGTTACACAATGACCCAGTGAAGCACTTATTCAGAGCTCTCACATTTGCAAATAATAGTTGTCTTGTGTTTCATTAGATCCTAGTTTTTGTTTTGCATGTATGTTGTTTTTCATCCACTTTACATTGTCAAGTTTCCCTCTTCACTTGTGTTAGAAACATCACTTGTGTGTTTCGTGACACGCACGCACATACACTTTTTTTCCACCTAAAAAAACCTAGCCACTCCATCTCCATCCACCATGTTGGCTCCTGTCAGCAAACACAGCTTCACTCTCTGACTCCCTGTTCTGCTGGGCGGTGATGGGTGAGGACGAAAACCTTGAGGAAACTGTCGATCCAGGGTGGCCATGTCTGCTATATTAGTGTTACAAGAGACAGGAAGGACGTCTTCGGAAAGGCCTAAAATGGCTCCAGATAAGCACAGTTACTAGTTAGACGCATGGCTCTGTGTCAGCAGGGGCTGGGAAGGTGCAGTTGGGTGCGGAAGTCAGGTGACTCACGTGCACACACACACACACACAACTCCTTTTAAACCTGACAATTACAGCGCACTGCCAGGTGGAGCGCCCGCAGCAAACCAAGCAGTCCTCCCATTAACCCCAATTAGAAAGGCCTTGAGCGGTGGCCACGTTACAGGCTTGATGAGATTTGATTTATAGCTCAGTGGTCAGTGAGCTTTCCCAGAAATGTATTGGACGGGTAACGTCGATCCATGATCATCAAGACTTCCGGTTGTCGGTGAATCATCATTATTTCACACTGTTCCCTCAAATTGGTTTATATTGAGAGATTCTCAGTGTAGAAAGTGGTGGTTGGTTTTCTCTTGGTTTTCACATCATTACACATTCAATCCCAGGCTTTATTTGGTGAAAAAATGAACCAGAAAATGCACTTTTACACATCATTCAGTGCGTTCAGAAAGTATTTATACTCCTTGACTTATTTCACATTTTGTTGTTACAGCCCGAATTCAAAATGGATGAAAATGTGTTTTTTAAAATAAAATATAGATATCTCCTTTACATAAGTATTCACACCCCTGCATCAATACTTTGTAGAAGCACCTTTGGCGGTGATTACAGCTTTGAGTCATCTTGGGTATGTCTGTACCAGCTTTGCACATCTGGATTTGGGGATTTTCTCCCATTCTTCTGTGCAGATTTTTTTCAAGTTAGATGGGGAGCAACATCGAACAGCAATCTTCAAGTCTGGGCTTTGGCGGGCCACTCGAGGACTTACACATTATTGTTCAGAAGCCATTCCAACGTTGCTTTGCCTGTATGCTCAGGGTCATTGTCCTGTTGGAACATACATTTTCAATGAGGTAGTCATTAAACACTATTATTGCACACGGAGTGTAACTTATTTGTGACTTATGACTTGTTAGGCACATTTTTTTACTCCTGAACTTATTTAGGCATGCCATACCAAAGGGGTTGAATACTTATTGACTCAAGACATTTCATGAGTCAATCAACACAATTCCACATTGATATTATAGGGTGTTGTGTGTAGGCCAGTGACGACAAATCTCTATTTAATACATTTTAAATTCAGGGTGTAACAATACATTTGGAATAAGTCAAGGGGTATGCATACTTTCTGAAGGCACTGTGACTTAAACATGTTAGACGCCTTAAATCAAGACTATAATTTCAATTGATATTCAAAAAAATATCTCTCTATACTGATTCTCCTCCCAGCATCTAGTCTGTATGACCAACCACACTAGTATTATTGCTAGCACATTGCCTATTATTGCTGCCTATAATGTTTTATTGTAGGCCTACTATTACGCATATGTCTCTCCACTGTTTTTCTCAAAACTCAATAAGCAGTCCCACTTGCTATTTATCATTCATGACTAGCAATTTCCTTGATATTGTTCTATTTTTGGACCATGACCAGGGAGAAAAATGACTTTCCCCTTTAAAGCTTTTTAATGATTACTTTAGAAACACACACCCGTCGCCATTTTGTAGCCTCTCCCTATGGCGCGTCCCAAATGGCACTCTATTCCCTACAGTGCACATAAAGTCGTATGAGCCCTGATCAGGGATGTAGTGCGCTATATAGGGAATAAGGTGCCGTTTCGGACACATCCCTAACATCACACCGCCCTGAGTAGCACATTTGTAAGGTTTGTTGTTCTGTAAGGTGTTCTGGTGAGTCAGCTGACGATGAGACTGCGAGGTGCGTGTCGGGGAGCGCACATGGCACACACAAACACATGCAGCCTCCCAGTCTCAGATGGCGATGGTGTTGCTTCGTCCAGTGTGTCTGAGTAGAAGAGAGCGGGGCAGGGAGAAACTGAGGGAGGGACCACTTTTAATGTTCCAATGTGGATCTCGTCATCATCACTGAGAGCTAGTGAAATGCATGGCTCTAATCATGATGCATGGACACTAGCTAACAGTTGTGACTGTGTATGTCTTACAGGAGCTGTAGAGACAGCCATAGCCTTCCCCTCACACGCCCTCTCCCTGTCTGCATCCTGCGTCCGTCCCTAGGGCTTTGGTCAAAAGTAGTGCACTATACAGGGAAAAGGGTTCCATATGGGGGACAAACCTGAATCCCAAATCAACCCCTAACCCCTATGCACTTGTGTAGATCTGAGCGGAGTGGATAGGTGTAAGCAATGGATAGGGATTCAGGGTATATGCCTTCACAGTCCAGGCACAACCCAGCTACAGTATTACATGTGTTGTCTATCTATAATATATCATATACATTGTGTTTTCACAGTAAGATTTGTAATAGTTTGGTTTGGAGTAGCATGTTTGACATAGGTGAAGTGGACCCTCTTTTAAAGGCCCAGTGCAGTCAAAAATGTGACTTTATAGTGTTTTATATATATTTACGCACCTTGAGTTTGGAATAATACTGTGAAATTGCGAAGATGATGATCACGCCCTTTTAGCTGAAATTTCAGCCAGTTTTGGTGGGATGGAGTTTTGGCCTGCCTGGTAACATCACTAGGCGGTAAATGTGTTAATAGACCAATAAGAAAGAGTTCCAAAAAAAAACTTAGCTGACCCGTTTCTCCTCCTGCTGGCTTTGGAGTAGTCTCGTGGACGCGCATCTCCAGTGTCACTGTTCCCAGCCTGACCACTAACAAATACTCCTGCTGTTCTTAGCCCAGAGACTGCAGACACCCCATTACACTTTCTGGCACCTTCTGAGAGCCAATGGAAGCCTTAGAAAATGTCACATTACAGCACAGATGCTGTATTTTTGATAGAGATGCTACAGAAGGACGACAAATTGTCAGACAGGGCACTTCCTGTATGGAATCTTCTCAGGTTTTGGCCTGCCATATGAGTTCTGTTATACTCACAGACACCATTCAAACAGTTTTAGAAACGTGTTTTCTATCCAAATCTACTAATTATATGCATATTCTAGTTTCTGGGCAGGAGTAGTAACCAGATTAAATCGGGTATGTTTTTTTTTATCCGGCCGTGAAAATACCGCCCCCTATCCCAAACAGGTTTTAACATCGGTGTTAAATTAGACATCGGGCCGATACCGATGTTGCCATTTTTAGCTAGTATCGGCCGATTTGTTCACCGATATATCGTGCATCCCTAGTTGTCTCTGTTACTTGAACTCTGTGAAGCATTTTTTTCGGCTTTGTTGGCATTTACGTATGACCCATAGCGATTGAAGGTTTTTGCAACTGCACTTTCAAAGTTCTTGAAATGTTCCGCGTTGACTGACCTTCATGTCTTAAAGTATTGATGGACTGCCATTTTCCTTTGCTTATTTGAGTTGTTTTTGCCATAAAATGGACTTGGCAGGGATGCAAACAAGTCACCTTTTGGCGAAATTCGTCGTTTTGAATCCAAAATAGGTGACCTACGTGATTCGTATGCAAACTGCTTGCTTTCACATTAACCACTTTTTATTTTACACACAGTGACTGATCATGTGGATCATATTCTTTGTTGTTTAATTAGTTAAAACCTGGGTGGGAAGAGAGAGAATATTCAGACAGGACACTGGATAAGACATGAGAAATACTCCAGATATAACAGACTGTCCCTAGCCCCCTGACACAAACTATTGCAGCATAAATACTGGAGGCTGAGACAGGAGGGGTCGGGAGACACTGTGGCCCTGTCCGACGATGCCCCCGGACAGGGCCAAACAGGCAGGATATAACCCCACCCACTTTTGCTAAGGCACAGCCCCCACCACTAGAGGGATATCTTCAACCACTAACCTACTAACCTGAGACAAGGCCGAGTATAGCCCACGAAGACCTCCCCCACGGCACAAACCCAAGGGGGGTGCCAACCCGGACAGGAAGATCACATCAGTGACTCAACCCACTCAAGTGACGCACCCCTCCTAGGGACGGCATGGAAGAGCACCAGTAAGCCAGTGACTCAGCCCCCGTAATAGGGTTAGAGGCAGAGAATCCCAGTGGAGAGAGGGGTTCCGGCCAGGCGGAGACAGCAAGGGCGGTTCGTCGCTCCAGTGCCTTTCCGTTTACCCTCACACCAGACTACAGTCAATCATAGGACCTACTGAAGAGATGAGTCTTCAATAAAGACTTAAAGGTCGAGACCGAGTCTGCGTCTCTCACATGGCTAGGCAGACCATTCCATACAAATGGAGCTCTATAGGAGAAAGCCCTGTCTCCAGCTGTTTGCTTAGAAATTCTAGGGACAGTAAGGAGGCCTGCATCTTGTGATCGTAGCGTACGTGTAGGTATGTACGGCAGGACCAAATTGGAAAGATGGGTAGGAGCACGCCCATGTAACGTTTTGTAGGTTAGCAGTAAAACCTTGAAATCAGCCCTAGCCTTGACAGGAAGCCAGTGTAGAGAGGCCAGCACTGGAGTAATATGATCAAATGTTTTGGTTCTAGTCAAGATTCTAGCAGCTGTGTTTAGCAGTAACTGAACTTTATTTAGTGCTTTATCCGGGTAGCCGGAAAGTAGAGCATTGCAGTAGTCTAATCTAGAAGTGACAAAAGCATGGATACATTTTCTGCATACTTTTTGTACAGAAAGTTTCTGACTTGGTCTTTTACCAAATATACCACCCCTACCTTGTCACAACACAACTGATTGGCTCAAACGCATTAAGAAGGAAAGAAATTCCCCAGATTAACTTTTAACAAGGCACACCTGTTTATTGAAATGCATTCCAGGTGACCTCATGAAGCTGGTTGAGAGAATGCCAAGAGTGTGCAAAGCTGTCAAGGCAAAGGGTGGCTATTTGTAGAATCTCAAATATAAAATATATTTAGATTTTGTTTAACACTTTTTTTGGTTACTACATGATTCCATATGTGTTATTTCATAGTTTTGATGTCTTCACTATTATTGTACAATGTAGAAAATAGTAAAAATAAAGAAAAACCCTTGAATGAGTAGGTGTTTTAAATCTTTTGAACGGTAGTGTATATTTGTTACTGCTCGACTTAAACAATCTCGGTCGACCAACAGCCTAACTACCAAACAACTACCAAACAATCGACATGTCGACTAATTGGTGTCAGCCCCACAGACAAGTCTTGATCATAAGTACATGCAGGTCAATCCTCTCACTGCGCTGACACGGATGTGAGGGCGCCCTCTTCTGGCTGAATTGGGAAATACACCAAGATACACTAGTGGTGGTTTTGTCACATTGGTTACAAAAAGTAATTGGAGTAAACATTGGTTCACATATTTGCAGGATGATTGTACAATGTCCCCTTTGGGGCTGCTGTCTGCAGTAAGGATTTCTGTAAAGTTCCATCATAAGCACAAAAAAACAAACAGTGTAATTAGTGTCACACACGTTTTATTCCAACATCATCTGATGTTTGCTTTTATTTTATGGTGGGTCAGGTATCCACCCCTGACCTGTCATTTCCTTTTTTCTGTCCACCATGGCCCATTCACTCACTCCATATTACTGATTATCAGTGATGTCTGTGTACTCCATTTCCAAGCAGGCATGCATCTCCACCCTTGAACACTTATGATAATTTTACACACGTTCATTACACATGTTCAGTGTTCATGTACAGGTAATTAGAACGCTTGTTATGGTCATTTAGGTAGTTTGCTATTTAACTGTGCCAGTGTGTGGTGACCTTTTGTCAGCACAAGAACTGTTCGTCTGGAGCTTCATGAAATGGGTTTCCATTTCAGCCTAAGATCACCATGCACAATGCCAAGTGTCAGTTGGAGTGGTGTAAAGCTCATCGCCATTGGACTAATCTGGTTTTAATTATCCCAGTAAAATGCTACCTGCCGAATGCATAGTGCCAACTGTAAAGTTTGGTGGAGGAGGAATAATGGTCTGGGGCAGTTTTTCATGGTTCGGGCTAGGCCCTTTAGTTCCAGTGAAGGGAGATCTTATAACGCTACAACATACAATGACATTCTAGACGATTCTGTGCTTCCAACTTTTTGGTGACAGTTTGGGGAAGGCCCTTTCCTGTTTCAGCATGACTATGCTCTCATGCACGAAGCGAGGTCCGTACAGAAATGGTTTGTCGAGATCGGTGTGACCTCAACCCCATCGAACACCTTTTGGATGAATTGGAACCACGACTGCAAGCCAGGCCTAATCGCCCAACATCCGTGCCCGACCTCACTAATGCTCTTGTGGCTAAATGCTGCGGGGACTTGTTTCCAATGTTCCAACATCTATTGGAAGGCCTTCCAGGAAAGAGTGGGGGCTGTTGTAGTAGCAATTGGGGGGACCAACTCCATATTAATGCCCATGATTTTGGAATGAGATGTTCGACTAGCAGGTGTCCACTTACTTTGTCATGTAGTGTATGTTAGGGATTGGCTTTTTAACCACCCTATGAAGACAATCTGTCTCTTGCTCAATCTTTCCTGGATTCCTTGCATCCTCTCTACTCGCATTGGAGAAGGTCAGAGGGAACTTGGTTCTTCTCCAATACGGTTGAGAAGAAGGCGAGGGGATCAGATGTGAGGAATCATGGATAAATTAAATGAGATGGAGCCAATCAGTTG
Organism: Salmo salar; assembly: GCF_965601325.2. NCBI lineage: Eukaryota > Metazoa > Chordata > Actinopteri > Salmoniformes > Salmonidae > Salmo > Salmo salar. The sequence continues at coordinate 63,663,486 of NC_138306.1, read as the reverse complement.
AGAAGGTTTAGGCAATGAACTGATGTTTTTGTTCTCCATTTTTCTTCACCTCTCCCACAGATCATCCTGAAGTAACTGTCAGGAAGGAAATGGAGTGTCAAGAAGCTGCACTACAAAGCCCAAAACAGCCCTTCTTCTGTACATACTACCTTCCCCTTCCACTACAACAACCTGCATGCTAAGAGTGTAATACTACCAATTAACCATAAGACTTGAGTGCTGGTGTAAGATGATACACACAACAAAAAGATGTATATGTATTGCTAGGAAACTATTGCCATGAAAATTATGACAAAAAAGAATATGTACTGAACTACATACACTTAGTGGAGAGATGGCGATGATGAATTCATTTTAACGATTGTTTCCTCTGTTAAAGGAAAATGGGTTATTTTTATATTTTGTTTTCAAGACGGAACCTCGATCTGCACAAATGTTCACCCTTTGAAAACACCTTATTTGCACTATAAGAGAACTAGTGCTTATTGTCAAAAGTGCTTAATTGTTTTAAACAGGAGAGTCACAGAGAAGTGAAGCCCCTGGTTGCAACTGGCCCTCCAGACCAAGCTAGAAGTGATTGTTTGACTTTTTGTTTGTTTTAATTATTTTAAAAAGACAAATGTTAGGGAAGACGACATGTTTACTCAATGACTGTCCTATTAACGATGGTTTGAACGCGCTCCCCCACCCCCATCACCACCACCCCTTTAAAACGGTGTGGTATGCGCTCCATATGAACCATTTGCCAACATTTAATCTCTGGAAAACCAACGGCTTGCCAAACGAAAGTCATCGCGACTGACAGACTAACGGACAGAAGCGATCGGAGTCGATCTGCAAGGAAACAGACGTGGAACAGCTTCGTGGCCAAAACGTGCAGTCGGGCCTCGTTTTTGTGCACATCTGGTGAAAAAAGAACCTAAAATGTTGATTTCTTCTCCTTTGTTAAATTTCAGTTTTACTTTTGGATGGGTGCTGACATTTGGATTGTGGGTGTATTTGTGTGTTGGTGTGTGTGTGTGTGTGTGTGTGTGTGTGTGTGTGGTTGGGTGGGTGGGAGCCTCAGAGGGGTCGGTGTTGGGGAGAGTTATACTGGGCATCAGGGAGTGCTACTAGCCTTTATGGCCCCGGTTTGTGTGCCAAGGGCTTAACGAATGCTTGTGGGTGGCCGAAAGCATACAGCGGGAGGGAGCCTCAGCCTGATGGGCCAAGCCATGGATGTCTGCCAGCAGACTGGAACAGACCGACTGGAGGGATAAGGGTGAGATCGGCGAGGGGTGAAACAAGTGCTACGACTCAAAAAGGTGCATTCGAAGATGCTTGTCATCGTCGTGAGATGACGTGAAGTTATATACTGGAGGGCTATCTGTGACTGTCAGTCGTCACCCTGCTATCACCGAGAATCCTGTTTATATTTGAGAAAAACTGTAGAAGTGCCTAAAAATCCTTTAACTTTAAAACAACAAGCATCTGGAGAAACATACTTTGTCAAAGAAAAAATAAGAATATACAAAAGGATGGTTCAAGCAAAGTTCCCAAAAGTATGTTGACCTATTTAGAGAAAAGACTATTCACTTTTCATGCAGATGCCATTGTTAAAGCAGTACCCTAGTGTTATTGTAAACATATATTTAACACGACAAAAAGTAACTTTCTGAACGGAAAATATATATAAACTAACCAAGATGGCTTGGTAGAATGTTTGTTAAACATTTCATGATGTAATATTTTGTTCTTACCATAGGTTTTTAGTAGTTTACATTGAAAAAAGTGATTGAGAATACAGGAAATTGTGACTTGTGTGTAATGTATGTAACGTGTCTCTTACTTTGAGAGTTTATATTCATGGTTGTAGCAGCAATGTATTCACATTTATTTCAATTTGTTTTATGACGTTAAGCATCAAGATATGTGTGTCACCAGAACAATCTGTTATTTTATGCCATGATATAGTTAACTGTGTACTAGCATTGTTTTAAACCAACCTCCACGTTATTACCTAATGGTTTATGAGATGTATGTATTTCGACTCTAAATCACATTTCTTGACACTACACAACCAATTATTTTCCTTGTGTATGGGTGTTCAACAAAAAGGATCAGAATCATGACATATTTTCATGGCGCTTGATCAACAGACAATCCACAACTAGACACCTTTGGTTCAAAAATAATAAGGCACTGGTCTTAGTATTTTGTTTTTTGTTTCTTTTTGTTCACTCTCACTGAGATTTTCTTCTAAAAAGTTACAGTTTTAATGTAATTTTTGGTGGAAAGTGAACAAAGGTATTTTTTGGTAACTTGTCGTATTTTGTTTTGTCAAATGAGTAAGAATGACGTAACCTATTCTATTTTGAAATGAATGTAATTTATTGCGCTGTGCATCCCTACAAGGTCGTGTCTCTTTGGTCAGCCAATGAGATGCAGATCAGGAGCAAGGGGGTTGAGTCTTAAAGCCACCAATAGAAAGCTACTGGATCTCCCTTGTTTTGTCATCAACACAGTTCATCGCATTACAGTAATGAGCAAGGCTTTAGAATTGCTTATATTGTTCAACAAAAAAAAGAAAATAAGAATGTTAATTGTATAGGTGACATTTTACCAAAAAAATGATTTAAATATGTACTTTTCACTCTAGTATTTCATAATATTAAGTTGTTGCTGTGGCAACATAAAGTTGCAATTACTAAAGTTCTGTATTTTTGTAAATTATGTAATCGTTAAGTTGACTTTTTTTTCTAGAACACTGCACACATCACTAGATTGTAAAGCAGATTTCAACATTTCTTATTTGTCGTGATTATGACAATTTTCCTTAGCAGCCTCTGTAAAGGTGTAACTTTAACACTTAAGATGTAATAGACAAAGTTACCAATGATATTTAGGATGAAATTATAACAAATGATCTATTAATTGAATAGTTAAGATGTACAACTTTACCCCTGAGAAAGGACCACTGGTTTCATGCACACCAATGGAAAAATATTTATGAATGTAGTTTGTTAAATTGTTTATCATCAGTTAAGGATTGCACTTCTTCCGGTAAAGTAAAACATTTCATTATTTCCAATGCCATACCTAATGAAATTTGCAAAGTCACTATACACCAGTAATACAGTAATTCTGTATAATAGTCACTACCTGTTTGTATCAGAGAAATAACCTTTGAGCATCTTGCATGAAAGAAAAAGTTTTTATTAATAAACAATAATTTCCTGAATGTTTCTAGTTATACCGAAAAACACAAAAAATAGTCTGCACATGAGACAAAATCCAAGTTGTCCTCGAATGGGATCCATGGTTGTGCCCAAATTAATGGAATTGTGCTTAGAAAAGTAATTTATTGAAATTAAATGTGTTGACATTGACTGACTGATGGTAAGAGAAAAATATATAAGCACTTGGGTCAGCTGAGCAGACGGCTTATCCAAACACTTTGCCTTATCGTTAGTCCATCGTGCTTAAGGTTTTATGTTCCAGAGCTGTTAAAAATAAACTTTTAAAGGCTATAAACTGGTCTCTACTGAAGACTTTTGCCTTTTATATATATACACACATATATATATATATATATATATATATATACATACACACACACACACACACTACCATTCAAACATTTGGGGTCACTTCGAAATGTCCTTGTTTTTTAAAGAAAATTTAAAAAAAGAGTGGGTGGCCCCGGTGCACAACTGAGCAAGAGGACAAGTACATTCGTGTCTAGTTTGAGAAACAGACGCCTCACAAGTCCTCAACTGGCAGCTTCATTAAACAGAACCCACAAAAAAACTGTCTCAACATCAACAGTGAAGAGGCGACTTCGGGATGCTGGCCTTCTAGGCAGAGTTCCTCTGTCCAGTGTCTGTGTTCTTTTGCCCATCTTAATCTTTTCTTTTTATTGGCCAGTCTGAGATATGGCTTTTTCTTTGCAACTCTGCCTAGAAGGCCAGCATCCCGGAGTCGCCTCTTCACTGTTGACAGTAAGACTGGTGTTTTTGCGGGTACTATTTAATGAAGCTGCCAGTTGAGGACTTGTGAGGCGTCTGTTTCTCAAACTAGACACTCTGTTTTTGTCCTCATGCTCAGATGTACACCGGGGCCTCCCACTCCTCTTTCTATTCTGTTTAGAGACAGTTTGCGCTGTTCTGTGAAGGGAATAGTGCACAGCGTTGTACGAGATCTTCAGTTTCTTGGCAATTTCTCACATGTAATAGCCTTAATTTCTCAGAACAGGAATAGACTGACGAGTTTTAGAAGAAAGTCTTTGTTTCTGGCAATTTTGAGCCTGTAATCGAACCCACAAATGCTGATGCTCCAGATACTCAACTAGTTTAAAGAAAGCCAGTTGTATTGCTTCTTTAATCAGAACAACAGTTTTCAGCGGTGCTAACATAATTGCAAAAGGGTTTTCTAATGATCAGTTAGCCTTTTAAAATTATAAACTTGGATTAGCTAACACAATGTGTTATTGGAACACAGGAGTGATGGTTGCTGATAATAGGCCTCTGTACGCCTATGTAGGTATTCCATAAAAAGTAGTCATTTACAACGTTAACAATGTCTACACTGTATTTCTGATCAATTTTATGTTATTTTAATGGACAAAAAATGTGCTTTTCTTTCAAAAACAAGGACATTTATAAGTGACCCCAAACTTTTGAACGGTAGTGTGTGTGTGTATACATATATATTATATATAATGCTAAAAAGTAAAAACTTAAAACAATATTTTTATTTATATACATAAGTTAAATATCGTTTTAAGTTGTATTTTTTTGCGTTTTTAAAACGTGAGGCCAAAAGGATCAACTGCTGTACAGAAAGCAGTCTTGTGTCCTAAGCCCCATTCGAACACTTTAATAACACACCCTTCCTTACTTACTTTCTGATCTAACACAATTTGTTAAGTGTAAGCAACAGTTCTGTCACATAGCTTTCTCTAATCCAGCCATGTCAGATTAGGTATTTCTTCAAGGAAGGGGGAAAGCAACGATGCATTTTGTTAAAGTATTGGAACAGGGCTCTATTCTGTCCTTGTAGAGAGCTTGACGATAAGGGTTGTGGCCAACATGCCATGCTGAATGTTCCCTAAAAGGACTGCAGCCAGGGTCGTATTCACTAGCCGAAACGGGAAGGGGCTAACTGAACTTGTCCAATAAGAAACGCTTGTTTTTGTTTAATGTTGCAAAATGTTTCGCTACGGTGTTCACTATTGAATATTACCCAGGTAATGAATTGAGACTGCTTTGCCATCAGAAATGCAGTATCCAATCTACTTTGCAAAAAATATATATAGAGAGAGAAAAAGACAAGACTCTCATTGGATTATTAGTTTTGATGTAACCATTTTTCTGTTTTCTTTGTGCGTATAGTTTGTGCTATTTTATGTTACTATAGTCGTGTTTTGTTTCCAGCAAGAAAGTGTAAAATCTATTGAAATAAAGAAAGAAAAAATGGAAAGGATGTTTGTTGAAATTACCTTATTTACGTGAATAATGACAGCGATATGCAGTTGTCTTACCTGCCTTAGTTGAAAGTCCTGACTGTATGTTGCTCTGGACAAGAGTGTCTGCTAATGGCCAAAATGTAAAAATGAATAATGCTCTTATGGACATGGTGAATGACAGACATGCTTCAACAGGGTTCCCCAACTGGTGGCCCATGGGCCGAATTTGGACCGCGGAAGATATTATGTGGCCCAACGAGCGGAGGGTTAAAATTTTAACTTTTCTAAGTAAACATTTACATTTATTTTTTATGTTTTATTGCTGGACATAAAACATAAAAAGTACAGCAAATCAGCTCCAAGTGATAAACATTATCCAAAGTATCCCAACACATATTATACAATTATATAAGCAAGGTTTGAAATTACTTTTTTAGTCAAATATTATATCTATTTGGGCTTCCTGCAGTCAATTTGCAGTCTGCAAATTATTTGTAATTATGTTCCAGCCCCCTGAATATCCGCTCAAGAAAAACTAATCTAGTAGTTGATGATTCCTGTGATACAACATGCCTGTTGCAGATCAATAGATACGGGGAATGGTTGTTGAACTATAAACAGAAAGAAAATACATTGAATCTTGTGCATTCTGCAGTAACTTTTTGTCCCCTCAGTAAAGCCCAAGTAAATAATCAAATGTATTTCATGAAGCCCTTTTTACATCAGCAGTTTGCACCAAGTTTTTTACAGTTACGGTCTAGACCCCAAAGAGAAACCAATGCAGAAGCAAAAGCACAATGGCCAGGAAACACTCCCTAATATCGAGGAACCTAGGGGGATATTTTTACATTTATAGTTTACTTAAAGTTTTAAAGTTAGTATTGTTGCTTAACTGGCCAAGGAGCAGGACCATTTTAAATAACTGCCACTGTATTCAGACAATCTAAGTTGGGTCAGTCTGAACATCTCAACATTGGTTTGGTGTTGATAGCTTAAAATGGTGAAAGAGAAGATGGGTCTAGAATAATTTAATTTTTTTACCATTCAAGTTTATGACCCTTTTTCACCATTAATGCATTGAGCGCTCATTTAATATTGTTGTAGTACAAAAAGTATACATGCTTTCAAAAATATTTTCTCAGGCAATCTAAGTTGGGTCAGTCTGCACATTTGGAAGTTGGTTTTGTGTTAATAGCTTTAGTTTGAACAATCTGACAGTTCTGTGGCAGTTCTTCCGCCATTGAAATTAATGGGGATACAACAAGCTTCATAGTTCAGTATGAATGGTAGCAAAAAGCTGTGTTGAAGCAATCTGAGTTGACCGTCTGCACATGTCAACGTTGATTTCGGGTTTGTAGCATAAATGGTTCAAGAACAGTGGAGGATCCAACATGGAAGTGTGTATGGGCATTTGTGGTGGTGGTTTGGGGTCTGTTAGTGGGAATACAAAGCTTTGGAGGTAGAAAAAACTCATGCTATGATGCTTAGGTGGATACTCTGGATACAGAACTGTTTGAGCAGCTGAGGTAGATTGAATGGAAAAAAACAAAATGTTGCTTTTTACATTTTGCAGCACCTTCTCACTACACGATAGGTATAGTTCTGACATGACAGTTTCACCTTACCTGCTCCAGGTAAGAACACCATCTAGAACAAGTATGGTGATTGCATATGACTAGTTTTACAGTTCCAGAAAAGAGAACATTCTAGACCAGGTATAGAGGTCATATAACCAGTTTCACAGCTCCAGGAAAAACACATTCTAGTCTAGGTATAGAGATTGCTTAACCAGTTTCACACTGTTTACTATAGATACATCTCACTGGTGTAAAACATTGTGATAATTCAGTAAGAACAGTACTGTAATTTCACACATTTGTTTGTGTTCCTGTGCAGCTAATAGTATGAACCAATATAATTTGATGAGCATGGTATATCGCAATATCCTTTTATCCTTTGTCTTTGCAAACAGTCTATAACAACTGTCATAAGCACACTGTTTTTTCTTTGATAAAACCTCTGTCTCTGTTACAGTATAACATATATTATGTCTTATGAAAACTCATGTATACAGATATATATTTTGTGTAAGCAGACTTCTATTTTATGTAAGCAGACATAGAAAATTATATTTCCTAAAGAAAATGTGTGATAGGCTATGTGGTATGTAGGGGTTAGTATATTTGGGTAGAGTGAGTACAATAGCATGTTCTCAAGATCTCAAAATGTTTTAGTTTGAACATTCTAAATGTGGCTGTGATTGCAGTTTAGAATGTTGAAGCCTGCCAAAATGTATGGGTAAGTTATAGTGGGGGTCAAAAAAAAGAAGTTTTGCACTAAAATTGAGGCTGTATTATAAATATCAGTGGGATTGTAGCCTTTAGTGGGGTAATAACAGTAGAAGTAGTGACCACACTAGGGATTTGAAATAGTAATTGTAGTATTGACTGGTAGAAGTAAGCCTAATAGTAGTTGAAGTAGGGGATAACCGGGCACAAAGTAACAATTTTAGTTTTTTTTTACTAATTACTCAGATCGCTAGAGACACCATATGTTATGGCAAACATCTTGCATATGTCCTCTACCATTTATCAACTGTAATTTCATTTCTACGGTAAATTAGTTTAAATTAAATAGACCGAGAACAGAACTATCGCAATGTTACTTTTGTACCTGCCAGCGGGGTGGGAATAACACAGCCTTGGGATGGAAGTAACAGCTGGCAAGAAGTGCACAACATCTGGCTTATCTCCATGTTTCTGGTTTGTAATGCTTGTTACTCTAAACAAATTTACTCTGAACAAATGTGCTATTAGACGTAATTTCATGTTTGTGTCATGTTTGAATAATTATTGCTATATGTTCGTAATTTCTGAAAATGAACCATGCGTCAACATTGCAATGTTGCGCAATCACAATATTTTGCCTTAATGTTAATCGGATCCAAATGGATCACATAATAGCTATATTAACCATCATTTTCTCATCTCACTTTAATGGGAATGTAGTAGGAGATGCTTTACAAAATGTTCAATGACTAGTCATGCTTAGCCCTACCAATCAGGTGTGCTCTAGCTGTCCTTGTCATGCGCGCTCCTCGTGTCTTGATAAAATAAAAGTCTTTATTCTCTTCACAAAAGGAAAACTCATCATGCGTAACACATTTCCATGGCTTGACATAGGTTAATTGACAACCAGAATCATGAAGATATATTTTAACTACTAACCTGTCGATTAAAAGCTTATGTGAGAAGATGATCCATCAAGTCAATTGATTAAGGCATAATTCTAATGTCATTTATAATTTTCAAACCTTCAGTCACTTGGAGATATTTTGCTAACATTATAAAAGCAATATGAACTAGAGGAGACAATGGCCTGTGCTTAAACATTTATTTTATTTTATTCCAGGTCATCAGTTTACTTTCAGCACAGAATTCTACAGGAGAATTCCAGGCCATTCATCCGTGAGCTGAAGCTGAAGCACAGCTGGGTCATGCAGCAAGATAATGACCCAAAACACACAAGCAAGTCTACATCAGAATGACTGAAAAGAATCAAATGTAAAGTTTTGGAATGGCCAAGTCAAAGTCCAGACCTAAATCAGAATTGAGATGTTGTGGCAATACCTGAAGAGAGTTATTCATGCTCAAAAACCCACAAATGTTGCTAAGTTAAAGTGGTTCTGCATGGAAGAGTGGGACAAAATTCCTCCACAGCAATGTTAGACTGATCAACTACAGGAAGTGTTTGGTTGCAGCCATTGCACAACCTGTTATTGAGTGTATGTGGGCAATTATTTTTTCACACAGGGGCATTGGGTGTTCTATGACTTTGCTTATGAAATAAATTAAAGTATCTCATTTGTTTTATTTGTTCACTAAGGTCCCCTTTATCTAATATTAGGTTTTGGTTGAAGATCTGATAAGTTGGTGTAAATAAAAATATGCACAAATAAAGAATATCAGATAACGGGCATATACTTTTTCACTGCACTGTTTAATGCTCAAAATCACTTTTGGTTAATAACTCACGAAACATAGTCAGACTGGTCTGTTTCTTTGCAGGGAGGTCATCCTCCACATTAGGAATGTGATGACTTCACTACTTCATTCTAGCTTCTGTGTTATCTGAGAAAATGGGCGTGTAACTTTTGGCCGTGTTACTTTCGTCTAGGCTCTCCCCTACACTGCAGTAGTAATAGTGGCCGTTGTACAGTAGATAGGTACAGTGGCGACCTGTCATTCAGGGCCCCACATTTTTTGGGGATAAAAAAATTGTGGGGGGGACTTGCCTTTTTTGCATGTTATTTTGGCATTAATACGTGTCACATATCAGTTTGCAAACAATGTAAAAAGTATATATATATAATTGAATTAATAAAGCCGCATAGAAACGGGCAGGTCTGAAATGCAGGTGTTTCAGCCTAGCTCAGTGCTTTCTGTGGTGGTGGCGCAGGCCAGCAGAAAATAGGAGCCTTTTTTTACCTTTATTTAACTAGGCAAGTCAGTTGAGAACAAATTCTTATTTATAATGACGGCCTAGGAACAGTGGGATAACTGCCTTGTTCAGGGGCAGAACGACAGATTTTTACCTTGTCAGCTCGGGGATTCGATCTAGCAACCTTTTGGTTACTTCCCCAACGCTCCACTAGGCTACCTGCCGCATTGCACCCTGATTGGCTCAGCATTGCATTGTGATTGGCTTAGTGTTCTGTTACTTATGGGGACACTACGTTACCCGCCTTTAGTAAGGGTAGACATCAAGAATGTGAGCCCTTTGGGTCCTGCCATAGACTTAGAGTAGAAGTGCCCTTCCAAGAAGGCTCAAGGTCATTGGCCACAGATAAAATGATGTCAAATCACGTTATTTCTACAGTAGCTTTGATTGGACTGTCAACATCTTACTTTCCAAATTTTAGCTAGCAGTCATCGTAAATCAAGTAGACAATCTACTGGCAAATCGTTTTTAATCCATGTCATATGAAGATAAATACTGAAGGTAAATTATATGTAAAACGTATCGGTGCTCATTGGCCATTGGACATAAACATTACACCAACACGTTGGAAATCACATATTCAACAATGAGTTGTTTGGAAGGAATCGGTGAAAGTGGCTAACCGCAAGTATTGCAACTGGGAAGTCAGTCTGGTAAAATACATTTTGAACGGTCATCCAACTCGGAATTGTAAATCTTTCTCTTTCTTTGATGACAAAATTTGCCAACGTTGGCCCGCCTCCCACAACAAGGTGAGTCCAAAAATGTTGTAATATGCCAGGGAGATATGGTCAGCCATATCAGCTATGTTTTTTTTTAAAAGGCAGTAAACGAGGCTGAATGAATTGTTTCGCTGCCAGACAAGGCTCCGCTGATAGCCAGGTGTAGCGGTGGTAAGGATTCACTCCATTGTGCTGGAAAGAAAGCTCTGCTGTTGGGACATGTAGGCCCTAACAGTTTGTGGGCACCGCTTGTCGCCGTTATTGTGCAATTCATGTATTGTTTAGTGTTGTGTTGTGTAGTGGCTTTGCTGGCATGCAAATAAAGTGTAAAAAAAATAGAGTTTGCCCCACCAAGATTTACATGCTAAAATTACCACTAGATAGGTAGGCCTATAGTCAGGTAATCAAGTGGGTTAGCTAGGATAAGTTGGGTCGCTATTGAAATGTTTAGTGCGTGTGGGGTTGTTATGGTTACTTTAGTGGGTTGGAGTGAGCTGTGTGGCATAGTCAGTCTTATACAACGGTTGCGTCTAATCCTGAATGCTGATTGGTTAAAACTGCATACCAGCCGGTGTCTATTCCACAATTTACCACCTGCTAAATCTATGTTAAAATGTCTATTTTGGCTCAGTTGGTAGAGCATGGTGTTTGCAACGCCAGGGTTGTGGGTTCGATTCCCACGGGGGGCCAGTACGGAGAAAAAAAGAAAAAAAAATGTATGAAATGAAATGTATGCATTCACTACTGTAAGTCGCTCTGGATAAGAGCGTCTGCTAAATGACAAAAAATGTAATTGTAAATGTATTTACTCTGTTCCATCTGACTGCGCAATCCACTGACTCATCAGCCCAGCCAGGCAATTTATAAACTTGATCTCCACTAAAAAAATAAAGCATCTAGACATTATCTCACATTTCTTTTAGACTAACATTTATTTTTCAACAGCGGAGATTTGTTGATTTTTATAAATAAATGTCTCTCCGACATTTGCAACATTGTTTCAATATTCAAATTCGATCTCCAGCTGTCCCATAGTAATGAACATGTCGTGACGAGACAGGCCGGTAGCGTTTCTCAGCCAGTTGAAATCATGAATCAGCTGGCATCATTTTTATGGATATACAAAAACATGTCAACGAAACGAAGTACAGCTAGTTTGCAGTCTTTCCAGCTTCAGTTTGAAGTGATTGTGTTAGCTGTGTTTTTGGCTAACTCCTCTGAACAACAGTGTCCTGACAAGAGAGCACATTTTCTATGCCAGGCGAAATCGTGCCTCATTACCTAATTGTTATGGATGTGGGATACGAATGTTGCCAGCCAGTATGGCAATGAAACATTTAGATACAGAACAAAAAGACTGAACGATAGGGTCGCTCGTGTCTCTGGCAATCGAACCGATAGAACGAACTATGCAAGATTTAGTATGCAAAACTAACTGCACAAGAGATATTCTTGTAGGCATAGCACATTGGAGTAGTATTATATTGCATTAACAGGCACGACTCAGGCCTGTACTCTACACAGACCGGTGCACCATAACCAATCAGAGGTGCAGTAGGCCTATATGCAACAATGGAGGAGTGGTTGCTTCCAATAAAAGCACATGTGCATTTCTACCCATCAGTCAGGTAAAGAGCTTTCTTATGTCTTAAAGGGGAAGTGTTGTATTTTGAGACATGATTTAATAAGCTACACTACCGTTCAAAAGTTTGGGGTCACTTAGAAATGTCGTTGGTTCTGAGAGAAAAGCTAATTTTTTGGGCCATTAAAATAACATAAATGAATCAGAAATACAGTGTAGACATTTAATGTTGTAAATGACTATTGTAGCTGGAAACGGCTGACTTTTTAAATGGAATATGCGCACAGAGGCCCATTGTCAGCAACCATTACTCCTGTGTTTCAATGGCACATTGTGTGAGCTAATCCAAGTTTCTCATTTAAAAGGCTAATTGATCATTAGAAAACCCTTTTGCAATTATGTTAGCACAGCTGAAAACTGTTGTTCTGATTAAAGAAGCAATAAAACTGGCCTTCTTTAGACTTGTTGAGTGTCTGGAGCATCAGCATTTGTGGGTTCGAATACAGGCTCAAAATGGCCAGAAACAAAGTACTTTCTTCTGAAACTCGTCAGTCTATTCTTGTACTGAGAAATGAAGGCTATTCCATGCGAGAAATTGCCAAGAAACTGAAGATCTCGTACAACGCTGTGCAGTACTCCCTTCACAGAACAGCGCAAACTGTCTCTAACCAGAATAGAAAGAGGAGTGGGACGCCCCGGTGCACAACTGAGCAAGAGGACAAGTACATTAGAGAGTCTAGTTTGAGAAACAGACGCCTCACAAGTCATCAACTGGCAGCTTCATTAAATAGTACCTGCAAAACAACAGTCTCAACATCAACAATGAAGAGGCGATTCCAGGATGCTGGCCTTCTAGGCAGAGTTGCAAAGAAAAATACATATCTCAGACTGGCCAATAAAAAGAAAAGATTAAGATGGGCAAAATAAACCGGATAGAGGAAGATTTGAAAAAAGTGTTATGGAATCTAAGTTTGAGGTGTTCAGATCACAATGATGATCGGTGATGTTGTACCCACAGCGACTGTTAAAACCTTTATAATCAGGGCAAGGTGACCAGAAACCAGACCGAATACAAACAGTGTAGCTATTCCCTCCGCAAGGCAATCAAACAAGCTAAGCGTCAGTATAGAGACAAAGTAGAGTCGCAATTCAACAGCTTAGACACGAGAGGTAAGTGGCAGGGTCTACAGTCAATCACAGACTACAAAAAGAAAACCAGCCCCGTCGTGGACCACAATGTCTTGCTCCAAGACAAACTAAACTTCTTTGCTCGCTTTGAGGACAATACTGTACCACCAACATGGCCTGCTACCAAAACTTGTGGGCTCTCCTTCACTGCAGCCAACGTGAGTAAAACATTTAAACGTGTTAACCCTCGCAAGGCTGCCAGCCCAGATGGCATCCCTAGCCGTGTCCTCAGAGCATGCGCAGACCAACTGGCTGGTGTGTTTACGGACATATTCAAGCAATCCCCATCCCAGTCTGCTGTTTCCACATGCTTCAAGAGGGCCACTATTGTTCCTGTTCCCAAGAAAGCTATGGTAACTGAGCTAAATGACTACCGCCCCGTAGCACTCACTTCCGTCATCATGAAGTGCTTTCAGAGACTAGTCAAGGAACATATCACCCCCACCCTACCTGACACCCTAGACCGACTTCAATTTGCTTACTGCCCCAATAGGTCCACAGAAAACGCAATCACACTGCACACTGCCCTAACCCATCTGGACAAGAGGAATACCTATGTAAGAATGCTGTTCATCAACTACAGCTCAGCATTTAACACCCTAGCACCCTCCAAACTCGTCATTAAGCTCAACCCCGCCCTGTGCAACTGGGTCCTGGACTTCCTGACGGGCCGCCTCCAGGTGGTGAGGGTAGGAAACAACATCTCCACCCCGCTAATCCTCAACACTGGGGCCCCACAGGGGTGTGTTCTCAGCCCTCTCCTGTACTCCCTGTTCACCCATGACTGTGTGGCCATGCACACATCCAACTCAATCATCAAGTTTGCAGACGACACTACAGTGGTAGGCTTGATTACAGATGCACAATCGAGAGCATCCTGTCGGGCTGTATCACCGCCTGGTACGGCAACTGCTCCGCCCACAACCGGAAGGCTCTCCAGAGGGTAGTGAGGTCTGCACAACGCATCACCGGGGGCAAACTACCTGCCCTCCAGGACACCTACACCACCCGATGTCACAGGAAGGCCAAAAAGATCATCAAGGACAACAACCACCCGAGCAACTGCCTGTTCACCCCGCTATCATCCAGAAGGCGAGGTCAGTACAGGTGCATCAAAGCTGGGATAGAAGCTGTTTTTCAGTCTCTCAATCTCAAGGCCATCAGACTATTAAACAGCCATCACTAACATTGAGTGGCTGCTGCCAACATACTGACTCATCTCTAGCCACTTTAATAATTAAAAATTGGATGTAATAAATGCATCACTAGCCACTTTAAACAATGCCACTTTATGTAATGTTTACATTACTCATCTCATATGTATATACTGTACTCTATACCATCTACTGCATCTTGCCTATGCCGTTCGGCCATCGCTCATCCATATATTTTTATGTACATATTCTTATTCATTCCTTTACACTTGTGTGTGTATAAGGTCGTTTTTGTGAAATTGTTAGATTTCTTGTTAGATATTACTGTATGGTCGGAACTAGAAGCACAAGTGTTTCACTACACTCACATTAACATCTGCTAACCATGTGTATGTGACAAATAACATTTGATTTGAAGAACATTCGTGAGACGCAGAAAAAAATGAAAAGATGCTGGAGGAGTGCTTGACGCCATCTGTCAAGCATGGTGGAGGCAATGTGATGGTCTGGGGGTGCTTTGGTGGTGGTAAAGTGGGAGATTTGTACAGGGTAAAGGGATCTTGAAGAAGGAAGGCTATCACTCCATTTTGCAACGCCATGCCATATACCCTGTCGACGGCGCTTAATTGGAGCCAATCTCCTCCTACAACAGGACAATGACCCAAAGCACAGCTCCAAACTATGCAATGACTATTTAGGGAAGAAGCAGTCAGCTGGTATTCTGTCTATAATGGAGTGGCCAGCACAGTCCCCGGATCTCAACCCTATTAAGCTGTTGTGGGAGCACCTTGACCGTATGGTACGTAAGAAGTGCCCATTAAGCCAATCCATCTTGTGGTAGGTGCTTCAGGAGCACGGGGTGAAATCTCTTCAGAATACCTCAACAAATTGACAACTAGAATGCCAAAGGTCAGCAAGGCTGTAATTACTGCAAATGGAGGAATCTTTGACGAAAGCAAAGTTTGAAAGACACAATTATTATTTCAATTGAAATCATTATTTATTAACATCTTGACTCTATTTCCTATTCATTTTGCAACTTATTTAATGTTTTCATGGAAAACAAGGACATTTCTAAGTGACTCAAACTTTTGAACGGTAGTGTACATATTATTGATATTTTATTAAGTGATTGAAATGATGACACTATCTTCAGTAGCCTATTCCAGCAGGCTATTGTGAAACATAAGCACTTATTACCTCGAAATTGTCTCTCTATTCATGTTGAATAAATTAGTCTGTTAATTTGAACTAGGCAAGCTGCTAAATTGTTCAGTTTACAGTAGGAAAGATGTAATCTATCTGAAATGAGGTGTAGGCCTATCAGGGGCTATAGGCTAACTGAATTTATCTAAGCAAACCATGGCAAAATTGAATTACAATCATAAACCCAGATTTTAATTTGTAGTCTATGCCTATTGAAATGACAAGTCTATCTCCCAAATGGGCCATTTATAACGGATTGTAGTCTTAACATCAGGCACATAATAACAGTACAACTGCCCGAAAATAGCCTAACAGTTTTTTTTAAATGCTTGTCCAAGTGTTTCTTGCTCAGAGATTGAGATCCTCTGTTCAACTTTCATCACTCAAACTCTCCAGGTTGGATTTATCCATAGATATGCGCAAAGGGGATTTATTTACAATTACAAACCTGGTTCGAGCCCTGAATGCTGATTGGCTGAAAGCCGTGGTATATTAGACCATATCTGATATCCCAATATCCCAATCACCTGAATTCTGGTCACCAGTTTACACACCTGTATGTCACTGTCACATACTATTTAGTTCAGTTCTTTGCACCCTATCATTGTGAGGTATTGTTTGTTTTGTGACACGCTTCTATTCGGAGCTCTGGTTTTCCCGAAATGTAATCCTCCCATGTATGATAGTTTTTGCCTGCCTCACTAACGACACTTTTTGCCTATTCCCTGCCTGTACTTTAGCCTAGCGGATTTCCTGTTATCAACCAATTGCCTGATCTCCAGGATGACGTTACTAGCATTTTCCCTGCTTGTACTGTTGCCTTTTTGGACCCCCTGCGTATGACCTTCTGCCTTCCCCTGGACCCAGCTACCTGCCTCCTCCTGTGGTCCTTGACAAACTAACACCTGCTGCGCCCTGCGCTTGAAACCAGCACTCTGTCTCCCATCGTGTTCATTTCACCAATATACCAAGTATAACGGCTGTATCCAGGCACCATATACCATACCCCCTTGTGCCCTATTGCTTAATTATAGCAGTAAACGAGTTAATTTCCATCAACAGATGTCGATTTATCTGACGAGTTTAATAAGAGCAAATTATATTTTCTCTTGTCACATACAGTACCAGTTAAACGTTTGGACACACCTACTCATTCCAGAGTTTTCCCTTATTTGAAATATTTTCCACATTGCAGAATAATAGTGAAGACATCAAAACTATGAAATAACACATGGAATCATGTAGTAACCACAAAAGTGTTAAACAAATCAAAATATATTTTATATTTCAGATTCTTCAAAGTAGCTACACTTTGCCTTGATGACAGCTTTGCACACTCTTGGTATTCTCTCAACCAGCTTCATGAGGTAGTCACCTAGAATGCATTTCAATTAACAGGTGTACCTTGTTAAATGTTAAGGGGTGGTATACAGAAAATTGCCCTATTTGGTAAAAGACCAAGTCCATATTATGGCAAGAACAGCTCAAATAAGCAAAGGGAAACGACAGTGCATCATTACTTGAAGACATGAAAGTCAATCCGGAAAATTTCAAGAACTTTGAAAGTTTCTTCAAGTGCAGTCACAAAACTATCAAGCGATATGATTAACCTGGCTCTCATGAGGCCCGCCACAGGAAAGGAAGACCCAGAGTTACCTCTGCTGCAGAGGATAAGTTCATTAGGGTTAACTGCACCTCAGATTGCAGCCCAAATAAATGCTTCACAGAGTTCAAGTAACAGACACGTCTCAACATCAACTGTTCAGATGAGACTGCGTGAATCAGGCCTTCATGGTCGAATTGCTACAAAGAAAGAGACTTGCTTGGGCCAAGAATCACAAGCAATGGACATTAGACCAGTGGAAATCTGTCCTTGGGTCTGATGAATCCAAAGTTGAGATTTTTGGTTCCAACCGTCGTGTCTTTGTGGGACGCAGAGTAGGTGAACGGATGATCTCCGCATGTGTGGTTCCCACAGTGAAGTATGGAGGAGGTGGTGTGATGGTGCTTTGCTGGTGACACTGACGGTGATTTATTGAGAATTCAATGCACCCTTAACCAGCATGGCTACCACAGCATTCTGTAGCGATACGCCATCCAGTCTAGTTTGCGCTTAGTGGGACTATCATTTGTTTTTCAACAGGACAATGACCCAACACACCTCCAGGCTGTGTAAGGGCTATTTGCCCAAGGAGGAGAGTGATGGAGTGCTTTATCAGATGATCTGGCCTCCACAATCACCTGACCTCAACCCAATTGAGACAGTTTGGGATAAGTTGGACTGCAGAGTGAAGGAAAAGCAGCCAATAAGTGCTCAGCATATGTTGGAACTCCTTCAAAACTGTTGTAAAAGCATTCCAGGTGAAGCTGGTTGAGAGAATGCCGAGTGTGCAAAGCTGTCATCATGGCAAAGGGTGGCTACTTTGAAGAATCTCAAATATATTTGGATTTGTTTAACACTGTTTTCGTTACTACATGATTCCTAGTGTTATTTCATAGTTTTGAAAATATAAAAAATAAAGAAACCCTGGAATGAGTAGGGATGTCCAAACTTTTGACTGGTACTGCATTCAAATTCCATTATAACGCATGTCATAGCTCACAATTATTATTTTTAGGAAAACCTCATTTAGCTTCTAACGTCGCTACAAGTTACTACGATATTCCTTCTTAATTTGCTCGATGACGTCATGGAAAAAGGGTTTATTGTATAAATATGGCAACTCGTCTCTTGCTATGAAAATAATTTGGGGGATACTTTTAGGCGATTTGTGTAGGTTTTGAGTGGTCTTTGGGCTAGACATTTTTGCTTAGACCTGGCAATCCTGACAGAAACTTCAGGCCAAACCCCTCCCTTCCGCAAATTTCACTCGTGTTTATCATGGCCAAAGTAAATGCATTCGCTCCAATCCTGATTCGTCCAAATAATCAATGATGAAAACCCAAAACCAGGAACAACTGCTGCTCGTAATCACAGACAGTGTATTCTGAAAAAATTCAGACCTCGACTTTATATTTATATTTGAAATATTTAAGTTTTTTATGTTTAATAAATTAGCAAACATTTCTAAAAACCTGTTTTTGCTTTGAAATTATGGGGTATTGTGTGTCGATTGATGTGAGAGAAAAAAACAATTTAATACATTTTAGAATAAGGCTGTAGCCTAACAAAATGTGGAAAAAGTCAAGGGGTCTGAATACCTTCCAAAGGCACTGTAAATCTACGTGAGCCTTGACAGATTCTTGCCCGTTTCTGTCCACAAGAATCTGTCCACGAGAGGTTTGATACTTACTAGTCGATAGCAATGTTATCGACATATGGTAGCACACAAAAAAATCTAGCAAACGGGTTTGGAGAAATCTGCAATCTGACACACACACCGGATTACACAATTGTCTGGACACCGTCTATGGTACAGGGGAGTCAAGGGCTCACTCCTCCGCAACCTCCTCTGCAACCCTCTCCAATACCTGTAAAACAAACAAAGAGTTCTTAATTAGATAAGTACTATTATCAGGGTTCTTACGGGTATTGTATCTTTCCCAAAAGTGTAGCATTGTGTATTGGTATTCAACTTATGTTATTATTTAAAAAATGTATGGCCTATAAAAATGTGTTCAGTGCTCTTTGACCAGAAAATCTGAAATCATATGCAATTGCTGGGTTTTAAATACAAACCAGAATGAGAAAATATATAACTCAATCCAATGCTTTAAAGTCAATGATGAGGTATACCATTAGTGCACACTTAGGGAGGTAAAGCAGAGTTTCTTAAACTGTGGGTCGGGACCCAACGTGGGCAATGGGCATGTGAGAGGTAGGTCACGAGTTAATACATTTATAATCACATATAATACTATTTGTTCTTAATTTGGGTCGTTGTAGGATAGTTAATTCCTCATTTGGTTCTTGAGCTGAACCCCTGAGGTAGAGAATTGGGACATAACACAAATCATGTCACATAGAACACACACACACACACACACACACACACACACACACACACACACACACACACACACACACACACACACACACACACACACACACAAAGGTGATGCTGTATCTGTCAGAAAGCAGACTAGGAGCAGGACCTCAGCACAACCCCGACCAGGAAAGAAGGTCACCACCTAGGCCAAATTATTGTCACCGACTATTAGTATATTCTCTGTGTAGCAGTGACATTGGTTGTGATGACATGAGTCAAACCAAATGCTAGCCAAAAGCAAGGGAGATATTGTCTAGATGCTTTTTTACAGTGGAGATCATGTTCATCAATTGCCTGGTTGGGCTGATGGGACAGGGATACGCAGTGACTTTTTAGATGGAACAGCAGATAGGCATTTCGCCATCATAGGTAGTCGTGAAATATACTGAGTTACAGTTCATATAAGGAAATCACTCAATTTAAATAAATTCATTAGGCTCTAAGTTCGGGATGACTGGGCAGGTGTGCAGCCATGGGTGGGCCTGTGAGGGCATAGGCACACCCACTGTGGAGCCAGGCCCAGCCAATCAGAATGAGTTTTTCCCCACAAAAGGGCTTTATTACAGACAGAATACTCTCCAACATGCTCACCAATAGGGATATAAACAAATGTGTGCACAAAATTTGAGAGAAATCCATTTTTTGTGTGTATGGAACATTTCAGGGATTTTTTATTTCAGCTCATGAAACATGGGACCAACACTTTACATGTTGCGTTTATATTTTTGTTCAGTGTAGAAACTACTAATCTGGGTACCAGTCTTTTTAGCTTACATTCCACTCCTTGAGACTCCTGTCATTTTCCAAAGTGGCAAGGAGTGGAATGTAATAGCTGAACAGAGACCGCAACCAGGATAAACAACTGCTGGAAGGTGGTTTTAACCAACCAGCATCGAGCATCCATAATACAAATGAGAAGAAACCAAATAAGTGGAGCTCATAGGATGAATTGTTATCAATTTATTAAATCATGCATCATATTATATTTTGTTGTTTTTAAGGAATCAAGACAGACTAGTAGAAATAGCTAGGCCTAGCTGACATGTAGACACCAACTTCCCAAAAACAAACATTCCCACAAATTTAGAGAATGGTCGCTTAAGAGTCTCATTAAGTTATTACCTATCATTTTCAAAAGGAATGTTCCTGTGATGTGCAAGGACTGTTTCCAATAGACCATTCTCACAATGTCACACCAAACACACACAGAACATGGTTGCCATGTTCTCAGAATATAAGATATTAATGTTCTAGACATGTTTCATGGCAACGGTGCAAGAACATTCCTGTGTCCAATTACGTTTAAAACATATGACGTTCTCTCATGGTCCCATGGAGGTTTTTGTCTAGTTCTTAACTTGTTCTGGGGACATCCCTAACATTTTTTTTTATGCCTAATGGTCCCAAAGAAACGTTCTAAAAATGTGTTTCTTTACACACCACCTCTTGCTACTTTCAACATACAAACGCTGTATGTTGAAAGTGCTGTTTGTGTGGGGGGTGTCCCTAACATTACCAATAGACAAAGAGCTGTGAATGGATCAGTGGTTCACCAATCAGGGCCTTGGTGGGCTCGGCAACAGTAACAAGGGGTGATGTGTAATGAAACGTTTTTGGAGACGATTCTTTAGGACCATCGGTGGACGTCCTAAAAACGTTCTTTAGGTACATCCCCGGAACTATCCGGCAACTAGACAAAAATCTCCAGGGGACCATGACAGAATGTCCTGTGTTTTAAACGTCCATGGACACAGGAATGTTCTTGCAGCGTTCCAATGAAGCGCGTTATTATTATTAATAGATCAGATGTGAGGCATCTGGCGTTGTGTGTGTGTGTGTGTGTGTATGTCATGCTGTGCTTATCTGTCTCGCTACTGTAAATTGAGAATTCCTTTCATAGATAAATTATTCTTATGAATGGTCTAAAATAGCATCCTATCCTTTACAAATACTTATTTTAATTTGACATGTGAAAGTATTCTGACATTTGCCTGCCCTTATCCTGTATGTTCAGACAGTGCAAGATCCATTTAAGAATACTGAGATGCATCTTGTGCAATTTGACATGTTTGTAGAATGTTTCTAGGATTCTAGAAGGTTGGAAAATAGATATGATGGGAAACTTTAAAAACACATATAGTGGGTTACAGAGGTATTGATGGGAAACATTAAAGCAGAACTGAACTTGAGAACTGACTTCTCTCGTTGAAAATGGCATATGTGACATCGATATTAATCAGAAACCTTTATTCCAGTCCCAAAATTGACAAGAAAAGGTTAATTTTGGCCATAAAGTCAATATCTTCCAAAACAGAGGTGTAGGCTATGTAATAGAATAAATATGGTACATCAATGAATGCATTTCTATAGCTTCCAAAATATTTTTAGAATGGTGGAGGAGTGCCAAGATCAGAGTATGTGAGCGGAGTTGAGCGGTCAAAAATCCCGCTCATCACTCCAGCACTCCATGTCCTTTCCAACATCTCCACTAAAAACAGCTCCTCGCTCACAGGGGAAAAAACTGCAGCTCCAAATTCGCTCCATTCATTAAAATCACAATTTAACCAACACCCATCTATTTTTGTAACTACCTGGACCTAACATTTGGAAGTATTGAAACCAAACCATATGATTTGAATGAAAAGTATTTTAAAAACATGAAAAGGTATCACATCCTGACCAGCAAAGGGAGCAATTGTATTAGTTTTGGTCAGGACGTGGCAGAGGTTTTTGTGTTACGTGTGAATTGGTTGTTGGACTCCCAATTGAAGGCAGGTGTGTTGAGTTGCCTATGATTGGGAGTCCTATATAGTAGTGTTAGTTTTTCCTTGTGGTTGTGGGTAATTGTTTCTGTTCAGTTGTGTTTCAGCTGTCAGTGCTGTTGAGCTGTCGGTGTTTTCTTGTTTTGTAGTGTTCCAGTGTTCTTTTTGAATTAAATCATGAACACTAACTCCGCTGCACCTTGGTCTTCTTCTCTCCATGACGACAGCCCTTACAAAAGGTGACTGTAAGAACCGCTCATCATGTCAAATAGGCTACATATCGCATTAAACAGCATATAAACACTAAATAGATCAGGAACAAAAATGAATGATTTAGGAAATTTGTATTAGCCTATTATTTCAAGGCTATAGCCTACAAAGAAAGAAATTGTGAAGCATTGCGAGTGCAAGACATTTTACATTTTTTTAAAAACATTTTAGTCACTTAGCAGACGCTCTTATCCAGAGCGACTTACAGTAGTGAATACATAAATTTCATTTTCATTTGATGCATTTTTTTTGTTGTTGTACTGGCCACCCGTGGGAATCGAACCCACAACCCTGGCGTTGCACACACCATGCTGGCGTTGCAAACACCATGCTCTACCAACTGAGCCACAGGGAAGCTGTGGCTCAGTTGGCAGAAACATTAAGGCTGGCAGGAACATTAAACGCCTGTCATTTAAACAACATTTTGTTGTATTAAATCATTATAGTCTATAAATTGTGCATATATGCTGTGATTTACTTAGAATTAAATACAAATGAAACAAAAAATGCCTTAATAAATGCCTTTTAATTCACATTAGAAAAACAAGTTTGGCCAGAGTCTGTGGCTTCAGCCTCATGAGATGGTACCTGGAGAGCAGGCCAGCAGTGGAGTATACCCTCTATCTATGCACTTGTAGAGTCACTGGGCATGAAAAACAACCTTCGGGCATAGCCACAGGAAGTAGGGGTGCTGAGGGTACTGCAGTGCCCTCTGAAAAAACGAAAGAGGAGTAGTAAAGTAGTGAAAAAAATACAGAAAATATACACTGCTCAAAAAAATAAAGGGAACACTTAAACAACACAATGTAACTCCAAGTCAATCACACTTCTGTGAAATCAAACTGTCCACTTAGGAAGCAACACTGATTGACAATACATTTCACATGCTGTTGTGCAAATGGGATAGACAACAGGTGGAAATTATAGGCAATTAGCAAGACACCCCCAATAAAGGAGTGGTTGTGCAGGTGGTGACCACAGACCACCTCTCAGTTCCTATGCTTCCTGGCTGATGTTTTGGTCACTTTTGAATGCTGGCGGTGCTTTCACTCTAGTGGTAGCATGAGACGGAGTCTACAACCCACACAAGTGGCTCAGGTAGTGCAGCTCATCCAGGATGGCACATCAATGCGAGCTGTGGCAAGAAGGTTTGCTGTGTCTGTCAGCTCCTGTATTACGGCTGCAGCACAGGGATACTTTTTGTTTCTCTCAAAGCAGCAACCCCACCCTCAAACATCTTCCAGCAGCTGCCATAGTTACCCACCTCATTCCTTTCTGTTAGCATGTTTTATTTAATTTAACCTTTATTTAATTAAGCAAGTCAGTTAAGAACAAATTCTTAATTACAATGACAGCGTACCGGGGAGCAGTGGGTTAACTGCCTTATTCAGGGGCAGAAAGAGAGATTTTTACCTTGTTAGCTCGGGCTTTCGATCCAGCTACCTTTCGGTTACTGGCCCAACGCTCTAACCACTAGGCTACCTGCCGCCCCAACTGTAATATGAAATGTGTTTTTAAAAGGTAAATTTCACATGAGCTCCTGCACATGTTATGAAACAAATAATAATACAAAAAAAAAAATAGCATCATACCCTCTTTTTCCAATATTTTATATATTCATTTAATAATACAATGTTATGGAACAATAAGGCATGTAAGTACCTGAAGGTATTATGGGCAAAAAAAAGAGAGAACGCTAACAGCCAGAGCATGTAAAACAGAGCACAAGCAGGCCATGCCACGTTGATGAAGGGAAAATTGATGCAAGAAAGCATCAATGCTTAATTGCAGAACTGTTGGAGAGTTTCCATTGCCGCCTGACAAGAAAAACCAAACGAGATAATTTCTTGACACTTGGGGCTCCATTCAATCCGTGTTCAACATTACAGCGTGATTGACATTTAAAGGCAATGTTTCCACATTAGCGGAGACCGCATTCCTGGTAAACGCTGCATATATCTGCTCAATCGTAAATTACCTTTACATTTCTATGGCGCAATCTGTAACGCTTCAGTGATACCGATTGAATAGAGCCCTAGATTTGGATTTAAATGAACCAGCATTATAGACACTGCTAAAAGTTTCTCACCTCTGCTTAATTTCTTGCAATGGTTAATTGCGCTTTGACTGCTGAGCTTCCAGTAAAAAAATAAAATACAATATAGGATTAAATTGCTTGGATGGACAGGTGTAGTAATTCAATGGAACTGTTACATTCTTAAAATGATAGGGGCATTTCGAGGGAGGAGAGAACACAGCAGAAGTGGTTGTCCCTTCTGCTGGACACTCGTCTCCTTGCTGCTGTTCACTTCATGTAAACCCACCAGGGACTTCACAGAAGCATCTTGCTTCAGCTCCTCAATAATCCTTTACACTCGTGGGAATTGGCCTGTATGGATAGGGATAGATTTAAATGTTTCTTACAGAAGAAATATGAAAATCATATGCATAACCATGGTAACAATTGAAAGGGAACAGTTTTGAGATAATGGGAAAATTATTAGACCAAAGGTGAGAACACTTCAAATCAAATTTTATTCGTCACATGTGCCAAATAGACCTTCGTGAAATTCTTACTTACTAGCCCTTAATTAACAATGCAATATAACAAATAATGGGCTAGGTGGGACGCTAGCGTGCCACCCGTGGTGCACTCCATCAACAGCAGGTGCATTTCAAGAGCGGCAAATTTGAATCTAAATAAATGTCAAAATTCAAATTTTTCAAACATACAACTATTTTACACCCTTTGAAAGATAAACATCTCCTTAATCTAACCACGTTTTACGATTTCAAAAAGGTTTTACGGCGAAAGCATAAATGTAGAGTATGTTAGGACAGTACATTTACAAGAGTTGTGTGTAATGTTTTGTGAATTCAAAGACAGGGTCACCAAAACCATAAAACCAGCTAAAATGATGCACTAACCTTTTACAATCTCCATCAGATGACACTCCTAGGACATTATGTTAGACAATGCATGCATTTTTAGTTCTATCAAGTTCATATTTATATCCAAAAACAGCGTTTTACTATGGCATTGATGTTGAGGAAATCGTTTCCCTCCAATAACCGGCAGTCAAGTCAGCATCACAAATTAAATAATTAAAATTAGAAAACATTGGTAAAATATTATATTGTCATTTAAAGAATTATAGATTTACATCTCTTGAACGCAATCAACTTGCCAGATTTAAAAATAACCTTACTGGGAAATCACACTTTGCAATAATCTGAGCACTGCACCCAGAAAAATACGCGTTGCGATACAGACTAGACGTCATGTTGGGGAGATCTAAAATCGAAAATACTATGTAAATAATCCATTACCTTTGATTCTCTTCATCAGATGTCACTTCCAGGTATCACAGGTCCATAACGAATGTAGTTTTGTTCAAAAAAGCTCATCATTTATGTCCAAAAATCTCCGTCTTGTTAGCACATGATCTAAGCCAGCCGGACTTCTCGTCATGAACGAGGGGAAAAAATATATTTACGTTCGTTCAAACATGTCAAACGTTGTATAGCATAAATCATTAGGGCCTTTTTTAACCAGAACATGAATAATATTCAAGGTGGACGAATGCATACTCTTTTATAACGTATTGGAACGAGGGTACCCAACATGAACTCGCGCGCCAGGTGTCTAATGGGACATCATCGTTCCATGGCTCTTGTTCGGTCAGATCTCCCTCCAGAAGACTCAAAACACTTTGTAAAGGCTGGTGACATCTAGTGGAAGCAATAGGAAGTGCCAAAATATTCCTCAGCCCCTGTGTTTTTCAATGGGATAGGTTTAAAGGTAATACAACACATCAGGTATCCACTTCCTGTCAGAAAATGTCTCAGGGTTTTGCCTGCCAAATGAGTTCTGTTATACTCACAGACACCATTCAAACAGTTTTAGAAACTTTAGAGTGTTTTCTATCCATATATAATAAGTATATGCATATTCTAGTTACTGGGTAGGATTAGTAACCAGATTAAATCGGGTACATTTTTTTTATCCAGACGTGCAAATGCTGCCCCCTAGCCCTAACAGGTTAGGAACAACAATAAAATAACAGTAGTGAGGTTATATACAGGGGATTCCGATACAGAGTCAATGTGCGGGGGCACCGGTTAGTCGAGGTAATATGTGCATGTAGGTAGAGGTAAAGTGACTATGCATGGATAATAAACAGAGTAGCAGCAGCGTAAAAATGGGGGGTGGGGTGAGGACAATGCGAATAGTCCGAGTAGCCATTTGATTAACAGTTTCTATCCCCAAGCCATAAGACTCTTGAACAGTTAAAGCCTTTTTGACCTAAACTTGGTGCTCCAGGACAGCTTGCAGTGTGGTAGCAGAGAGAACAGTCTATGACTAGGGTGGCTGGAGTCCTTGGAAATTATTTGGGCCTTCCTCTGACACTGCCTGGTACAAGCATTTTGCTACACCCGCAATAACATTTGCTAAACATGTGTATGTGACCAATCAATTTGATTTGATTTGAGGCCCTGGAGGGCAGGAAGCTTGGTCCCAGTGATGCACTCAGTAGTGCCTTGCTGCCGGAGGCCGAGCAGTTGTCATACCAGGCGGTGATGCAACCAGTCAGGATGCTCTCGATGGTGCAGCTGTAGAACTTTGAGGATCTGAGGACCCATGTCAAATCTGTTCAGTCTCTTGAGGGGGAATAGGCGATGTCGTGCCCTCTTCACGACTGTCTTGGTGTGTTTGGATCATGATAGTTTGTTGGTGATGTGGACACCAAGGATCTTGAAGCTCTCAACCTGCTCCACTACAGCCCCGTTGATGTGAAAGGGGGCGTGCTCGGTCCTCCTTTTTCTGTAGTCCACATTCATCTCCTTTGTCACGTTGGGGGAAGAGGTTGTTATCCTGGCACCACGCTGCCAGGTCTCTGACTTCCTCCCTATAGGTTGTCTCATCGTTGTCAGTGATCAGGCCTACCACTGTTGTGTTGTCGGCATACTTAATGATGGTGTTGGAGTCATGCTTGGCCACGCAGTCATGGGTGAACAGGGAGTACAGGAGGGGACTGAGCACGCACCTTGAGGGGCCCCTGTGTTGAGCATCAGCATGGCAGATGTGTTGTTACCTACCCTTACCACCTGGGGCTGCCCATCAGGAGGGAGGTGTTTAGTCCCAGGGTCCTTATCTTAGTGAGGAGCTTTGAGGGCACCTGACACAAGACTGATTCCAAACATTACACTGTTGATATTACGTGCATTTTACATTTACTCTACTTTAAGCTGCATTTGGGTGTTGGAGGGCCAGTAGGAGGCACTCTTTCCTCAGGTCAAAAAAAAATATCCCAATGCCCCAGGGCAGTGATTGGGGACATTGTCCTGTGTAGGGTGCTGTCTTTCGGATGGGACGTAAAACTGGTGTCCTGACTCTCTGTGGTCACTAAAGATCCCATGGCACTTATCGTAAGAGTAGGGGTGGTAACCCCGGTGTTCTGGCTAAATTCCCAATCTGGCCCTCATACATACCATCATGGTCACCTAATCATCCCCAATTTACAATTGGCTCATTCATCCCCCCCTCCTCTCCCCTGTAACTATTCCCCAGGTCGTTGCTATAATTGAGAATATGTTCTCAGTCAACTTACCTGGTAAAATAAAAATAAATAACATTTGTTGATAATGAAATCTGAAAATATTCTGGATACACACGGTAACATGGAGGGGGGTAGGTGCAACATAAGACAAAACAATTAGAAGGGTTTGAGTGAGGACTAACTGGTGTTTCCAAGTGGCCACATACCGCTCCAAAGCGTGCACAGTTCCTACGCAATTTCAATGCATTTTTATGACTGAAAGAAGTCTTCAACTATAAGGTACTTTTTTAAAAACTGTCCTAGCTGTGCTGTTGAGGAACTAGAGCAAGCACACTTGTAGTTGTTTAATTTGGAACACAATCCTGCATCCCAGCAATCATACAATTACTATTGTTGTTTACGCATTCCAAAAACGGTCCATTTATAAATAGCAATCTGGGTCAGGTGGGCGTTTTTTAATTTTACCTTTATTTAACCAGGTAGGCCAGTTGAAAACAAGTTCTCATTTACAACTGCGACCTGGCCAAGATAAAGCAAAGCAGTGCGACACAAACAACACGGAGTTACACATGGACTAAACAAACTTACAGTCAATAACACAATAGAAAAGTCTATATACAGTGTGTGCAAAGGAGGTAAGATTAGGGAGGTAAGGCAATAAATAGGCCATTGTGGCATGATTTGAAAGCTTGTTCTATTGCAAACATGACTCGCTAAATTATAAAATAAGATCTTACAGTGTTAGGCTTTCACAAGGCAATTCAGAAACCCATTTCGTAATTTTGGTGTACATAGAAAGGAGATGCGTGCATTCAGGTGCGTGTGCCCCAGCGTTTTTTTTCTCTCACAATAAACAAACACAGGCTTATTCTATTCAGAACAACCCAGGGTATGACGCAGGTTCTTGTAACTAACTGTACATCAAATATAGTTAATCATAAACGTTGACCCTGTATATTGCATGAGGTTTATGATTTAGAAAATGTGAAGTGCACGTTTGGACATTTTGGTGTTTGGCTTGCTTGCATGACATCAAAGCTGTATTTATTATAATCCTCAGCCTCTCATCTTTCAAAAGACAGAGTCATCGTAATTTACAGCATTTCCCTCACTCAGACAAAACAATTGCTTAAGTTGCCCAATACCGGGAGGGATGAGGGCAATTTATTGTTGCGCGGTGCTGAAGTTCAGAACGACTGTCAGTTAAAACCCATACAGCGCTGTAATGCGCAGAGCCAGTGCTCTTGACATCATGTATTAGTGCTCAAATCTGCCATTTTCAACCCGTATATATGTGTACGAGTGTAAAAGGCTACACACAAACAAATGATTATAAAAACAGATAGCTACATGATTACAAGAATACAAAGACAACTGAGAGAGGGAAATAGGTAGCCTCCACTCTGCTAGCTGCTAGGATTTGCATGTCAACATTAACAGATAAAATTAATCTCACTGTATAGCTAGCGACTGGCAGTACACCAGCACTTTTGTTTGCTCAACAAATAAAACAACAAATAATTTACTTTCGTTTTGCATCATCATTTGTGGCCAAAGGTTTAAATTGAGAATACATTCAAGGAATGATAGTTGACACCTAAAATGTTGGCTGGGTGGGGTTGGGAGAATTTGAATGGGATGTTGGGGGTGGAGGGACACTTTTTGTGTTTTCTTTTCCTGTACATACTGAATTTTATTATTACTTCATCTGTAATAGGATAAAAATGATCAATTGTAGTTATGTACCATAAAAAAAAATGTGGCACAGGTACAACAGGTACAACAAGCATATACTGTATATGTGCGAAATAATTAATAGAAAATATGATCTGAATGGAATATGACATTTTTATATTGTACCTGTAGCCCTCCAATGAAAAAACAAAACAAAACAAAAAAACATTTGGTCACAAAAAAGAAAGGCTGCCACTGAATATTGGAATGTCTGAATATTTTTGAGAGCAATGAGCTATAACTGGGTCGCTCCATGAAGAGTGGCTTATCCGTACCTTTGGTATTTTAAGTAGAAATTGTGCACCAACATCTAATTTTGAAAGCCTGCTATATTAAATAAGTGCCCTTTAATGTAAACCACATAGAAAATTCAATACAATGCATTTGGGAAAGTATTCAGACACCTTCACTTTTTCCACTTTGTTACATTATTCTAAAATTTATAAATTTGTTTTTTCCCCGTCATCAATCTACACACAATACCCAATAATGACAAAGCAACATTTTTTATTTTTTTATTTCGCAAAGTTTTCTAAATAAAAAACAAACACCTTATTTACATAAGTATTCAGACCTTTTGCTATGAGACTGGAAATTGAGCTCCGATGCGTCCTTTTTCCATTGATCATCCTTGAGATGTTTCTACAACTTGATTGGAGACCACCTGTGGTAAATTCAATTGATTGGACATGATTTAGAAACGCACACAACTGTCCATATAAGGTCCCACAGTTGACAGTGCATGTCAGAGCAAAAACCAAGCCATAAGGTTGAAGGAATTGTTCGTAGAGTTCCGAGACAGGATTGTGTCGAGGCACACATCTGGGGAAGGGTACCAAAAAATGTCTGCAGCATTGAAGGTCCCCAAGAATACAGTGGCCATTATTCTTAAATGGAAGATGTTTGGAACCACCAAGACTCTTCCTAGAGCTCGCCGCCCAGTCAAACTGAGTAATCGGGGGAGAAGGGCCTTGGTCAGGGAGGTGACCAAGAACCCCATGGTCACTTTGACAGAGTGAGCCCGGACTTGAACCTGATTAAACATCTCTGGAAAGACCTGAAAAATACTGTGCAGCAACACTCCCCATCCAACCTGACAGAGCTTGAGAGGATCTGCAGAGAAGAATGGGAGAAACTCCCCAAATACAAGTGTGCCAAGCTTGTTGCGTCATACCAAAGAAGACTCGAGGCTGCCAAAAGGTACAAAGTACTGAGTAAAGGGTATTAATACATTTGCAAAAAAATCTTAACTGTTTGTGCTTTGTCATTATGGGGTATTGTGTGTAGATTGATGAGAGGGGGGAAAAACAATTTAATCAATTTTAGAAGTCTAATGTACAAAATGTGGAAAATAATCAAGAGGTCTGAATAATTTCCAAATGCACTGTAAATCTGATTTTTATAGACTTGCTAAAGTGCCAAAACTGCTGTGACTCCTAGGAAGACTTTAACCAACTTATCTCCACCAATTCTCCAAGTTTTCACCAAATGTTGTTTTTTATAAAGTTACACTACCCTAAAAGGTAGGCTACTTAATTGGTGGAACGACCCAACTACTACCCAGTGTGCGTGTGTGTGTGTGTGTAATGAATTTATTCTCAGAACATAAATATAAGGATTACAAGCATGGAGTAAAGAAAGCAAGTTTGCAAAGTAAATCTATCTAGAAAATAAATGGATACATACACAGCTGACTGTCAAGGCCCATCTTATTAACCACATGGGGAAACACAAAACAGGGAGATTCCACTGATGATGAGCGGAAGGTATGGCTGGGAAGAGAATAATCTGGCCTTTTGTGATGGGCTTCACTTCTCATGCACACACACCAACGGTATACTCGCATCTCAATAGGGTCTGGCTCCAGCAGGCACACTATATGGCATCGAACATCTGTGATAGAAAAATGACATACTTACCTGATTTGTTTGATATTAATAGTAAACTATTTTATATATTTAACTAAGAGTAAGACTGGCCTGCTAAGGCTGAGTTTTTTTTTGGTGTCCACTCTAGCTTCCTGCAGCTAGTCTGGGCGTTGAGGAAATGGGTTTTCTAGAGGGTGATAACACTTTACAGCCACATTCCATTCTATGATCAGTGGTGCACTGAGGAAAATGTATTCCATGGACAGGATGTGGGGTGGTTGTAACCGAGATAGCCTGGAGGAACAGAACAAAGGCCTTAGTATTCCTAGTTATCCTGGCATCTGGGAGACAGCACCAGAGGCAGATGACCAGAGGATGAACCCAAAGTGGCTTATGGTGCCCCCAATCCATATGGGAGGGGTGGAACCAAGCATTCTGGGTATTAGCAAAATAAACTGTGCATTGTCTGTAAAAGGAAGGCTCTCAGCCTAACAGTCAAGACTGTTGGGCTGACGGTTTCATTATTGCAATAATGAATCGCTATTAAATAAGTATGATTGTTTGAAGAAATGACCAAGTCTCTCTCAGTACTCAATTTCCACTACACATCTCATTCAAAATCATGGGCACTAATATGGAATTGGTCCCCCTTTTGCTGCAATAACAGCCTCCACTCTTCTGGGAAGGCTTTCCACTAGATGTTGTAACATTGCTATGCCGACTGCGAGCCACAAGAGCATTCGAGGTTGGGCATTAATGTTGGGCGATTAGGGCTCGCTCGCAGTCGGCGTTCCAATTCATCCCAAAGGTGTTCGATGGGGTTGAGGTCAGGGTTCTGTGGAGGCCAGTCAAGTTCTTCTACACCGATCTTGACAAACCATTTCTGTATGGACCTTGCTGGGTGCACAGGGGCATTGTCATGCTGCTACAGGATAGGGCCTTCCCCAAACTGTTGCCACAAAGTTGGAAGCATAGAATTGTCTAGAATGTTATTATTTGGTGTAGTGTTACGATTTCCCATCACTGGAACTAAGGGGCCCGAACCATGAAAATTAGTCCCAGACCACTATTCCTTAGTCCGGGACCAAACTTTACAGTTGACAATATACATTGGGGCAGGTAGCATTTCCTGGCATCCGCCAAACCAAGATTTGTCTGTCGGACTGCCAGATGGTGAAGCGTGATTCATCACTCCAATAGTGGTGAGCTTTACACCACTCCAGCCGACGCTTGGCATTGCGCAGGTTGAGCTTAGGCTTGTGTGCAGCTCCTCGGCCATGGAAACCCATTTCATGAAGCTCCCGACGAACATTTCTTGTGCTGATGTTGCTTCCAGAGGCAATTTGGAACTCAGTAGTGAGTGTTCCAACCGAGGACATACGATTTTTACAAGACGCGCTTCAGCAGTCCTGTTCTGTGAGCTTGTGTGGCCTATCACTTCACGGTTGAGCCATTGTTGCTCCTAGACATTTCCACTTCACAATAACAGTACTTACAGTTAACCGGGGCAGCTCTAGCAGGGAAGAAATTTGACTGACTTGTTGGAAAGGTGGCATCCTATGACGGTGCCACGTTGAAAGTCACTGAGCTCTTCAGTACAGGCCATTCTCACAATGTTTGTCTATGGAGATTGCATGGCTGTGTGCTTGATTTTTATACACCTGTCAGCATCTGGTGTGGCTGAAATAGCCACATCCACTCATTTGAAGGGGTGTTTTCATACTTTTGGCCATGTAGTGTACCTCCTCATGCCACAGATGCTGTGAGAGATACGATATGAGACAGGATGTCGAATGGTGCCAGAGAGGATGGTATGTTACAGCCACCAACAGCACTGGTGGTGAAATTACATTTAGAATTAGAAGCTAGGTACTAGCTGGTGTTGTACTAGGCAGTGGTGTAGTGCTATTTCTTTATTTGGGCTATTACATCATTTCTCAATCAAAATGTGTACTTACATTTTTAGCCCATTAGCCATGAAATGCATTCTCCAATTATAGTGCCTATGCCCACACATATTGTCTCAATAACATTTTATATTTTTAATACCGCCAAAACACCAAGTTAGGCATACCTCATTTCAAACAGACCATCATCACTGTAAATTGAGGGATAATAGGCTACTTCACGGTTTACCTGTGAAATGTCCGAATTGCGTCCGCATGCCAATCATTTGATCTCAATTAGTTTCATGGGAATGTGCATTTAGATCTTTTTCAAGTTCTGTTTCGTGTGCAAATTAGAGCAGATGGTGTTAAACTACAGTATTAGCCATTGTAGTTTGCTTCAATCAAAGCATATCCTGCCTAGTGGCGCACACTGTTGACTTTTGGCCACATGAGAAAATAAAATGTGACTTTTCAGATCCTAAAAATCTCACTAGAAATGATGTTATTGGCCTATTATGCTATGGTACTATATTTGGTTCTGTTATGTAAAATACATTCATCGTTATGTGTCAAGGCTGCCAACTTTTGAAGAAAGCTTGGAGTGAGATTTTGCCTAGATGTGTTTAGGGCTCCTCCAAGGAAAATGGTACTGTTTTAAAGCTTATTTCCTGCAATTCTACATATTTGACATGGTTCAGGCCCAATGTTCCCTCTAAGCTGCATGAGCAGAATAAATATCAGCACGCGCAGAGAAGCATGAGATTGAACTTAACTCAACTTTCTAGAGTTTTCCCCCCTTAGTTAACACTATCAATGTTTCCCTTTACTGTGGGAATTGTGATCGAATCAACACAATATTAGCTACTTTCAATGCAACATACTGAAACAATATGAACTAAACAAGACCTAGTATGCAAAACTAACTATGCAAGAGAACTCAGCCCGTACTCTACTCAGACCAGTATGGCATAACCAGTCAGAGCTGCAGTAGGCCTATATGCAAATAGCCTATTGCCATATATGGATCTGTGCCATTCACTTTGAACTGGACTGTGTTTACAGCATGAGGGGTCATGTGTAAACCCGCTTTTGTTGATCAAAGCGAGAGATGCATGTAGCCACGTGTACACATTTGTTCATACAGTATCCTTTCCTAGTTAGTGAGTTATTAGCCCAGTTAAAAATAATTTGTTGTCAGCAATGGGGGAGTGATTGCTTCCTACAAGAGCACAAAAGGTGTATATTTCTAGACATATTTGAAAAGCAAGTCAAGTAAAGAGCTTTTTTTCGTCTTACAGGGCAGATTTTGAGACGGGCTTGAATAAGCTAAGTAGCCAATAGGCTAGCATAAGGGTAGCATAATTTGTCTGATTCTCTGTGATAATGGTATGGGAATAATAATGCATTTTATTTTGTAAAGTGGTTTCTTGCATCAAAAAACACAACATTTTCAGTCACCTCCTTGTCTGAAGGACAAGTGGATAAACAGGTTAATGTCAAGCCCTGCATGTTTTGTTTAAAAGTCTCATGGAATGTAGGCCTACATTGAAAGCCACACATTGGCTGCTACTGTAGGCTGAATGATAGAACAGCTATTTCTATGTCAATGTTATAGGATGCATTTTCTTCCTTAGTTTTTGATGGTAGGCCACTCTGGTAGGACTACATTATGATCAAATATCCACAGCCTACTTGACCATTGTCTGAAACTGTAACTTAAAGTGGGTACAGCCTCAGTGTTCACAGTAAACGTGCGCTGGAAGTTGCATAGAATTTTCAAAGTTCAAGTTTGCGCTCAGCAGACCTGATATTTGGTCAGCATTGGATAGGCCTATGACCATGGTGAACCCCCCCCCCCCCAAAAAAAACATACAACACTCAAATTTCAATGACTTTTTGACATTGAGATTTTTAGGAGAAGAAATTTAAAGAATGCTAATATAAAAAAAAATGTAGGTGGTTTGACACTTTATTCAGACAGTATTTACATTAAAATGGGGAGACAGGCAAATGGGAGAAACAGGGGTAAGGTTGGAAGCAGGGATCGATCACTGTTCTTAGGTGAAAAGGTGTGTGTGTGTGTGTGTGTGTGTGTGAGTGTGAGTGTGATAGAGGTGAGTGTTACCACTACACCAGTGTTCTGCAGAGGAAATGCTAATATTTATGTTTGATGGCATAGGGCAACCAAATCATAGATTAGTCTCCTTGTCCATAGACTGCTTTCAAGGTACGGACACAAACATTTTGTGTTTTGTAATTCTGGTGAACCAGCTCTTTAAAATAGGGCTGTAACAAAATCTTGCTTGCTTTCCAGAAGTGTTGGTCACCCCTGATCTGTTTCCCATGTGCTGGGTGTTTGAAAATGTTATTAACTTCTCAATCACCCAACATTCAAGTAAAATCTCATGAATATCAATATTCAGGTGGTTTATGCCTATTAGTTGAAGATCCTTGCCATCATCTTACTCTACATAGACAAAATGTGTGTTTATGAATTGTCAGTCCCCTACCATCTCTGACTAGAATGTGCACAATACTACAATGTAAATAATAGTGTGTACTAGCTAGCTGCACAAGCAACAGTGGTTAACATAACGCCCGGACCACAGCTAGTGTGCCGATTGGTATGTGCGTAGCACACTGACGCCTTGGAACAACGCTACTGACTCACGCGATACATGAGACCAACAAACATCTACAGGTTAGGGGAGCACACAGGCTACCATTTGAGATGCAAATATACCATCTCAGCATCACGCACATGCGCTTTAGGGTTAGCAGACTACGCAGTGTCAGCGAGCATAATCTGCAGCTGCATGCTTCTCCAGCTCCTGGCACTGGCTGCTGATTTCCTAGTTCTCTGCAATGATGTATACAGTGTAAACCCTGGATTGCTGATGTTATGTACTGAGCATTGAGAGGCTGTGAAGCCACTGGTTGGCCAAATTGGTACACCTCAGTAGGAGCAGTTCACCATAGGAATGAATGGAATTCTACAGTGTTTCAATTAAATGTTTCAAGGACAAAGTTAGATGTTTAAGTATTTTGTTGTTGGACTATAACATTACTATTTGAACAAATATATACTTAAAGGAAATGTCAGTGTATACTGTATTGGTTCTCTGAGCTGCTCCTTAGACAGGTTGACCTTCTCTTGATATTTAGAATTCTGCTGCTTCAAGGCATCCAGCTGAGCAATAACACACACACACACACACACACACACACACACACACACACACACACACACACACACACACACACACACACACACACACACACACACACACACACACACACACACACACACACACACACACACACACACACACACACACACACAAACAAACATAGATCACTTCTAAGGTATATAATGAAGATAGTTTTAAACAAGCGACATGTGAAATAAGAAGCGGAGCAGTTTACAGTTTAAGTATGATCGTAACAACTTGGTTGTCTTTCTGATACAATTTAACACGTTCACTAAATACCTATAACACTTGGAAATTGCACACTTTATATTTTAGTTAAATTGTAATAAATAAATGATAAAGAAATTGTAGATAAAACTGATAAATTGGCATAGGGTGGGCAATACACATAGGGCCAATACCATAAACTCATATTGGGGCCCAAATAGAGAGGGGTGCCCTTGGGGCCAACTGCTTTAGGGTCAACGTGGAGCTAATGAGCAAAGGCACATTGGCCCAATGTGCGCAGCCTACATGGGGCCAATATTTTAGCCTGCATTGGGCCCAGGAGTAGGTAGTCCACACCCATGGTTTTTCCAGGTCTAATGCAGAGCTTTTAAAAAGAAAGAAGGTAAACCTGCAGTGCAGACTGGCACCTTCAGTAATGGATTTTGACACCTGTGATTTGAGGATGTACCAGCATCCTAAAGTATATCTACCATCATGTTTGTAATGGAAAACATTTCATATTGAGTATTGTTTACTGGGTTACTTGCAGGATGATGTATGCCTTCTTTCACAGTGTTGAGTCGTATGATGATACCTCTCTATTTAGTTACATAAAGGACTAAGTGAGCAGCCTATTTTAGCAACCCGTTCATTCCTGGATGAAGCTCCAGCAGCTTCACTAACTTCTGTATATCTAACTGAGATATAAATATGGCTGATTGTTTTTCATTATTGATAGGCCATTGAATCGAGACTGCGTTGAAGGACATTGGCAACTCTGGCAAAACCAAAGTTCAATCTTAAGTTGTTGCAACAGTAAACCAAAGTTGTTAGTGCCCCATGCTGAAAAGAATGGACACTGTCGTCCACTGCAGTAAAGTATTATGCATATCAGTAGGCAGGTTTCCATTGACTCAGATTTATTCAACAAAAGCAACGTCTCAAAACATTGTGACATATGTAATGGAAACGGCAGCTATAGGAGACGTAGTAAAGATCAACAAAATGTTATGTTTCGACAGGGGTGTAATTTCATTTTGTTGAACTTTCTTTATTGCGACAAATGATGATGCAACAGTGTTTTATATATATTTTTAATTAGGATTACCGGATAATTTTGAAGATACGCGTGGCATGTGATGTCTACTATATAAAGTTCCACTCCACAAGCCTACTGCTTGCTAAATATATTTTTTCAACTATATAATGAATGTTTATTTTAGACATTTTTGTAAATGTATTGAAAATCAAATACAAAAGGTGAACTTGTCTCCCAGTGTCTGTTAGAAAGCAGACTGAACCAGGTTTTCCTCTTGGATTTTGCCTGTGCTTAGCTTTAAGTTTATTTTTATATCTTACAAAACTCCCTAGTCCTTGCCGATGACAAGCATACCCATAACATTATTTGTACTTTAACTTTGGTGCCTTTTGCAAACAGGATGCATGTCTTAGAATATTTTATTCTGTACTGGCTTCCTTTTAACTATTTTATTTGACCTTTATTTAACTAGGCAAGTCAGTTAAGAACAAATTCTTATTTACAATGATGGCCTACACCGGCCAAACCCGGACGACGCTGGGTTAGTTGTGCGCCACCCTATGGGACTCCCAATCACAGCCAATTGTGATACAGCCTGGATTCGAACCAGGGTGTCTGTAGTGTGTTCAATTAAAACTTCATAAAATTCCATGTGTGTACGTGCCCTAAGATGTACTGGCCTGTCTCCTGGTAGCGCCTCCATGCTCTGGACACTACGCTGACAGACACAGCAAACCTTCTTGCCACAGCTCGCATTGATGTGCCATCCTGGATGAGCTGCACTACCTGAGCCACTTGTGTGGGTTGTAGACTCCGGCTCATGCTACCACTAGAGTGAAAGCACCGCCAGCATTCAAAAGTGACCAACACATCAGCCAGGAAGCATAGGAACTGAGAAGTGGTCTGTGGTCCCCACCTGCAGAACCACAACTTTATTGGGGGTGTCTTGCTAATTGCCTATAATTTCCACTTGTTGTCTATTCCATTTGCCCAACAGCATGTGAAATGTATTGTCAATCAGTGTTGCTTCCTAAGTGGACAGTTTGATTTCACAGAAGTGTGATTGACTTGGAGTTACATTGTGTTGTTTAAGTGTTCCCTTTATTTTTTTGAGCAGTGTGTGTGTGTGTGTGTGTGTATATATATGTGTATATGTATGTATATATGTGTATGTATATATGTATATGTATATATGTATGTATATATATATATATATATATATATATACATATATATATACATACATACATACATACATACATACATACATACATACATACATACATACATACATTCAGATGGGTTACAGTGGGGGAAAAAAGTATTTGATCCCCTGCTGATTTTGTACGTTTTCCCACTGACAAAGAAATGATCAGTCTATCATTTTAATAGTAGGTTTATTTGAACAGTGAGAGACAGAATAACAACAAAAAAATCCAGAAAAACGCATGTCAAAAATGTTATAAATTGATTTGCATTTTAATAAGGGAAATAAGTATTTGACCCCTCTGCAAAACATGACTTAGTACTTGGTGGCAAAACCCTTGTTGGCAATTACAGAGGTCAGACGTTTCTTGTAGTTGGCCACCAGGTTTGCACACATCTCAGGAGGGATTTTATCCCACTCCTCTTTGCAGATCTACTCCAAGTCATTAAGGTTTCGAGGCTGACGTTTGGCAACTCGAACCTTCAGCTCCCTCCACAGATTTTCTATGGGATTAAGGTCTGGAGACTGGCTAGGCCACTCCAGGACCTTAACGTGCTTCTTCTTGAGCCACTCCTTTGTTGCCTTGGCCGTGTGTTTTGGATCATTGTCATGCTGGAATACCCATCCTCGACCCATTTTCAATGCCCTGGCTGAGGGAAGGAGGTTCTCATCCAAGATTTGACGGTACATGGCCCCGTCCATTGTCTCTTTGATGCGGTGAAGTTGTCCTGTCCCCTTAGCAGAAAAACACCCCCAAAGCATAACGTTTCCACCTCCATGTTTGACGGTGGGGATGGTGTTCTTGGGGTCATAGGCAGCATTCCTCCTCCTCCAAACACAGCGAGTTGAGTTGATGCCAAAGAGCTTCATTTTGGTCTCATCTGACCACAACACTTTCACCCAGTTGTCCTCTGAATCATTCAAATGTTCATTGGCAAACTTCAGACGGGCATGTATATGTGCTTTCTTGAGCAGGGGGACCTTGCGGGTGCTGCAGGATTTCAGTCCTTCATGGCGTAGTGTGTTACCAATTGTTTTCTTGGTGACTATGGTCCCAGCTGCCTTGAGATCATTGACAAGATCCTCCCATGTAGTTCTGGGCTGATTCCTCACCATTCTCATGATCATTGCAACTCCACGAGGTGAGATCTTGCATGGAGCCCCAGGCCGAGGGAGATTGATATTTTGTGTTTCTTCTATTTGCGAATAATCGCACCAACTGTTGTCACCTTCTCACCAAGCTGCTTGGCGATGGTCTTGTAGCCCATTCCAGCCTTGTGTACGTCTACAATATTGTCCCTGACATCCTTGGAGAGCTCTTTGGTCTTGGTCATGGTGGAGAGTTTGGAATCTGATTGATTGCTTCTGTGGACAGGTGTCTTTTATACAGGTAACAAACTGAGATTAGGAGCACTCCCTTTAAGAGTATGCTCCTAATCTCAGCTCCTTACGTGTATAAAAGCCACCTGGGAGCCATAAATCTTTCTGATTGAGAGGGGGTCAAATACTTATTTCCCTCATTAAAATGCAAATGAATTTATAACATTTTTGACATGCGTTTTTCAGGATTTTTTTGTTGTTATTCTGTCTCTCACTGTTCAAATAAACCTACCATTAAAATTATAGACGGATCATTTTTTTCTCAGTGGGCAAACGTACAAAATCAGCAGGGGATCAAATACTTTTTTCCCTCACTGTATGTACATTGAACATTTTTACATTACTAGAGGGAAATGCTTCTCAACTACTTGCCTTTGGACTCCACTACATTCCTAAAGAAAAGTATGCTT
Organism: Salmo salar; assembly: GCF_965601325.2. NCBI lineage: Eukaryota > Metazoa > Chordata > Actinopteri > Salmoniformes > Salmonidae > Salmo > Salmo salar. The sequence continues at coordinate 63,622,160 of NC_138306.1, read as the reverse complement.
TTTATCACCATACAATTTCCCTGGTGTAAAAATAATTGAAAGTACTACTTAAGTCGTTTTTTTTTGTATCTCTACTTTACTATTTCTATTTGTTTACAACTTTTACTTTAACTCATTCCTGAAGACAATTATGTATTTTTTACTCCTGTCACAGAAGTTGTCATGGAGAGAAGACCAAGGTGCAGCGGGAATGTGGATACTCATTCTTTTAATGAAAATACTCAAAGCATCCACAGGAAAACAAACAATAAACGATACTCACGACAGCAACAGTTTTGCAGGCTATACAAATGCAGTGCAAAAACAACTACCCACAACCCCAAAGAAAAACACACACTACTATATAGGACTCCCAATCAAAGGCAACTCAACACACCTGCCTTCAATTGGGAGTCCAATCACCCACACAACATTAAACACACACAAACCCCCTGCCACATCCTGACCAAAACTAACACAATTACGCCCTCTGCTGGTCAGGACGTGACAACTCCATACAATTTCCCTGACACGTGAAAGTACTTGCATTTCCAATGCTTAGTCAGACAGGTAAATGGTCCAGTTCACACACTTATCAAGAGAACATCCTTGGTCATCCCTACTGCCTCTGATCTAGCGGACTCACTAAATACAAGCTTTGTTTGTAAATTATGTCTGAGTGTTGGAGTGTTCCCATGGCTATTTCTTAAAGAAAAAAGAAAAAAAGAAAATCGTGCTGTCTGGTTGGTTTAATATAAGGAATGTCAAAGAAGTTATACTTTCACCACTGATACTTAATACTTTACTATTGATACTTAAGTATATTTAAAACCAAATACTTTTACTCATGTAGTATTTTACTGGGTGACTTTCACTTTTACTTGAGTAATTTTCTATGAAGGTATCTTTACTTTTACTAAAGTATGACGATTGGATACTTTTTCAACCATTGTTCAAGTCATTTATCACCCCAGACCCAACATTCACTTGGTGGCTTGAAGTAGGAGTGCTGAACTAGGATCTGTTTTAGCATTTGAGTATAATGAATAACATTACTTTGACAAGGGGGTAACTGATTCCAGTTCAGCATTCTTAGCCTGAGACATTTAATAAATGCGTACAGAGGAATACTGTTCTAGGATCAGCTTTGCCTAGATCATACTGAATCAGTTGTCTCTGAAATAAGATTATATGGATAGGGGTGGATTTGATCGTAGATCAGCCCTCCTACTCAACACCAGTTGCTATGACCTAACATTTTATGATTTCAGGGAACGAAGCCCTTCCAAAAGATCCCGAAGTACCTCTTCGTGCCTCCCAATGGTGGCTCCCTGCAGGGAGACAACGTGACGGAGCTGGTCCAAATCTGCTGGGTCTGTCATGGCCAGGGCACAAGGTGAGACCCAAATGCAGACACAGGAGGCAGATGGTTGAGCTCCGATATTTATTATAACAAAGGGAGTAGGCAAAGGCTGGTCAGGGACAGGCGAGAGTTCATCAACCAGGTCAGAGTCCAAACAGTACCAGACGATAGGCAGTCTCGAGGTCAGGAAGGGGTCAGAAACCAGATCCGAGTCCAAAAACAATATAAGGGGATAGGCAGGCTGGTAGTCAGAACAGGCAGAGTGGTCAGGCAGGCGGGTTCGGAGTCAGGACAGGCAAGGGTAAAAACCAAGAGGACTAGAAACAGAGACTGGGGAAAAGTAGGAGCAAGGAAAACCGCTGGTTGACTTGGCAAACAAGACGAACTGGCACAGAGAGATAGGAAACGCAGGGATATATACACCAGGGATAATAAGCGACACCTGGAGGGGGTGGAGACAATCACAAGGACAGGTGAACCAGATCAGGGTGTGACAGACCTTACACATAATTGTATGTGCGGGGTACAGAGATGAGGTAGTCATTCAAAAATAATGTTAAACACTATTGCACACAGATTGAGTCCATGCAACTTATTATGTGACTTCTTAAGCACATTTTACTCCTGAACTTATTGAGGCTTGCCATAAAGAAAATCTAAAAACATAATTCCACTTTGACATTATGGGGTATTTTGTGTAGGCCAGTGACAATCTAAATATAATCCATTTTACATTCAGGCTGTAACACAACATTTTTGGGAAAAAGCCAAGGGGTGTGAATTCTTCTGAAGGTAGTGTAGGTGGTAGTGCATACAGGCTGTCACCAATTTATTAATGAGTAATATACCTAAATGGATAATGGGAACACTTCAACCACTTAATTTTTATTCGAGACACTAGGTTTTTGACAATTTTATTTAGGTGTGACATTACCTCTAGCTGTTTTTATTGACACTAAACAGTTCAATGGGAACTCACCGTAGCATTGTGTATTTTCTGTGAACTTTCTAAATGTCAGCCAAAAAAATCACTGGACAAGTTAAATGGAACATAAAGGAGTGTTGCTTATATTGGTTACCTTTCTGGACAGTTTTTCTAAGATTTTGTCACCCTACGCAAATTTTTTCAAAATGTTCAACCTCGATCAAAATTATCCGGATTACTTTTTTGCAATCCAGGATTAGATCGATCTGGCTGTTTTTGAGGCAGTATATCAGAAAATAATTGGATAAGATGTCTCAAAAGTTACAGCCAAATGTGTAGGTAGAAAACAGAAACCGCTCTGTTTGTCACAACCGCTAAGAGCAGATATCGTGATTCTATGAACTAACCAACACATTCAATGGATTGAAAATTATTGGGGGGAATACGCTTATTACTGGACATGTATCGAACTTGAATATGTTCCCTTTGTTCATGTTAAAATTGATGTATTTGAATACATGAGGGCAGATACAAATGAACAGTGCATCATAGTTTAAGCAACAACAAAAAAATATTGCTATTTGTGATACAATTCGCTGATTTCCCATGGTCATTTGCCACCTTTGCCTCCCCTCCGCATTTAAAAAAAATCATAGAAACTCTGCTGATGCTGGAGATATTTCTACATATTACACCTTTAGCATACATGATGGAATAATTCTGCATAAAATAATTTATTGTACCTTTGTTCAGTAGGAAAGTTTTCTTGTCTGAACTAGAGGTGGATCCATAGACCAGTCACTCTTCATGAACACACAGCTGGTTACAGGTGATTCTAGTCTCTCTTGCTGAAGCCTGATTAAAACAATATATTTAGCCATGAGTCTTATTGTGGTTATTTAGTTAATCCCGAATTGAGACATTGAAATTAGAAATGTATTTAATTTGCTTTGAATTCATTGCAAATGGCAGTCCAAATGTACTTTTGTTACAGGTTGGATATTTTTTATTCACTGCAATAAATGTTTTATTTTATATTCTGCATTGTTTGATTTTATTCTTTGCTCCAATCCGTGCTCATACACTACTTGCTTGAATATTGAGATCTATCCCAGGTTTCTGAAGCTACCTCAGGTCATAACCACCTGCACATAGGTTAGTTAAGGATCAATGGGGAAGATAGGAGGTAGAAGCAGCATATCCCTGCTGTTTCCTTAGGTGAGGAGCAGTTATCATAGAAAAAGCATCCGAGTATAGTTTTTTTAAGTGTTATTTCTTACATAATTAGGCCAGACAAATGTTTTTTACATACAGCCGGGAAGAACTTTTGGATATCAGGACGACGGTAACTCACCAGCATTACGACCAGGAATACGACTTTCCAGGATCTAATCCTTTGTTCGTACACCCAAATACAAATTAACTAGAAGAGGTACTCGGAGTGGACTTCTAGACCGACTCAGGAGGCGCACACATCACCCACCGCTTCCAAGTGTCATGACTCACCTGTGAGGATCTGAAGGATCAGGTTACAGTGGGTCCGTTCTACAGCGCCCTCTCTCCCGAAGAGGGGGAGAGGGATGGAGTTGAACAGTTTTATGACGGTCGTAAATACTTTGTAGAAACTCTGCCTCTGTGCTCTGCTGAATTGAAGGGAAATAACCCTTTTGTAACAAAGACATTCTTCCCGCCAAAACTCCATCATCCAAAAGTGGAGAATGAAACAATAATACTAATATAAAGAATGTTGGAAATGGTGGTGGGGAATTAAAGAACAATCATGTTCTTTAAGGACAGTAGAACAACATAACTGTATCCCTGAATGTCTATATTTCCCAGTTATAAAATTTACATCTAAATGTTGTGGAACTTATATGATTAAATATGAAACTATTTGTGAGATGATGAAATGTGATCTCAGCCTTCTAAATGAGAAAATGGTTTTTCAAATAAAGTTTATCCACGACCATGTGAGCACAGACATTTTGCCAAACATAATGGAACCGCCCTTTTTCCAGAGTGTACAAAAAGACTCGTGACGAAATTCACATCAGACCAGTAGGCGGACGGTAAGCCGGACGTCATGAATGGTTAGACAATAGAGACTAGTATACGGACGGTAAGTCGGACGTGTAAAATGGTTAGACTCTACATTAGACCAGCATGACTGACAGCGTGAGCTGAAAGGTACGAAATGGTTAGAAACTCAAACTCTCTATCAAAAAAGACTACACAGGAACATTCAGTCTGCAGCTGTTTAAGTACTTTAGTCTAGTAAACTCGACCAAGAACCACCGGGTAGTACTTTGAAAGATCCATTCTAATGAACATTTCCTCTGGAAGATACCTTCCAACAGACACTCAAGAGACAGAGAAGCTACAAAATACATTGTGAATTCTGGGGGAAACAACCAGAGCCTTCTGATGAACTACTCTCCACAGACTGATCGAGTGATTTCAACAGAACGAGACGACAAAGACATACAATTGTAAATATGTACATTGCATTTCTAAATCCAAATGAGCGGTTGTTGGTTTGTTAAATATTGTCACAGTTGTTATAAGGAGCGGACCAAGATGCAGCGTTTTCGAAGTTCCACATATTTATTAAAAGTGAAACAATGCAATACACTGATAACTTGAAAATAGGAAGACAGCAAACCGTGATGCAGAGAGGACAACACACTACTCAAAAGACAATAACCCACCAACAACAATGAGAAAAACCCCTATTTAAATATGATCTCTAATCAGAGGCAATGAGGATCAGCTGCCTCCAATTAGAGATCAACCCCAAACAATCCCAACATAGAAATAGAAAACTAGAATTTAAACATAGAACTAGAAAACATAGATCAGCCCAAAAACACCCCCTGTCACACCCTGCCCTACTCTACTACAGAAAATGACATCTTACTAGGGTCAGCAGGTGACAAATATCCATATTTACAATGAGCGTATTATTCAACTGTATGTATGATAGGTGGTCCTTTGCCTCTTCTTTCTCGCTCCTTCTTACATGCCCTCCCTTTTCATTGTGTAACAAGCCATCATATCGGGTTAGTCCACTAGGGACTTTTCATTGCATTATGTAGTAATAAGTGTGTAATCTATCCTGTTTGTGTGATTATGTACTTCTGTGTGATTATTTAGTTAGTAAATAAATAATAAAGCCAATTTGTATATCGCTGATTCATCATTTATGCTAGGGTTCATGCAGATATTCAAGAATTTTGCGACATTCAGAGTGAGACGGAAGAGGGAAATAAGAATTAATGAATTGACTGTAACTGATGTAAGAGATATTCTTTAGAGTTTAGTCAGGAGACAGTAACTCGTTAAATAAACTTTTTCTGTGGTGCCCCAAGATGACTAATGAGTTAATTGATGCATGGTTAATGTAATCATCGTAATAATTAAACATAGTTTATTGATTTGATAAAATAATAGTCAAACACAATGATAGGAGTGTATTACTCACTAATGTTAAATCTCTGGATATAAAGTTGACAAGCAGAGGGCAATGATTTTCTTCCAGAGAGACATCAGGGATTGTAATATACTCTGTTTCACGGAAACATGGCTCTCTCGGGATATACTGTCTGAGTCGGTTCAGCCAGTTGGGTTCTCAGTTCATCGCACAGACAGGAATAAATATCTCTCCGGGAAGAAGACGGGCAGAGGTGTATGTTTCATGATTAACTACTCATGGTGTGATTGTGATAACATACAGGAACTCAAGTCTTTTGTTCACCCAACGTAAAATACCTCACAATCAAATGCTGACCGTATTACCTCCCAAGAGAATTCTCTTCGGTTATAGTCACAGCCGTGTATATTCCCCTTAAAGCTGATACTACAAGCTGGGGATTTTAACAAATAGATTTGAGGAAAACGCTACCGAAGTTTTATCAACATATTGACTGCAGTACTCGCGCTGCTAAAACACTCAACCACTGCTACTGTCACATGAGATGACATTGGAGAGACGAAGCAGGTACAGGGAGTAAAACATTTAATAAAGACGGTTTTAGAACGAGACAGGAACAGCGTCAGCAAACTAATATTAAAGACAAAAACAATACAATGCAGCAGCGGGGAACAGAGCTGGGGAACTGACAAATATAGGGGAGGAAATGAACAGGTGATAAGTGATGCGCGTGCTGAGGGAAGGCAGGTATGCGTGATGGATGGCAGGAGTGCATGATGCAGGGCAACCTGGCGCCCTCAAGGGCCAGGGAGAGGGAAAAGCGGGAGCAGACGTGACAGCTACTCCAACTTCCGGGATGACTACAAGGCCCTCCCCCGCCCTTCCTTCGGCAAATCTGATCACGACTCCATTTTGCTCCTCCCTTCCTATAGGCAGAAACTGAAACAGGAAGTACCCGTGCTAAGGACTATTCAATGCTGGTCTGACCAATCGGAATACACGCTTCAAGATTGTTTTGATCACACGGACTGGGATATGTTCCCGGTAGCCTCTGAGAATAACATTGATGAATACATTGATATGGTGAGTTTATCAGGAAATGTATAGGAGATGTTGTACCCACTGTGAGTATTAAAACCTACCCTAATCAGAAACCGTGGATAGATGGCAGCATTCGCGTAAAACTGAAAGTGCGAACCACCACATTTAACCATGGCAAGGTGACTAGGAATCTGGCAGAATACAAATAGTGTAGTTATTCCCACCGTAAGGCAATAAAACAAGAAAAACATCAGTATGGAGACAGTGGAGTCCCAATTCAACAGCTCAGACATGAGACGTATGTGACAGGGTCTACAGACAATCACAGACTACAAAAGGAAAACCAGCCACGTCGCGGTCACTGACATCTTGCTTACAGACAAGCTAAACACCTTCTTTGCCCGCTTTGAGGATAACACAGTGCCATCAATGCGGCTCGCTATCAAGGACTGTGGGCTCTCCTTCTCTGTAGCTGATGTGAGTAATACATTTAAGCGTGTTAACCCTCGCAAGGCTGCCGGACCAGACGGCATCCCTAGCCGTGGCCTCATTTATGTGCAGTCCAGCTGGCGGGTGTGTTAATGGACATATTCAATTTCTCCCTGTCCCAGTCTGCTGTCCCCACATGCTTCAAGATGTCCACCATTGTTCCTGTACCCAAGAAGGCAAAGGTAACTGAACTAAATGACTATCGCCCTGTAGCACTCACTTCTGTCATCATGAAGTGCTTTGAGAGACTAGTCAAGGATCATATCACCTCTACCTTAACTGACACCTTAGACCCACTTCAATTCGCTTAACGCCCCAATAGATCCACAGATGATGAAATCGCCATCGGACTGCACACTGCCGTATCCCATCTGGACAAGAGGAATACCTATGTAAGAATGCTGTTCATTGACTATAGCTCAGCAGTCAACACCATAGTACCCTCCAAGCTCATCATTATGTTCGAGGCCCTGGGTCTGAACCCCGCCCTGTGCAACTGGGTCCTGGACTTCCTGACAGACCGCCACAGGTGGTGAAGGTAGGAAACAACTCCTCCACTATGCTGATCTACAACACTGGGGCCCCACAAGGGTGCATGCTCAGCCCCCTCCTGTACTCCCTCTTCACCCATGACTGCATAGACACGCACTCCTCCAACTCAAATCATCAAGTTTGCAGATGACACAACAGTAGTAGGCTTGATTACCAACAATGACAAGACAGCCTACAGGGAGGAGGTGAGGGCTCTGGGAGTGTGTTGACCTCTTACTCAACGTCAACAAAACAAAGGAGATTATCGTGGACTTCAGGAAACAGCAGAGGGAGCACCCCCCTATCCACATCGACGGGACCGCAGTGGAGAAGGTGGAAAGCTTCAAGTTCCTCGGAGTACACATCACTGACAAACTGAAATGGTCCACCCACACAGAAAGTGTGGTGAAGAAGGCGCAATAGTGCCTCTTCAACCTCAGGAGGCTGAAGAAATGTGTCTTGGCACCTAAAATCCTCACACACTTTTACAGATGCACAATTGAGAGCATCCTGTCGGGCTGAATCACCACCTGGTACGACAACTGCACCGTCCGCCTGCACCCGATGTCACAGGAAGGCCAAAAAGATCTTCAAGGACAACAACCACCCGAGCCACTGCCTGTTCACCCCACTGTCATCCAGAAGGCGAGGTCAGTACAGGTGCATCAAAGCTGGGACCGAGAGACTGAAAAACAGCTTCTACCTCAAGGCCATCAGACTGTTAAATAGCCATCACTATCATCTTAGAGGCTGCTGCCTATAAACATAGACTTGAAATGACTGGCCACTTCAATGAATGGAACACTAGTCACTTTAATAATGTGTACATATTTTGCATTACTCATCCCATATGTATATACTGTATTCTATTCTATTCAACTGTATCTTGGTCTATGGCGCTCTGACATTGCTCGTCCATATATTTATTTATTTATTCTTAATTCCAGTCCTTTACTCAGATGTGTGTATTGTTGTGAAATTGTTAGATATCACTGCACTGTTGGAGCTAGAAACACAAGCATTTCGTTACACCAGCAATAACATCTGCTAAACACGTGTACGTGACCAATACAATTTGATTGATTTGAGATAGGGATACTTGATTCTGTTCTATCTGAAGATGTCACTATTGTACAGACTACTGGGGGGTACATATATTCAATAAAAAGTATCTGACACAACCTGACCTACGACATGTGGGCGAGGTTTAAAGTGGAACATAACAAATGAAGAGCTCCATTCGTCTGTTAGCCTACTCTTTCCATAAAAGAGAGTAGGCATATTATATTGTGTCATGTATGGTCGTCATTGAGATGGGAAACAGATTGCATATAGGCCTACGGAAGACAAGGAGAGACGAGATATTTTGTCACCACCCGCGAGAATGGCGACTGGAGAATGTCAGACAGGCGTGAGTGGTGGACATAGAGTGATACAAATTTGGAATGTACTACATACTCCAACCTAACCCTTTCTGCAATGTATTTCAAAACTATGTTTTGAGAACCCATACGAAATCTGAACTTGTCAGAGCATAGGCCATCATTCAGATTGTCTCACATACAGTTCCTTCAGAAAGTATTCACACCATTTGACTTTTTCCACATTTTGTTGTATTACAAAGTGGGATTCAAATTGATGTAATTGTCATTTTTGTCAATGACCTACACAAAATACGCTGCAATGTCAAAGTGGAAGAAATTGTTTTAATTTTTGTATTTTATTAATGAAAAGCAAAACACTGACATATCTTGATTAGATAATTATTCATTACGTTAGAAACACCTTTGGCAGCAATTACAGCTGTGAGTCTTTTGGGGTAAGTCTAAGAGCTTTGCACACCTGGATTGTACAGTATTTGCCCATTATTCTTTTTAATATTCTTCAAGCTCTGTGAAGTTGGTTGTTGATCATTGCTAGACAGTCATTTTCAAGTCTTGCCATAGGTTTTCAAGCAGATTTAAGTCAAAACTGTAATTAGGCCACTCAGGAACATTCAATGTCCTCTTGGTAAGCAACTCCCGTGTAGATTTGGCTTTGTGATTTAGGTTATTGTCCTGCTGGAAGGTGAATTCAACTCCCAGTGTCTGTTGGAAAGCAGACTGAACCAGGTTTTCCTCTAGGATTTTGCCTATGCTTAGCTCCATTCCATTTATTTTTATCCTAAATAACTCTCCAGTCCTTGCCGATGACAAGCATACCCATACCATGATGCAGCCACCACTATGCTCAAAAATATGAAGAGTGTTACTCAGTAAGATGTTGGATTTGCCTCAAACATAACGCTTTTATTCAGGACAAAAAGTTAATTTCTTTGCCACAATTTTCACAGTATTACTTTAGTGCCTGGTTGCAAACAGAAAGCATGTTTTGAGTATTTTTAGCTCTGTAACCGTTGTAAAATCATCATTGGCCTCATGGTAAAATCCCTGCGCGGTTTCCTTCCCTGTATCTTTGTAGTGACTGGGTGTTTTTAATACACCATCTAAAGCCTAATGAATAACTTAACCATGCTCAAAGGGATATTCAGTGTCTGTATTTATTCATTTTTTAACCCATCTATCATTCGGTGCCCTTCTTTGCGAGGCATTTGGAAAACATATTATTTTTACTCCTGAACTTATTTTGACTTGTCATAACAAAGGGGTTAAATACTTATTGACTCAAGACATTTTAGCTTTTAATTTTGTATTAATTTGTAAAAAATTCAATTCCACTTTGACATATTGGGATATTGTGTGTGTTGAACAGTGACACAAAATCAAAATGTAAAACATTTTAAATTCAGCCTGTAACACAACAAAATGTGGAAAAAGTCAAAGGGTGTGAATACTTTCTGAAGGCACTGTAGGTCATCTCTATTACAATGTAGACCTGGTCCAGAATAGCAGTTTCCCTCCTCCCTGGCAACTAATTTAGGAAGTACTGTATCTTTGTAACTAGAGATGTTAGACAGTGGTTTAGAGAAAAGCCCAGAAAAAAAACTCCAGGTCCTAGTTATTGGCAATAACTTGTCCTGCTCAGATCACATGGTCAAGAAAAACTAAAGTCCCCTACTCAAAGTTTCGCTCTGTTAGTTGGAACAAGTGAGACGATGAAGTGGCAAACAGATGCCTGATTCACACTATAGGGTCGACCCAAAGTGAACCGTACTTTACTGGCCATCCCAGTACAGCTCGGGTTGGTTTAGCTTGATTCAGCTTCTATTTTCCTGAATTTCATTACTAAGATGCTCAGTGCTCCTTCTGGTATCCGTGTTAAATTGTACCCTAGATATTGATCTAGGATCAGCTTCCCCTCCCACAGACCTAACCTTAACTATTAGTGGGGAAAATGCTAAACTGAACCAAGATCAGCGTCTAGGGGCAACTTCACCCTACTCCCATTAGCTAACTGCAGAAAGTGGCTTTACAGTACTTTTACTGCCTCACATAACCCATTATTGCTGAGCCAGCGAGCATAAGTGCACTATATCTTCACTCACCACAACTCGGGATTGTGTTGGAGTTGGAAGCCAAGGAAACATCAGGCCTCCATTAGTGAGAAGGCACATAACCTAAAGCCACGTTTGACTCCTGGCAGCGGAATCCTCAGAACTAAGGGGGATCCAAGAGTGAGGTAATTTGGGCTGTGTGTGTGTGTGTGTGTGTGTGTGTGTGTGTGTGTGTGTGTGTGTGTGTGTGTGTGTGTGTGTGTGTGTGTGTGTGTGTGTGTGTGTGTGTGGTGTGTGTACCTTCAGCTCTTGCTACGGCACCCCACAAAATAACCAAATAAACTACTGTATCGTGTATATTGTTATTTCAGAAATCCAACCTGGGTGTGCTCCAACTTGATCTAATCGATTTCCTCGCATGAATGTGAAGGATAATGAGTCGATCAACCTAGAAGCTGCGTTTTCACAGCACTTCAGATGGGTTTCATGCTGCACTGATGCTGTGTTTAATAGCAAGAGAGGAACAACATCACAGGCTGTTAAGTGTAGTCATTTGTGCAATGGAGTGTGGTCTCAAACTACACTTCTAAGGAGGGACCTGTGATTGAAGTTCTGACGTTAAACCCACGTCCTTGCTCAACAGGGTGGTGGTGGTGTTCATTAGGCACACCATAGCAAAACGTTTGGAACCCACAGGGTCCTGCATGGCTCAGTTGGTAGAGCATGGAGCTTACATCACCAGGGTTGTGGGTTTGATTCCCATGGGGGAAAAGTATGAGAATGTATGCACTCAATACTGTAAATCTATCTGGATTACATAGACAAAAAATGAACTTGTCCTCTTGCTCAGTTGTGCACCAGGGCCTCCCACTCCTCTTTCTATTCTGGTTAGAGACAGTTTGCGCTGTTCTGTGAAGGGAGTAGTACACAGCGTTGTACGAGATCTTCAGTTTCTAGGCAATTTCTCGCATGTAATAGCCTTCATTTCTCAGAAGAAAGTGATTTGTTTCTGGCCATTTTGAGCATGTAATTGAACCCACAAATGCTGATGCTCCAGATACTCAACTAGTCTAAAGAAGGCCAGTTTTATTTATTCTTTAATCAGAACAATAGTTTTCAGCTATGCCAACATATTTGCAGAAGGGTTTTCTAATGACTTATTAGCCTTTTAAAATGATAAACTTGGATTAGCTAACACAACATGCTATTGGAACACAGGAGTGATGGTTGCTGATAATGGGCCTCAGTACATATTCCATTAAAAATCAGCCGTTTCCAGCTACAATAGTCATTTACAACATTAACAATGTCTACACTGTATTTCTGATCTATTTGATGTTATTTTAATGGACAGAAAATGTGCTTTTCTTTCAAAAACATTTCTAAGTGACCCCAAACTTTTGAATGGTAGTGTCTAAAACACAGAAAATCACTTATTACACTGCAATGCCCCTTTAATTTGAATGACCAAACATTTCCTGCAAATGTCTTGCCCGCAAAAATATTGCATGTAAATATCCCAGATTGCACCTTTAATTAATAAAAAATGAGTACAATGAAACAACAGCAGCTCAAGGTTTGGGGGGCATCGTGCTGGAGAGGGTGCAGTCTGCAGTCATTAGTGTAATTGCACTGTGCTATAGGAAGCTGGTGTAGGTATGCTGGATAAGGGAGCAGGTAGCCATAAGGCTGACACTCCTTCAGGCGAAACAAAGAATGGAAATGCCTTTCAAAAATACAACGGTTTTCTTGTTGTGTTGCTACATATGGTATAAACAACAACGTTTATGGAGTGATAGTAGTGCCAACATAAATTGAGAAATTTTATTTGGCACTAATATCGCTCCATAAGGGTGTTCCAAACCTATACTTCAGCAGTTGCAATGATTACATTTCATATCTACTTCATGGCCAACAACTCTTAAATGACCATTCTTTCATTTTCCACACAGGATACAACAGGTGTAAAACAGTACAGTGAAATTCTTACTTTGAGAGCTCTTTAGCAACAATGCAGTAATAATAATAATATAGACAGTAGCAGATTTAAAAAAAAAAACGTTTTAAACAACACAAGAACTACCATGTGAGTTAAAGATGCACAATCGCTTCGCCATTTGCTGGTTGCTAAAATTCTAATAGTTAGCCTAATTTCAGTTTATGTGGCAAAACAAGCAAGTATCGTGTATAGAATCATTGTACGATCTAAACTGCTGTGAAATATATTTTCCATAACCAAAAATATTGTATTTTCAGCTGTTTGAAGCTGATGTACAAAACCGAAAGTAAAAGATGCAAAAACTAAACTTAGGAACGGGAAACATAGAAACAGCGCACATAGAACATACAGTGGGGGGAAAAAGTATTTGATCCCCTGCTGATTTTGTACGTTTGCCCACTTACAAAGAAATGATCAGTCTATAATTTTAATAGTAGGTTTATTTGAACAGTGAGAGACAGAACAACAACAAAAAAATCCAGAAAAACGCATGTCAAAAATGTTATAAAATGATTTGCATTTTAATGAGGGAAATAAGTATTTGACCCCTCTGCAAAACATGACTTAGTACTTGGTGGCAAAACCCTTGTTGGCAATCACAGAGGTCAGACGTTTCTTGTAGTTGGCCACCAGGTTTGCACACATCTCAGGAGGGATTTTGTCCCACTCCTCTTTGCAGATCTTCTCCAAGTCATTAAGGTTTCGAGGCTGACGTTTGGCAACTCGAACCTTCAGCTCCCTCCACAGATTTTCTATGGGATTAAGGTCTGGAGACTGGCTAGGCCACTCCAGGACCTTAATGTGCTTCTTCTTGAGCCACTCCTTTGTTGCCTTGGCCGTGTGTTTTGGGTCATTGTCATGCTGGAATACCCATCCACGACCCATTTTCAATGCCCTGGCTAAGGGAAGGAGGTTTTCACCCAAGATCACAGGTCCCTCCTTAGAAGTGCATGTACTAATACCCTAGTCCTCCCATCAGCGTAAAACAGCAGGAACTGGGATTAATCAAATCAGGCAATGCTTTTCCAATTCTCCAGTTACCAGTGTTTTCATTCCTTAGTCCACTGCAACCCCAGTTTCTTGTATTTTGCTGAAAGAAGTGGAACTGTAAGGTCGTCGGCTCCCATACCCCATTCGTGTCAAGGTACGACAAGTTGTGCATTCACATTCAATCCGAATGTGCAAACAGTCAGGAATGATCCGCAAGGAAGGTGGACCCTTTTGAATGTGAAAGATTTGGCTCATTAATCTATATAGTCCAAATCAGGATGATCCACACTTCTTAAAAAATATTTATACCAATCTATTGAACTTACAGGCAACAAACAATCAAATCATTATGGTTGGAGAGTACCTTAATGGATCGTAAAAGGAACTCTATGTACTAACTATCATCCTCCTGCCCTTAAGGAGACCACAAATATTATGGGCACATTAGAAATAGTGGATATTCGGAGACTTAAAAACCCTGACCTAGTGAGATCAAGCTAGTCGTCTTGACTACTTTCTTGACTCTTTCTCTCTTGCATCAAAGTTTTAAAAAAGTATGGATAGGAGACAGAATGAGATCGGACCATCATCTAATTGGCCTTCACATAACTCTTACAGAATTTCCACATGGACAGGGATATTGGAAATATAATCAGTCTACTGGAGGACAATTTGTTCTAAACAAAATCATTTATAACTGAATTTTCTAGTACAATTATCACATTTTAAGGTATGACCCAGGTGCAGACAGTGTTGATGAAACTAAAGTTTATTCTTTAAACAGGGGCAGGCAAACGACAGGTCAAGGCAGGCAGGGGTCAATAATCCAGAGAGGGTGTAAGGCACCGGAACAGCCGGCGGGCTCAGGGTCAGGTCAGGCAGAGGTCGGTAATCCAGAGTAGAGGCAAAGGTACAGGACAGCAGGCAGGGTCAGGGCAGGCAGGAAAGGTCAAAACTGGCAAACTAGAAAACAGGGACTATAGCAAAGACAGGAGCAAGGGAAACTACTGGTAGGTTTGAACGAAGAAAATGAACTCACACAGACAGACAGAAAACATAGGTATAAGTACCCAGGGGATAATGGGGAATATGGGCGACACCTGGAGGGAGATAGAGACAAGCACAAGGACAGGTGAAACAGATCAGGGAGTGGACAACAATATACTGCAGGTTCAGCAAATCCCCTTATTGTTTGGGATACCTTTAAATGTACATTCAGAGGTCATTCAATTCAATATTCATCATTAAAGAAAGCAGTTTCTATCTAAAGAGACAAGACTAACAAGGGAAATACAGGAATTAACAATACAGGTAGATAGCAATAAAAACGGTACTACAGTGGTACAAAAGAATTTAGAGGAAAAACAAAAAGAACTGGACGAACTTATTCAAAAATGTAATATATTGCAAAGAATAAAGCAAACTGGATGGAATATGGAGAAAATGCACCAAATTCTTACTGAATCTTCAACACAGGAATGATTCATTCTTAAGACTGAGTCATCCATGATTCTCCAAATAATATTTTAAAAGAGAAAGCTAAATATTTTATATCCTCAAAAGTTGTGATGCAAAAATACTAGTGAAATGAATAGCACTCAGAATTAAAAAGGTTTAACCAGGTATTGTTCATCCTGATCAGACAGGTTTTTTACATGGACGATACATTTGAGACAATATACGACAAATGCTACATCTCAGAGTTTTGAACTGTCAGGTGGAGTTAAACAAGGGTGTCTGCTGTCACAAGATGTATTTGTTATGGCCATCGAAATGCTAGCAATTAAAATATGATCAAATAACAACATTAAAGGATTAGAAATCCAAGGCTTAAAAACAACGGTGTCCATGTATGCCGATGACTCAAGTTTTATATTAAGTGCGCAAGTTGATCCCTGCAATGTCTCATTGAAGACCTAGATAACTTTTCTGGCTTCTCTGGACTAAAACCTTAATTATGATAACTGTACGATATTACGTATGGGATGTTTAAAAACACAACTTTTACATTAACCTGCAGTTTACCTATAAAATGGGCTGACGGTGAAGTACATACTTAGTATTCTTATCACAAAATATATAAATGAGCTCTCCACAATGAATGTCAATAGAAAACTAGTAAAAATGGACAAGATCCTGCAAACATAGAGAGGTAAATACCTGTCTTTATGGAAAAATTACACTAATTAACTCCTTCGTCATATCTCAGTTTATTCACTTACTTATGGTGCTGCCTACTACTGATGATTTGTTTTTCAAATCATGTGAGAAAAAAATGCTTTAACTGGTTTGCTAAACCAGACAAGATAAAGCGTGCCTATCTTGAATAATGAATATGAACTGGGTGGGCTGAGATTATTAAATATAAATGCACTAAACCTCTCTCTAAAAGCTTTCTTCACTTACTGTATACAAAAGTTTTACTTGAACACAAAATGGTTCTCAAGTAGATTACTAAGAAAGCTCACCCCTTGTTTAAAAATGGAATTTGTGCATTTCAAATTTTTCGATTAATTGAAAATGAAACTGTGTTCAAAGTATCTCTCTTTTTCAAACAAGCAATGCAGAGCTGATTACAATTTCTATTTCATCCCCCAGAAAAGATATAATAAATATTATAACAAATATTGATCAAATCAATATATTTATGGAAAATATGTTTTGGAAGGGTATTTTGTTTTTAAATGATATTGTAAATTGGAACGGTAGAGTTATGTCTTTCATGGAGCTATCGGAATTGTATGGGAAGGTCTGCTCAATCCAAGATTGCAACCAATTGATTACAGCACTACCTCAAAAATGGAGGAGGCAGGTGGCAGCGGGAGAAAGTAGGGAACTGGTCTGTCTGTCCAATATAAAGGATCAAAACTGGCGGAGGAACAAAATAGCATAAATAGGAAAGTATACCAGTTTTATTTGAGGACCAGGATGTTGACAGCTTTGCCATACATATTGCAAAATAGCTGGGAAGAGATATTTTATGTACTGATTCCATGGCACAGGGTGTATGAGTTGATATATAAAACAACACAAGATTTAAGACTTTGTGCTTTTCAGCTAAAATTATTGTACAGAATTCTTGCCACCAACAAAATGTTGAATATTTGGCTCATACAACCATCGCAGCTCTGCAGATTTTGTTGCGAGGATACAGAATCAATAGACTATTTGTTCTGATATTGTTCTCAGGTAGCTTGTTTCTGGTCTTCGGTTCAGGAATGGCTGAAAAAGCATAATATTCATCTAAAATTGACCCTAGAAATAGCATTGTTGGGAGATTTGGAGAGACCTGGTCAGTCAATTACTAATACTCTTAGTAAAAGTATTTATTTTCAACTCGCAATCTGTGGATTCTATTCAATTAGATTCAAATTGTATGTTAAACATCACAGTATAGTTGAAAGATATATGGTGCGTAGAAATCTGAAGAGGATGGCCAGCAGAGATAGGTAGGATGGGCTGAGGGAAATCGAGGGTTGGGCTGTGGAACTGGAGACAACTGGGAGTGAAGTTGCTGGGCGGGAGGTAGAATGACGGTCAAAGATAAAAGTAAAAAATAAATAAATAAGAAGTTTAAATGACACTAAAAAGGAACGTTGTTATATCCAAAGCCTGTTTGCCTGAGGCTGATGCTACGATTGTGCTTGTACGTGCGTATGCATGCATGCATGCATACACACACACATTCAAACGCACACATGTGCACACACACAGACACAAACACACATGTAAATAGTGCCACACATGCACACCAGTAGCGGTCGGACCAGTTTAAGATGAGGGAGGACGTTTTTTGTTGTTGTTGTTATGAACGTGGCCTTATTTCTATTACAGCATATTGGATGACTGTCATTCATATTCTGTTCACCCAGCTCAATGGAACATCAATAGGTTTAGGCTACTACATAATACTCAAATGTTCCCTATACCCATCATGAGGTTACTACAACCTAGCCTATGAATGAAAGTTTACAACATAGGTGCAAAGGTCGAAAGAAATTTGAGTAATTAAGGTGTGAGACATTGACACATTTAATACCGCCTTGCACAATCTTGCCTGTATCTAGCTGATCTGGGGTGTAATCATTAGTCCATCAGTTGTCCTTGATGTCTTTGTTGTTTTTTTGCATTGTTATTTTCTGTTTTCTTTGTCTTTCTATTTTTTTCTCTTTTGTTCTATATTGTTGGTGCATTGGGGGGGGGGGAATTATTATTATCATTATTTATTTAAAAAAATCTTGGGTGGGGGAACTGTGGGAGGGGGTGTTGAATGGTTGAGGGGCAGCTCTTGGGGAACTGTTTGGGGAGGGGGATCTTGGAGGGCTGGCGGTTGGGAGCTTGGGCCGGTGGCTGATGGATCGCTGGTTCGGGTTCCCGTTTTTGACCTTGTGGGAGATCTGTCGACGTGCCCTTGAGCAGGGCGTTGACCCTGGTTGCTTCTGTGTGTCGCTCTGGATGGGAGTCTGTTAGATAACTAATGTGATGTAGTTGTTGAGCGGCTTCACTGCAAGTATATTGTATGCTTTAAACATTCAATATTTCTTTAAAGTTGCAAACGAGAGTTTTTATTGGACAAATTCAGTTGTGTATCCTCTTTTCGTTCCGTTAGCTTCTGTTTAAGAAACATGTTTGTTACAGAATCGGCTGATTCCTGATCACATGCAAACACAGTTCACTTTCATAGCAGCCACATACAATCAGCATGATCCCTTTAATTGTTGGATAATTCAGTCTCGTATCTACACACTTTCCTCCTCACGTTTTCCTTCTCTTGTGGACTTCAGTACACAACACATCAGCTGTCTGTGACCAGCCGAAAAAACCTTTCCAATCCAAACCTTCATATCATAACCGCTACACACAGCTTACATCATTGTCACCATATTAGCTATAAAGTCAAGTCAACATAGCTTCTAGAACAAACGCGTTAGCAAACCCCTCTACAATCACGCAGTACAGTGTACAATTAGCAAGCAGTTTAGCAGTTACACCGGCAGGCCCCAGTGGCAATACATTTAAAAAACCAAAAGCTTACCTTGACTTGAGTTTCAGCTAGGTAACATAGCATCCTTCTCTGTTTGAGCCAGGTGTTTGAGTAGGCAAAACTTGCTAGCTGCATTTGCTAGCTAAGTAAGAGAAAGTTAAAAAAAATACGAACTGTAGCTAGCTCTCTCTCTCTCTCTCTCTCTCTTGCTTGCTTCTCCTTCATTTTTGAAGAAATGCTTTTTTTTCAAAACTGTTGAACTATTGTCTTTCTCTCTCTTAGGGAACTACTCACCACATTTTGTGCATTGCAGTGCTAGCTAGCTGTAGCTTATGCTTTCAGTACTAGATTCATTTTCTGATCCATTGATTGGGTGGACAACTTGTCAGATCATGCTGCAAGAGCTCTGATAGGTTGGAGGATGTCCTCCGGAAGATGTCATAATTACTGTGTAAGTCTATGGAAGGGGGTGAGAACCACGAGCCGCCTAGGTTTT